>NC_079877.1:8450692-8756218 GCF_029227915.1 Hydractinia symbiolongicarpus | reverse complement strand
GAAATGGTAAAAAGGTCATAGTTCGAGTGCTGTTCGCAATACTAAACTACACCTTACATCAGACACATTTCAGCTTACCTACCTTCAGCAGAGTGGCGCAGAGGAAGCGTGCTGGGCCCATAACCCAGAGGTTGGTGGATCGAAACCACCCTCTGCTACGTGCGAGCTATCGCATCATTTTAAAAACCACGTCATACTACAAACGTGACATGACCTGCATAGTCCTGCACAAGAACTGTACGATGCTACATCCACCGATAGCTCAGTTGGTAGAGCGGAGGACTGTAGACGAACTTATACAACTCAGGCATCCTTAGGTCGCTGGTTCAAATCCGGCTCGGTGGACTTGCATTTTAGGCCTAAAATTTTGTGTGGCAGGGAAAAGTTGTCGGAAGTGGGATTCGAACCCACGCCCTCATTCGAGGACCAGAATTCTCCACGCGATGAGTGGAAGAACATTTTGTCTTGAGTCTGGCGCCTTAGACCGCTCGGCCATCCCGACATGACACGAACGCTGCTGCAAATTGCTCTGCGCAAATTTCATTTATTTTACGCCTATGGAAAAGGCATTGGAGAACCCGGGCATCGATCCCGGTACCTCTCGCATGCTAAGCGAGCGCTCTACCATCTGAGCTAGTTCCCCATCAAGTTTGCTTCGCCTTTGCCACTCCGCAAATGTTACGTTATTCATCCTCTTTCGACAAGACATTGTGGTGAAAGTTAGTTCACCATCGTACCAAATAATTGTTACGCCCGATGAGGGACTCGAACCCGCGACCCTCAGATTAAAAGTCTGATGCTCTACCGACTGAGCTAACCGGGCGTAAATCTGTATTCCCGGACAGTCCCGCGAACGCTACTGACGTGAAACGAAACATTGACAAGATAAAAAGAACCTCCCCGGCGGGGAATCGAACCCCGGTCTCCCGCGTGACAGGCGGGGATACTTACCACTATACTACCGAGGACGAGTTCATATTTAAATAATATGTTCGCGATGGCGTCAATGCCCGAATGCCACACGGTCGATCATGTTAAAAGCTGAAACTGTGTATACTGTCAATGCGAAATTAAACAGCAAGAAATGCTCTAGACATATGCAGCGCGGTTTAGTATTATTATTATTATTATTAATACCAGGTAATCTTAGGAGCATCATAAATCCTCTTATGACCATTGGCAACTACTGAAATTAGTATAAAAATAAATAAATTAAAAACATCGTCTTGGAGGATCCGGGCATCGATCCCGGTACCTCTCGCATGCAAAGCGAGCGCTCTACCATGTGAGCTAATCCCCCTGGAAATGGTAAAAAGGTCATAGTTCGAGTGCTGTTCGCAATACTAAACTACACCTTACATCAGACACATTTCAGCTTACCTACCTTCAGCAGAGTGGCGCAGAGGAAGCGTGCTGGGCCCATAACCCAGAGGTCGGTGGATCGAAACCACCCTCTGCTACGTGCGAGCTATCGCATCATTTTAAAAACCACGTCATACTACAAACGTGACATGACCTGCATAGTCCTGCACAAGAACTGTACGATGCTACATCCACCGATAGCTCAGTTGGTAGAGCGGAGGACTGTAGACGAACTTATACCACTCAGGCATCCTTAGGTCGCTGGTTCAAATCCGGCTCGGTGGACTTGCATTTTGGGCCTAAAATTTTGTGTGGCAGGGAAAAGTTGTCGGAAGTGGGATTCGAACCCACGCCCTCATTCGAGGACCAGAATTCTCCACGCGATGAGTGGAAGAACATTTTGTCTTGAGTCTGGCGCCTTAGACCGCTCGGCCATCCCGACATGACACGAACGCTGCTGCAAATTGCTCTGCGCAAATTTCATTTATTTTACGCCTATGGAAAAGGCATTGGAGAACCCGGGCATCGATCCCGGTACCTCTCGCATGCTAAGCGAGCGCTCTACCATCTGAGCTAGTTCCCCATCAAGTTTGCTTCGCCTTTGCCACTCCGCAAATGTTACGTTATTCATCCTCTTTCGACAAGACATTGTGGTGAAAGTTAGTTCACCATCGTACCAAATAATTGTTACGCCCGATGAGGGACTCGAACCCGCGACCCTCAGATTAAAAGTCTGATGCTCTACCGACTGAGCTAACCGGGCGTAAATCTGTATTCCCGGACAGTCCCGCGAACGCTACTGACGTGAAACGAAACATTGACAAGATAAAAAGAACCTCCCCGGCGGGGAATCGAACCCCGGTCTCCCGCGTGACAGGCGGGGATACTTACCACTGTACTACCGAGGACGAGTTCATATTTAAATAATATGTTCGCGATGGCGTCAATGCCCGAATGCCACACGGTCGATTATGTTAAAAGCTGAAACTGTGTATACTGTCAATGCGAAATTAAACAGCAAGAAATGCTCTAGACATATGCAGCGCGGTTTAGTATTATTATTATTATTATTAATACCAGGTAATCTTAGGAGCATCATAAATCCTCTTATGACCATTGGCAACTACTGAAATTAGTATAAAAATAAATAAATTAAAAACATCGTCTTGGAGGATCCGGGCATCGATCCCGGTACCTCTCGCATGCAAAGCGAGCGCTCTACCATGTGAGCTAATCCCCCTGGAAATAGTAAAAAGGTCATAGTTCGAGTGCTGTTCGCAATACTAAACTACACCTTACATCAGACACCTTTCAGCTTACCTACCTTCAGCAGAGTGGCGCAGAGGAAGCGTGCTGGGCCCATAACCCAGAGGTCGGTGGATCGAAACCACCCTCTGCTACGTGCGAGCTATCGCATCATTTTAAAAACCACGTCATACTACAAACGTGACATGACCTGCATAGTCCTGCACAAGAACTGTACGATGCTACATCCACCGATAGCTCAGTTGGTAGAGCGGAGGACTGTAGACGAACTTATACCACTCAGGCATCCTTAGGTCGCTGGTTCAAATCCGGCTCGGTGGACTTGCATTTTAGGCCTAAAATTTTGTGTGGCAGGGAAAAGTTGTCGGAAGTGGGATTCGAACCCACGCCCTCATTCGAGGACCAGAATTTTCCACGCGATGAGTGGAAGAACATTTTGTCTTGAGTCTGGCGCCTTAGACCGCTCGGCCATCCCGACATGACACGAACGCTGCTGCAAATTGCTCTGCGCAAATTTCATTTATTTTACGCCTATGGAAAAGGCATTGGAGAACCCGGGCATCGATCCCGGTACCTCTCGCATGCTAAGCGAGCGCTCTACCATCTGAGCTAGTTCCCCATCAAGTTTGCTTCGCCTTTGCCACTCCGCAAATGTTACGTTATTCATCCTCTTTCGACAAGACATTGTGGTGAAAGTTAGTTCACCATCGTACCAAATAATTGTTACGCCCGATGAGGGACTCGAACCCGCGACCCTCAGATTAAAAGTCTGATGCTCTACCGACTGAGCTAACCGGGCGTAAATCTGTATTCCCGGACAGTCCCGCGAACGCTACTGACGTGAAACGAAACATTGACAAGATAAAAAGAACCTCCCCGGCGGGGAATCGAACCCCGGTCTCCCGCGAGACAGGCGGGGATACTTACCACTGTACTACCGAGGACGAGTTCATATTTAAATAATATGTTCGCGATGGCGTCAATGCCCGAATGCCACACGGTCGATCATGTTAAAAGCTGAAACTGTGTATACTGTCAATGCGAAATTAAACAGCAAGAAATGCTCTAGACATATGCAGCGCGGTTTAGTATTATTATTATTATTATTAATACCAGGTAATCTTAGGAGCATCATAAATCCTCTTATGACCATTGGCAACTACTGAAATTAGTATAAAAATAAATAAATTAAAAACATCGTCTTGGAGGATCCGGGCATCGATCCCGGTACCTCTCGCATGCAAAGCGAGCGCTCTACCATGTGAGCTAATCCCCCTGGAAATGGTAAAAAGGTCATAGTTCGAGTGCTGTTCGCAATACTAAACTACACCTTACATCAGACACATTTCAGCTTACCTACCTTCAGCAGAGTGGCGCAGAGGAAGCGTGCTGGGCCCATAACCCAGAGGTCGGTGGATCGAAACCACCCTCTGCTACGTGCGAGCTATCGCATCATTTTAAAAACCACGTCATACTACAAACGTGACATGACCTGCATAGTCCTGCACAAGAACTGTACGATGCTACATCCACCGATAGCTCAGTTGGTAGAGCGGAGGACTGTAGACGAACTTATACCACTCAGGCATCCTTAGGTCGCTGGTTCAAATCCGGCTCGGTGGACTTGCATTTTAGGCCTAAAATTTTGTGTGGCAGGGAAAAGTTGTCGGAAGTGGGATTCGAACCCACGCCCTCATTCGAGGACCAGAATTCTCCACGCGATGAGTGGAAGAACATTTTGTCTTGAGTCTGGCGCCTTAGACCGCTCGGCCATCCCGACATGACACGAACGCTGCTGCAAATTGCTCTGCGCAAATTTCATTTATTTTACGCCTATGGAAAAGGCATCGGAGAACCCGGGCATCGATCCCGGTACCTCTCGCATGCTAAGCGAGCGCTCTACCATCTGAGCTAGTTCCCCATCAAGTTTGCTTCGCCTTTGCCACTCCGCAAATGTTACGTTATTCATCCTCTTTCGACAAGACATTGTGGTGAAAGTTAGTTCACCATCGTACCAAATAATTGTTACGCCCGATGAGGGACTCGAACCCGCGACCCTCAGATTAAAAGTCTGATGCTCTACCGACTGAGCTAACCGGGCGTAAATCTGTATTCCCGGACAGTCCCGCGAACGCTACTGACGTGAAACGAAACATTGACAAGATAAAAAGAACCTCCCCGGCGGGGAATCGAACCCCGGTCTCCCGCGTGACAGGCGGGGATACTTACCACTATACTACCGAGGACGAGTTCATATTTAAATAATATGTTCGCGATGGCGTCAATGCCCGAATGCCACACGGTCGATCATGTTAAAAGCTGAAACTGTGTATACTGTCAATGCGAAATTAAACAGCAAGAAATGCTCTAGACATATGCAGCGCGGTTTAGTATTATTATTATTATTATTAATACCAGGTAATCTTAGGAGCATCATAAATCCTCTTATGACCATTGGCAACTACTGAAATTAGTATAAAAATAAATAAATTAAAAACATCGTCTTGGAGGATCCGGGCATCGATCCCGGTACCTCTCGCATGCAAAGCGAGCGCTCTACCTTGTGAGCTAATCCCCCTGGAAATGGTAAAAAGGTCATAGTTCGAGTGCTGTTCGCAATACTAAACTACACCTTACATCAGACACATTTCAGCTTACCTACCTTCAGCAGAGTGGCGCAGAGGAAGCGTGCTGGGCCCATAACCCAGAGGTCGGTGGATCGAAACCACCCTCTGCTACGTGCGAGCTATCGCATCATTTTAAAAACCACGTCATACTACAAACGTGACATGACCTGCATAGTCCTGCACAAGAACTGTACGATGCTACATCCACCGATAGCTCAGTTGGTAGAGCGGAGGACTGTAGACGAACTTATACCACTCAGGCATCCTTAGGTCGCTGGTTCAAATCCGGCTCGGTGGACTTGCATTTTAGGCCTAAAATTTTGTGTGGCAGGGAAAAGTTGTCGAAAGTGGGATTCGAACCCACGCCCTCATTCGAGGACCAGAATTCTCCACGCGATGAGTGGAAGAACATTTTGTCTTGAGTCTTGCGCCTTAGACCGCTCGGCCATCCCGACATGACACGAACGCTGCTGCAAATTGCTCTGCGCAAATTTCATTTATTTTACGCCTATGGAAAAGGCATTGGAGAACCCGGGCATCGATCCCGGTACCTCTCGCATGCTAAGCCAGCGCTCTACCATCTGAGCTAGTTCCCCATCAAGTTTGCTTCGCCTTTGCCACTCCGCAAATGTTACGTTATTCATCCTCTTTCGACAAGACATTGTGTTGAAAGTTAGTTCACCATCGTACCAAATAATTGTTACGCCCGATGAGGGACTCGAACCCGCGACCCTCAGATTAAAAGTCTGATGCTCTACCGACTGAGCTAACCGGGCGTAAATCTGTATTCCCGGACAGTCCCGCGAACGCTACTAACGTGAAACGAAACATTGACAAGATAAAAAAAACCTCCCCGGCGGGGAATCGAACCCCGGTCTCCCGCGTGACAGGCGGGGATACTTACCACTATACTACCGAGGACGAGTTCATATTTAAATAATATGTTCGCGATGGCGTCAATGCCCGAATGCCACACGGTCGATCATGTTAAAAGCTGAAACTGTGTATACTGTCAATGCGAAATTAAACAGCAAGAAATGCTCTAGACATATGCAGCGCGGTTTAGTATTATTATTATTATTATTAATACCAGGTAATCTTAGGAGCATCATAAATCCTCTTATGACCATTGGCAACTACTGAAATTAGTATAAAAATAAATAAATTAAAAACATTGTCTTGGAGGATCCGGGCATCGATCCCGGTATCTCTCGCATGCAAAGCGAGCGCTCTACCATGTGAGCTAATCCCCCTGGAAATGGTAAAAAGGTCATAGTTCGAGTGCTGTTCGCAATACTAAACTACACCTTACATCAGACACATTTCAGCTTACCTACCTTCAGCAGAGTGGCGCAGAGGAAGCGTGCTGGGCCCATAACCCAGAGGTCGGTGGATCGAAACCACCCTCTGCTACGTGCGAGCTATCGCATCATTTTAAAAACCACGTCATACTACAAACGTGACATGACCTGCATAGTCCTGCACAAGAACTGTACGATGCTACATCCACCGATAGCTCAGTTGGTAGAGCGGAGGACTGTAGACGAACTTATACCACTCATGCATCCTTAGGTCGCTGGTTCAAATCCGGCTCGGTGGACTTGCATTTTAGGCCTAAAATTTTGTGTGGCAGGGAAAAGTTGTCGGAAGTGGGATTCGAACCCACGCCCTCATTCGAGGACCAGAATTCTCCACGCGATGAATGGAAGAACATTTTGTCTTGAGTCTGGCGCCTTAGACCGCTCGGCCATCCCGACATGACACGAACGCTGCTGCAAATTGCTCTGCGCAAATTTCATTTATTTTACGCCTATGGAAAAGGCATTGGAGAACCCGGGCATCGATCCCGGTCCCTCTCGCATGCTAAGCGA
This sequence comes from Hydractinia symbiolongicarpus, assembly GCF_029227915.1. NCBI lineage: Eukaryota > Metazoa > Cnidaria > Hydrozoa > Anthoathecata > Hydractiniidae > Hydractinia > Hydractinia symbiolongicarpus. The sequence goes on along the minus strand of NC_079877.1, from coordinate 8,749,092 downwards.
GCGCTCTACCATCTGAGCTAGTTCCCCATCAAGTTTGCTTCGCCTTTGCCACTCCGCAAATGTTACGTTATTCATCCTCTTTCGACAAGACATTGTGGTGAAAGTTAGTTCACCATCGTACCAAATAATTGTTACGCCCGATGAGGGACTCGAACCCGCGACCCTCAGATTAAAAGTCTGATGCTCTACCGACTGAGCTAACCGGGCGTAAATCTGTATTCCCGGACAGTCCCGCGAACGCTACTGACGTGAAACGAAACATTGACAAGATAAAAAAAACCTCCCCGGCGGGGAATCCAACCCCGGTCTCCCGCGTGACAGGCGGGGATACTTACCACTATACTACCGAGGACGAGTTTATATTTAAATAATATGTTCGCGATGGCGTCAATGCCCGAATGCCACACGGTCGATCATGTTAAAAGCTGAAACTGTGTATACTGTCAATGCGAAATTAAACAGCAAGAAATGCTCTAGACATATGCAGCGCGGTTTAGTATTATTATTATTATTATTAATACCAGGTAATCTTAGGAGCATCATAAATCCTCTTATGACCATTGGCAACTACTGAAATTAGTATGAAAATAAATAAATTAAAAACATTGTCTTGGAGGATCCGGGCATCGATCCCGGTACCTCTCGCATGCAAAGCGAGCGCTCTACCATGTGAGCTAATCCCCCTGGAAATGGTAAAAAGGTCATAGTTCGAGTGCTGTTCGCAATACTAAACTACACCTTACATCAGACACATTTCAGCTTACCTACCTTCAGCAGAGTGGCGCAGAGGAAGCGTGCTGGGCCCATAACCCAGAGGTCGGTGGATCGAAACCACCCTCTGCTACGTGCGAGCTATCGCATCATTTTAAAAACCACGTCATACTACAAACGTGACATGACCTGCATAGTCCTGCACAAGAACTGTACGATGCTACATCCACCGATAGCTCAGTTGGTAGAGCGGAGGACTGTAGACGAACTTATACCACTCAGGCATCCTTAGGTCGCTGGTTCAAATCCGGCTCGGTGGACTTGCATTTTAGGCCTAAAATTTTGTGTGGCAGGGAAAAGTTGTCGGAAGTGGGATTCGAACCCACGCCCTCATTCGAGGACCAGAATTCTCCACGCGATGAGTGGAAGAACATTTTGTCTTGAGTCTGGCGCCTTAGACCGCTCGGCCATCCCGACATGACACGAACGCTGCCGCAAATTGCTCTGCGCAAATTTCATTTATTTTACGCCTATGGAAAAGGCATTGGAGAACCCGGGCATCGATCCCGGTACCTCTCGCATGCTAAGCGAGCGCTCTACCATCTGAGCTAGTTCCCCATCAAGTTTGCTTCGCCTTTGCCACTCCGCAAATGTTACGTTATTCATCCTCTTTCGACAAGACATTGTGGTGAAAGTTAGTTCACCATCGTACCAAATAATTGTTACGCCCGATGAGGGACTCGAACCCGCGACCCTCAGATTAAAAGTCTGATGCTCTACCGACTGAGCTAACCGGGCGTAAATCTGCATTCCCGGACAGTCCCGCGAACGCTACTGACGTGAAACGAAACATTGACAAGATAAAAAGAACCTCCCCGGCGGGGAATCGAACCCCGGTCTCCCGCGTGACAGGCGGGGATACTTACCACTATACTACCGAGGACGAGTTCATATTTAAATAATATGTTCGCGATGGCGTCAATGCCCGAATGCCACACGGTCGATCATGTTAAAAGCTGAAACTGTGTATACTGTCAATGCGAAATTAAACAGCAAGAAATGCTCTAGACATATGCAGCGCGGTTTAGTATTATTATTATTATTATTAATACCAGGTAATCTTAGGAGCATCATAAATCCTCTTATGACCATTGGCAACTACTGAAATTAGTATAAAAATAAATAAATTAAAAACATCGTCTTGGAGGATCCGGGCATCGATCCCGGTACCTCTCGCATGCAAAGCGAGCGCTCTACCATGTGAGCTAATCCCCCTGGAAATGGTAAAAAGGTCATAGTTCGAGTGCTGTTCGCAATACTAAACTACACCTTACATCAGACACATTTCAGCTTACCTACCTTCAGCAGAGTGGCGCAGAGGAAGCGTGCTGGGCCCATAACCCAGAGGTCGGTGGATCGAAACCACCCTCTGCTACGTGCGAGCTATCGCATCATTTTAAAAACCACGTCATACTACAAACGTGACATGACCTGCATAGTCCTGCACAAGAACTGTACGATGCTACATCCACCGATAGCTCAGTTGGTAGAGCGGAGGACTGTAGACGAACTTATACCACTCAGGCATCCTTAGGTCGCTGGTTCAAATCCGGCTCGGTGGACTTGCATTTTAGGCCTAAAATTTTGTGTGGCAGGGAAAAGTTGTCGGAAGTGGGATTCGAACCCACGCCCTCATTCGAGGACCAGAATTCTCCACGCGATGAGTGGAAGAACATTTTGTCTTGAGTCTGGCGCCTTAGACCGCTCGGCCATCCCGACATGACACGAACGCTGCCGCAAATTGCTCTGCGCAAATTTCATTTATTTTACGCCTATGGAAAAGGCATTGGAGAACCCGGGCATCGATCCCGGTACCTCTCGCATGCTAAGCGAGCGCTCTACCATCTGAGCTAGTTCCCCATCAAGTTTGCTTCGCCTTTGCCACTCCGCAAATGTTACGTTATTCATCCTCTTTCGACAAGACAATGTGGTGAAAGTTAGTTCACCATCGTACCAAATAATTGTTACGCCCGATGAGGGACTCGAACCCGCGACCCTCAGATTAAAAGTCTGATGCTCTACCGACTGAGCTAACCGGGCGTAAATCTGCATTCCCGGACAGTCCCGCGAACGCTACTGACGTGAAACGAAACATTGACAAGATAAAAAGAACCTCCCCGGCGGGGAATCGAACCCCGGTCTCCCGCGTGACAGGCGGGGATACTTACCACTATACTACCGAGGACGAGTTCATATTTAAATAATATGTTCGCGATGGCGTCAATGCCCGAATGCCACACGGTCGATCATGTTAAAAGCTGAAACTGTGTATACTGTCAATGCGAAATTAAACAGCAAGAAATGCTCTAGACATATGCAGCGCGGTTTAGTATTATTATTATTATTATTAATACCAGGTAATCTTAGGAGCATCATAAATCCTCTTATGACCATTGGCAACTACTGAAATTAGTATAAAAATAAATAAATTAAAAACATCGTCTTGGAGGATCCGGGCATCGATCCCGGTACCTCTCGCATGCAAAGCGAGCGCTCTACCATGTGAGCTAATCCCCCTGGAAATGGTAAAAAGGTCATAGTTCGAGTGCTGTTCGCAATACTAAACTACACCTTACATCAGACACATTTCAGCTTACCTACCTTCAGCAGAGTGGCGCAGAGGAAGCGTGCTGGGCCCATAACCCAGAGGTCGGTGGATCGAAACCACCCTCTGCTACGTGCGAGCTATCGCATCATTTTAAAAACCACGTCATACTACAAACGTGACATGACCTGCATAGTCCTGCACAAGAACTGTACGATGCTACATCCACCGATAGCTCAGTTGGTAGAGCGGAGGACTGTAGACGAACTTATACCACTCAGGCATCCTTAGGTCGCTGGTTCAAATCCGGCTCGGTGGACTTGCATTTTAGGCCTAAAATTTTGTGTGGCAGGGAAAAGTTGTCGGAAGTGGGATTCGAACCCACGCCCTCATTCGAGGACCAGAATTCTCCACGCGATGAGTGGAAGAACATTTTGTCTTGAGTCTGGCGCCTTAGACCGCTCGGCCATCCCGACATGACACGAACGCTGCTGCAAATTGCTCTGCGCAAATTTCATTTATTTTACGCCTATGGAAAAGGCATTGGAGAACCCGGGCATCGATCCCGGTACCTCTCGCATGCTAAGCGAGCGCTCTACCATCTGAGCTAGTTCCCCATCAAGTTTGCTTCGCCTTTGCCACTCCGCAAATGTTACGTTATTCATCCTCTTTCGACAAGACATTGTGGTGAAAGTTAGTTCACCATCGTACCAAATAATTGTTACGCCCGATGAGGGACTCGAACCCGCGACCCTCAGATTAAAAGTCTGATGCTCTACCGACTGAGCTAACCGGGCGTAAATCTGTATTCCCGGACAGTCCCGCGAACGCTACTGACGTGAAACGAAACATTGACAAGATAAAAAGAACCTCCCTGGCGGGGAATCGAACCCCGGTCTCCCGCGTGACAGGCGGGGATACTTACCACTATACTACCGAGGACGAGTTCATATTTAAATAATATGTTCGCGATGGCGTCAATGCCCGAATGCCACACGGTCGATCATGTTAAAAGCTGAAACTGTGTATACTGTCAATGCGAAATTAAACAGCAAGAAATGCTCTAGACATATGCAGCGCGGTTTAGTATTATTATTATTATTATTAATACCAGGTAATCTTAGGAGCATCATAAATCCTCTTATGACCATTGGCAACTACTGAAATTAGTATAAAAATAAATAAATTAAAAACATCGTCTTGGAGGATCCGGGCATCGATCCCGGTACCTCTCGCATGCAAAGCGAGCGCTCTACCATGTGAGCTAATCCCCCTGGAAATGGTAAAAAGGTCATAGTTCGAGTGCTGTTCGCAATACTAAACTACACCTTACATCAGACACATTTCAGCTTACCTACCTTCAGCAGAGTGGCGCAGAGGAAGCGTGCTGGGCCCATAACCCAGAGGTCGGTGGATCGAAACCACCCTCTGCTACGTGCGAGCTATCGCATCATTTTAAAAACCACGTCATACTACAAACGTGACATGACCTGCATAGTCCTGCACAAGAACTGTACGATTCTACATCCACCGATAGCTCAGTTGGTAGAGCGGAGGACTGTAGACGAACTTATACCACTCAGGCATCCTTAGGTCGCTGGTTCAAATCCGGCTCGGTGGACTTGCATTTTAGGCCTAAAATTTTGTGTGGCAGGGAAAAGTTGTCGGAAGTGGGATTCGAACCCACGCCCTCATTCGAGGACCAGAATTCTCCACGCGATGAGTGGAAGAACATTTTGTCTTGAGTCTGGCGCCTTAGACCGCTCGGCCATCCCGACATGACACGAACGCTGCTGCAAATTGCTCTGCGCAAATTTCATTTATTTTACGCCTATGGAAAAGGCATTGGAGAACCCGGGCATCGATCCCGGTACCTCTCGCATGCTAAGCGAGCGCTCTACCATCTGAGCTAGTTCCCCATCAAGTTTGCTTCGCCTTTGCCACTCCGCAAATGTTACGTTATTCATCCTCTTTCGACAAGACATTGTGGTGAAAGTTAGTTCACCATCGTACCAAATAATTGTTACGCCCGATGAGGGACTCGAACCCGCGACCCTCAGATTAAAAGTCTGATGCTCTACCGACTGAGCTAACCGGGCGTAAATCTGTATTCCCGGACAGTCCCGCGAACGCTACTGACGTGAAACGAAACATTGACAAGATAAAAAGAACCTCCCCGACGGGGAATCGAACCCCGGTCTCCCGCGTGACAGGCGGGGATACTTACCACTATACTACCAAGGACGAGTTCATATTTAAATAATATGTTCGCGATGGCGTCAATGCCCGAATGCCACACGGTCGATCATGTTAAAAGCTGAAACTGTGTATACTGTCAATGCGAAATTAAACAGCAAGAAATGCTATAGACATATGCAGCGCGGTTTAGTATTATTATTATTATTATTAATACCAGGTAATCTTAGGAGCATCATAAATCCTCTTATGACCATTGGCAACTACTGAAATTAGTATAAAAATAAATAAATTAAAAACATCGTCTTGGAGGATCCGGGCATCGATCCCGGTACCTCTCGCATGCAAAGCGAGCGCTCTACCATGTGAGCTAATCCCCCTGGAAATGGTAAAAAGGTCATAGTTCGAGTGCTGTTCGCAATACTAAACTACACCTTACATCAGACACATTTCAGCTTACCTACCTTCAGCAGAGTGGCGCAGAGGAAGCGTGCTGGGCCCATAACCCAGAGGTCGGTGGATCGAAACCACCCTCTGCTACGTGCGAGCTATCGCATCATTTTAAAAACCACGTCATACTACAAACGTGACATGACCTGCATAATCCTGCACAAGAACTGTACGATGCTACATCCACCGATAGCTCAGTTGGTAGAGCGGAGGACTGTAGACGAACTTATACCACTCAGGCATCCTTAGGTCGCTGGTTCAAATCCGGCTCGGTGGACTTGCATTTTAGGCCTAAAATTTTGTGTGGCAGGGAAAAGTTGTCGGAAGTGGGATTCGAACCCACGCCCTCATTCGAGGACCAGAATTCTCCACGCGATGAGTGGAAGAACATTTTGTCTTGAGTCTTGCGCCTTAGACCGCTCGGCCATCCCGACATGACACGAACGCTGCTGCAAATTGCTCTGCGCAAATTTCATTTATTTTACGCCTATGGAAAAGGCATTGGAGAACCCGGGCATCGATCCCGGTACCTCTCGCATGCTAAGCGAGCGCTCTACCATCTGAGCTAGTTCCCCATCAAGTTTGCTTCGCCTTTGCCACTCCGCAAATGTTACGTTATTCATCCTCTTTCGACAAGACATTGTGGTGAAAGTTAGTTCACCATCGTACCAAATAATTGTTACGCCCGATGAGGGACTCGAACCCGCGACCCTCAGATTAAAAGTCTGATGCTCTACCGACTGAGCTAACCGGGCGTAAATCTGTATTCCCGGACAGTCCCGCGAACGCTACTGACGTGAAACGAAACATTGACAAGATAAAAAGAACCTCCCCGGCGGGGAATCGAACCCCGGTCTCCCGCGTGACAGGCGGGGATACTTACCACTATACTACCGAGGACGAGTTCATATTTAAATAATATGTTCGCGATGGCGTCAATGCCCGAATGCCACACGGTCGATCATGTTAAAAGCTGAAACTGTGTATACTGTCAATGCGAAATTAAACAGCAAGAAATGCTCTAGACATATGCAGCGCGGTTTAGTATTATTATTATTATTATTAATACCAGGTAATCTTAGGAGCATCATAAATCCTCTTATGACCATTGGCAACTACTGAAATTAGTATAAAAATAAATAAATTAAAAACATCGTCTTGGAGGATCCGGGCATCGATCCCGGTACCTCTCGCATGCAAAGCGAGCGCTCTACCATGTGAGCTAATCCCCCTGGAAATGGTAAAAAGGTCATAGTTCGAGTGCTGTTCGCAATACTAAACTACACCTTACATCAGACACATTTCAGCTTCCCTGCCTTCAGCAGAGTGGCGCAGAGGAAGCGTGCTGGGCCCATAACCCAGAGGTCGGTGGATCGAAACCACCCTCTGCTACGTGCGAGCTATCGCATCATTTTAAAAACCACGTCATACTACAAACGTGACATGACCTGCATAGTCCTGCACAAGAACTGTACGATGCTACATCCACCGATAGCTCAGTTGGTAGAGCGGAGGACTGTAGACGAACTTATACCACTCAAGCATCCTTAGGTCGCTGGTTCAAATCCGGCTCGGTGGACTTGCATTTTAGGCCTAAAATTTTGTGTGGCAGGGAAAAGTTGTCGGAAGTGGGATTCGAACCCACGCCCTCATTCGAGGACCAGAATTCTCCACGCGATGAGTGGAAGAACATTTTGTCTTGAGTCTGGCGCCTTAGACCGCTCGGCCATCCCGACATGACACGAACGCTGCTGCAAATTGCTCTGCGCAAATTTCATTTATTTTACGCCTATGGAAAAGGCATTGGAGAACCCGGGCATCGATCCCGGTACCTCTCGCATGCTAAGCGAGCGCTCTACCATCTGAGCTAGTTCCCCATCAAGTTTGCTTCGCCTTTGCCACTCCGCAAATGTTACGTTATTCATCCTCTTTCGACAAGACATTGTGGTGAAAGTTAGTTCACCATCGTACCAAATAATTGTTACGCCCGATGAGGGACTCGAACCCGCGACCCTCAGATTAAAAGTCTGATGCTCTACCGACTGAGCTAACCGGGCGTAAATCTGTATTCCCGGACAGTCCCGCGAACGCTACTGACGTGAAACGAAACATTGACAAGATAAAAAGAACCTCCCCGGCGGGGAATCGAACCCCGGTCTCCCGCGTGACAGGCGGGGATACTTACCACTATACTACCGAGGACGAGTTCATATTTAAATAATATGTTCGCGATGGCGTCAATGCCCGAATGCCACACGGTCGATCATGTTAAAAGCTGAAACTGTGTATACTGTCAATGCGAAATTAAACAGCAAGAAATGCTCTAGACATATGCAGCGCGGTTTAGTATTATTATTATTATTATTAATACCAGGTAATCTTAGGAGCATCATAAATCCTCTTATGACCATTGGCAACTACTGAAATTAGTATAAAAATAAATAAATTAAAAACATCGTCTTGGAGGATCCGGGCATCGATCCCGGTACCTCTCGCATGCAAAGCGAGCGCTCTACCATGTGAGCTAATCCCCCTGGAAATGGTAAAAAGGTCGTAGTTCGAGTGCTGTTCGCAATACTAAACTACACCTTACATCAGACACATTTCAGCTTACCTACCTTCAGCAGAGTGGCGCAGAGGAAGCGTGCTGGGCCCATAACCCAGAGGTCGGTGGATCGAAACCACCCTCTGCTACGTGCGAGCTATCGCATCATTTTAAAAACCACGTCATACTACAAACGTGACATGACCTGCATAGTCCTGCACAAGAACTGTACGATTCTACATCCACCGATAGCTCAGTTGGTAGAGCGGAGGACTGTAGACGAACTTATACCACTCAGGCATCCTTAGGTCGCTGGTTCAAATCCGGCTCGGTGGACTTGCATTTTAGGCCTAAAATTTTGTGTGGCAGGGAAAAGTTGTCGGAAGTGGGATTCGAACCCACGCCCTCATTCGAGGACCAGAATTCTCCACGCGATGAGTGGAAGAACATTTTGTCTTGAGTCTGGCGCCTTAGACCGCTCGGCCATCCCGACATGACACGAACGCTGCTGCAAATTGCTCTGCGCAAATTTCATTTATTTTACGCCTATGGAAAAGGCATTGGAGAACCCGGGCATCGATCCCGGTACCTCTCGCATGCTAAGCGAGCGCTCTACCATCTGAGCTAGTTCCCCATCAAGTTTGCTTCGCCTTTGCCACTCCGCAAATGTTACGTTATTCATCCTCTTTCGACAAGACATTGTGGTGAAAGTTAGTTCACCATCGTACCAAATAATTGTTACGCCCGATGAGGGACTCGAACCCGCGACCCTCAGATTAAAAGTCTGATGCTCTACCGACTGAGCTAACCGGGCGTAAATCTGTATTCCCGGACAGTCCCGCGAACGCTACTGACGTGAAACGAAACATTGACAAGATAAAAAGAACCTCCCCGACGGGGAATCGAACCCCGGTCTCCCGCGTGACAGGCGGGGATACTTACCACTATACTACCGAGGACGAGTTCATATTTAAATAATATGTTCGCGATGGCGTCAATGCCCGAATGCCACACGGTCGATCATGTTAAAAGCTGAAACTGTGTATACTGTCAATGCGAAATTAAACAGCAAGAAATGCTATAGACATATGCAGCGCGGTTTAGTATTATTATTATTATTATTAATACCAGGTAATCTTAGGAGCATCATAAATCCTCTTATGACCATTGGCAACTACTGAAATTAGTATAAAAATAAATAAATTAAAAACATCGTCTTGGAGGATCCGGGCATCGATCCCGGTACCTCTCGCATGCAAAGCGAGCGCTCTACCATGTGAGCTAATCCCCCTGGAAATGGTAAAAAGGTCATAGTTCGAGTGCTGTTCGCAATACTAAACTACACCTTACATCAGACACATTTCAGCTTACCTACCTTCAGCAGAGTGGCGCAGAGGAAGCGTGCTGGGCCCATAACCCAGAGGTCGGTGGATCGAAACCACCCTCTGCTACGTGCGAGCTATCGCATCATTTTAAAAACCACGTCATACTACAAACGTGACATGACCTGCATAATCCTGCACAAGAACTGTACGATGCTACATCCACCGATAGCTCAGTTGGTAGAGCGGAGGACTGTAGACGAACTTATACCACTCAGGCATCCTTAGGTCGCTGGTTCAAATCCGGCTCGGTGGACTTGCATTTTAGGCCTAAAATTTTGTGTGGCAGGGAAAAGTTGTCGGAAGTGGGATTCGAACCCACGCCCTCATTCGAGGACCAGAATTCTCCACGCGATGAGTGGAAGAACATTTTGTCTTGAGTCTTGCGCCTTAGACCGCTCGGCCATCCCGACATGACACGAACGCTGCTGCAAATTGCTCTGCGCAAATTTCATTTATTTTACGCCTATGGAAAAGGCATTGGAGAACCCGGGCATCGATCCCGGTACCTCTCGCATGCTAAGCGAGCGCTCTACCATCTGAGCTAGTTCCCCATCAAGTTTGCTTCGCCTTTGCCACTCCGCAAATGTTACGTTATTCATCCTCTTTCGACAAGACATTGTGGTGAAAGTTAGTTCACCATCGTACCAAATAATTGTTACGCCCGATGAGGGACTCGAACCCGCGACCCTCAGATTAAAAGTCTGATGCTCTACCGACTGAGCTAACCGGGCGTAAATCTGTATTCCCGGACAGTCCCGCGAACGCTACTGACGTGAAACGAAACATTGACAAGATAAAAAGAACCTCCCCGGCGGGGAATCGAACCCCGGTCTCCCGCGTGACAGGCGGGGATACTTACCACTATACTACCGAGGACGAGTTCATATTTAAATAATATGTTCGCGATGGCGTCAATGCCCGAATGCCACACGGTCGATCATGTTAAAAGCTGAAACTGTGTATACTGTCAATGCGAAATTAAACAGCAAGAAATGCTCTAGACATATGCAGCGCGGTTTAGTATTATTATTATTATTATTAATACCAGGTAATCTTAGGAGCATCATAAATCCTCTTATGACCATTGGCAACTACTGAAATTAGTATAAAAATAAATAAATTAAAAACATCGTCTTGGAGGATCCGGGCATCGATCCCGGTACCTCTCGCATGCAAAGCGAGCGCTCTACCATGTGAGCTAATCCCCCTGGAAATGGTAAAAAGGTCATAGTTCGAGTGCTGTTCGCAATACTAAACTACACCTTACATCAGACACATTTTAGCTTCCCTGCCTTCAGCAGAGTGGCGCAGAGGAAGCGTGCTGGGCCCATAACCCAGAGGTCGGTGGATCGAAACCACCCTCTGCTACGTGCGAGCTATCGCATCATTTTAAAAACCACGTCATACTACAAACGTGACATGACCTGCATAGTCCTGCACAAGAACTGTACGATGCTACATCCACCGATAGCTCAGTTGGTAGAGCGGAGGACTGTAGACGAACTTGGAAAAGTTGTCGGAAGTGGGATTCGAACCCACGCCCTCATTCGAGGACCAGAATTCTCCACGCGATGAGTGGAAGAACATTTTGTCTTGAGTCTGGCGCCTTAGACCGCTCGGCCATCCCGACATGACACGAACGCTGCTGCAAATTGCTCTGCGCAAATTTCATTTATTTTACGCCTATGGAAAAGGCATTGGAGAACCCGGGCATCGATCCCGGTACCTCTCGCATGCTAAGCGAGCGCTCTACCATCTGAGCTAGTTCCCCATCAAGTTTGCTTCGCCTTTGCCACTCCGCAAATGTTACGTTATTCATCCTCTTTCGACAAGACATTGTGGTGAAAGTTAGTTCACCATCGTACCAAATAATTGTTACGCCCGATGAGGGACTCGAACCCGCGACCCTCAGATTAAAAGTCTGATGCTCTACCGACTGAGCTAACCGGGCGTAAATCTGTATTCCCGGACAGTCCCGCGAACGCTACTGACGTGAAACGAAACATTGACAAGATAAAAAGAACCTCCCCGGCAGGGAATCGAACCCCGGTCTCCCGCGTGACAGGCGGGGATACTTACCACTATACTACCGAGGACGAGTTCATATTTAAATAATATGTTCGCGATGGCGTCAATGCCCGAATGCCACACGGTCGATCATGTTAAAAGCTGAAACTGTGTATACTGTCAATGCGAAATTAAACAGCAAGAAATGCTCTAGACATATGCAGCGCGGTTTAGTATTATTATTATTATTATTAATACCAGGTAATCTTAGGAGCATCATAAATCCTCTTATGACCATTGGCAACTACTGAAATTAGTATAAAAATAAATAAATTAAAAACATCGTCTTGGAGGATCCGGGCATCGATCCCGGTACCTCTCGCATGCAAAGCGAGCGCTCTACCATGTGAGCTAATCCCCCTGGAAATGGTAAAAAGGTCATAGTTCGAGTGCTGTTCGCAATACTAAACTACACCTTACATCAGACACATTTCAGCTTACCTACCTTCAGCAGAGTGGCGCAGAGGAAGCGTGCTGGGCCCATAACCCAGAGGTCGGTGGATCGAAACCACCCTCTGCTACGTGCGAGCTATCGCATCATTTTAAAAACCACGTCATACTACAAACGTGACATGACCTGCATAGTCCTGCACAAGAACTGTACGATGCTACATGCACCGATAGCTCAGTTGGTAGAGCGGAAGACTGTAGACGAACTTATACCACTCAGGCATCCTTAGGTCGCTGGTTCAAATCCGGCTCGGTGGACTTGCATTTTTGGCCTAAAATTTTGTGTGGCAGGGAAAAGTTGTCGGAAGTGGGATTCGAACCCACGCCCTCATTCGAGGACCAGAATTCTCCACGCGATGAGTGGAAGAACATTTTGTCTTGAGTCTGGCGCCTTAGACCGCTCGGCCATCCCGACATGACACGAACGCTGCTGCAAATTGCTCTGCGCAAATTTCATTTATTTTACGCCTATGGAAAAGGCATTGGAGAACCCGGGCATCGATCCCGGTACCTCTCGCATGCTAAGCGAGCGCGCTACCATCTGAGCTAGTTCCCCATCAAGTTTGCTTCGCCTTTGCCACTCCGCAAATGTTACGTTATTCATCCTCTTTCGACAAGACATTGTGGTGAAAGTTAGTTCACCATCGTACCAAATAATTGTTACGCCCGATGAGGGACTCGAACCCGCGACCCTCAGATTAAAAGTCTGATGCTCTACCGACTGAGCTAACCGGGCGTAAATCTGTATTCCCGGACAGTCCCGCGAACGCTACTGACGTGAAACGAAACATTGGCAAGATAAAAAGAATCTCCCCGGCGGGGAATCGAACCCCGGTCTCCCGCGTGACAGGCGGGGATACTTACCACTATACTACCGAGGACGAGTTCATATTTAAATAATATGTTCGCGATGGCGTCAATGCCCGAATGCCACACGGTCGATCGTGTTAAAAGCTGAAACTGTGTATACTGTCAATGCGAAATTAAACAGCAAGAAATGCTCTAGACATATGCAGCGCGGTTTAGTATTATTATTATTATTATTAATACCAGGTAATCTTAGGAGCATCATAAATCCTCTTATGACCATTGGCAACTACTGAAATTAGTATAAAAATAAATAAATTAAAAACATCGTCTTGGAGGATCCGGGCATCGATCCCGGTGCCTCTCGCATGCAAAGCTAGCGCTCTACCATGTGAGCTAATCCCCCTGGAAATGGTAAAAAGGTCATAGTTCGAGTGCTGTTCGCAATACTAAACTACACCTTACATCAGACACATTTCAGCTTACCTACCTTCAGCAGAGTGGCGCAGAGGAAGCGTGCTGGGCCCATAACCCAGAGGTCGGTGGATCGAAACCACCCTCTGCTACGTGCGAGCTATCGCATCATTTTAAAAACCACGTCATACTACAAACGTGACATGACCTGCATAGTCCTGCATAAGAACTGTACGATGCTACATCCACCGATAGCTCAGTTGGTAGAGCGGAGGACTGTAGACGAACTTATACCACTCAGGCATCCTTAGGTCGCTGGTTCAAATCCGGCTCGGTGGACTTGCATTTTAGGCCTAAAATTTTGTGTGGCAGGGAAAAGTTGTCGGAAGTGGGATTCGAACCCACGCCCTCATTCGAGGACCAGAATTCTCCACGCGATGAGTGGAAGAACATTTTGTCTTGAGTCTGGCGCCTTAGACCGCTCGGCCATCCCGACATGACACGAACGCTGCTGCAAATTGCTGTGCGCAAATTTCATTTATTTTACGCCTATGGAAAAGGCATTGGAGAACCCGGGCATCGATCCCGGTACCTCTCGCATGCTAAGCGAGCGCTCTACCATCTGAGCTAGTTCCCCATCAAGTTTGCTTCGCCTTTGCCACTCCGCAAATGTTACGTTATTCATCCTCTTTCGACAAGACATTGTGGTGAAAGTTAGTTCACCATCGTACCAAATAATTGTTACGCCCGATGAGGGACTCGAACCCGCGACCCTCAGATTAAAAGTCTGATGCTCTACCGACTGAGCTAACCGGGCGTAAATCTGTATTCCCGGACAGTCCCGCGAACGCTACTGACGTGAAACGAAACATTGACAAGATAAAAAGAACCTCCCCGGCGGGGAATCGAACCCCGGTCTCCCGCGTGACAGGCGGGGATACTTACCACTATACTACCGAGGACGAGTTCATATTTAAATAATATGTTCGCGATGGCGTCAATGCCCGAATGCCACACGGTCGATCATGTTAAAAGCTGAAACTGTGTATACTGTCAATGCGAAATTAAACAGCAAGAAATGCTCTAGACATATGCAGCGCGGTTTAATATTATTATTATTATTATTATTAATACCAGGTAATCTTAGGAGCATCATAAATCCTCTTATGACCATTGGCAACTACTGAAATTAGTATAAAAATAAATAAATTAAAAACATCGTCTTGGAGGATCCGGGCATCGATCCCGGTACCTCTCGCATGCAAAGCTAGCGCTCTACCATGTGAGCTAATCCCCCTGGAAATGGTAAAAAGGTCATAGTTCGAGTGCTGTTCGCAATACTAAACTACACCTTACATCAGACACATTTCAGCTTACCTACCTTCAGCAGAGTGGCGCAGAGGAAGCGTGCTGGGCCCATAACCCAGAGGTCGGTGGATCGAAACCACCCTCTGCTACGTGCGAGCTATCGCATCATTTTAAAAACCACGTCATACTACAAACGTGACATGACCTGCATAGTCCTGCACAAGAACTGTACGATGCTACATCCACCGATAGCTCAGTTGGTAGAGCGGAGGACTGTAGACGAACTTATACCACTCAGGCATCCTTAGGTCGCTGGTTCAAATCCGGCTCGGTGGACTTGCATTTTAGGCCTAAAATTTTGTGTGGCAGGGAAAAGTTGTCGGAAGTGGGATTCGAACCCACGCCCTCATTCGAGGACCAGAATTCTCCACGCGATGAGTGGAAGAACATTTTGTCTTGAGTCTGGCGCCTTAGACCGCTCGGCCATCCCGACATGACACGAACGCTGCTGCAAATTGCTCTGCGCAAATTTCATTTATTTTACGCCTATGGAAAAGGCATTGGAGAACCCGGGCATCGATCCCGGTACCTCTCGCATGCTAAGCGAGCGCTCTACCATCTGAGCTAGTTCCCCATCAAGTTTGCTTCGCCTTTGCCACTCCGCAAATGTTACGTTATTCATCCTCTTTCGACAAGACATTGTGCTGAAAGTTAGTTCACCATCGTACCAAATAATTGTTACGCCCGATGAGGGACTCGAACCCGCGACCCTCAGATTAAAAGTCTGATGCTCTACCGACTGAGCTAACCGGGCGTAAATCTGTATTCCCGGATAGTCCCGCGAACGCTACTGACGTGAAACGAAACATTGACAAGATAAAAAGAACCTCCCCGGCGGGGAATCGAACCCCGGTCTCCCGCGTGACAGGCGGGGATACTTACCACTATACTACCGAGGACGAGTTCATATTTAAATAATATGTTCGCGATGGCGTCAATGCCCGAATGCCACACGGTCGATCATGTTAAAAGCTGAAACTGTGTATACTGTCAATGCGAAATTAAACAGCAAGAAATGCTCTAGACATATGCAGCGCGGTTTAGTATTATTATTATTATTATTATTAATACCAGGTAATCTTAGGAGCATCATAAATCCTCTTATGACCATTGGCAACTACTGAAATTAGTATAAAAATAAATAAATTAAAAACATCGTCTTGGAGGATCCGGGCATCGATCCCGGTACCTCTCGCCTGCAAAGCGAGCGCTCTACCATGTGAGCTAATCCCCCTGGAAATGGTAAAAAGGTCATAGTTCGAGTGCTGTTCGCAATACTAAACTACACCTTACATCAGACACATTTCAGCTTACCTACCTTCAGCAGAGTGGCGCAGAGGAAGCGTGCTGGGCCCATAACCCAGAGGTCGGTGGATCGAAACCACCCTCTGCTACGTGCGAGCTATCGCATCATTTTAAAAACCACGTCATACTACAAACGTGACATGACCTGCATAGTCCTGCACAAGAACTGTACGATGCTACATCCACCGATAGCTCAGTTGGTAGAGCGGAGGACTGTAGACGAACTTATACCACTCAGGCATCCTTAGGTCGCTGGTTCAAATCCGGCTCGGTGGACTTGCATTTTAGGCCTAAAATTTTGTGTGGCAGGGAAAAGTTGTCGGAAGTGGGATTCGAACCCACGCCCTCATTCGAGGACCAGAATTCTCCACGCGATGAGTGGAAGAACATTTTGTCTTGAGTCTGGCGCCTTAGACCGCTCGGCCATCCCGACATGACACGAACGCTGCTGCAAATTGCTCTGCGCAAATTTCATTTATTTTACGCCTATGGAAAAGGCATTGGAGAACCCGGGCATCGATTCCGGTACCTCTCGCATGCTAAGCAAGCGCTCTACCATCTGAGCTAGTTCCCCATCAAGTTTGCTTCGCCTTTGCCACTCCGCAAATGTTACGTTATTCATCCTCTTTCGACAAGACATTGTGGTGAAAGTTAGTTCACCATCGTACCAAATAATTGTTACGCCCGATGAGGGACTCGAACCCGCGACCCTCAGATTAAAAGTCTGATGCTCTACCGACTGAGCTAACCGGGCGTAAATCTGTATTCCCGGACAGTCCCGCGAACGCTACTGACGTGAAACGAAACATTGACAAGATAAAAAGAACCTCCCCGGCGGGGAATCGAACCCCGGTCTCCCGCGTGACAGGCGGGGATACTTACCACTATACTACCGAGGACGAGTTCATATTTAAATAATATGTTCGCGATGGCGTCAATGCCCGAATGCCACACGGTCGATCATGTTAAAAGCTGAAACTGTGTATACTGTCAATGCGAAATTAAACAGCAAGAAATGCTCTAGACATATGCAGCGCGGTTTAGTATTATTATTATTATTATTAATACCAGGTAATCTTAGGAGCATCATAAATCCTCTTATGACCATTGGCAACTACTGAAATTAGTATAAAAATAAATAAATTAAAAACATCGTCTTGGAGGATCCGGGCATCGATCCCGGTACCTCTCGCATGCAAAGCGAGCGCTCTACCATGTGAGCTAATCCCCGTGGAAATGGTAAAAAGGTCATAGTTCGAGTGCTGTTCGCAATACTAAACTACACCTTACATCAGACACATTTCAGCTTACCTACCTTCAGCAGAGTGGCGCAGAGGAAGCGTGCTGGGCCCATAACCCAGAGGTTGGTGGATCGAAACCACCCTCTGCTACGTGCGAGCTATCGCATCATTTTAAAAACCACGTCATACTACAAACGTGACATGACCTGCATAGTCCTGCACAAGAACTGTACGATGCTACATCCACCGATAGCTCAGTTGGTAGAGCGGAGGACTGTAGACGAACTTATACAACTCAGGCATCCTTAGGTCGCTGGTTCAAATCCGGCTCGGTGGACTTGCATTTTAGGCCTAAAATTTTGTGTGGCAGGGAAAAGTTGTCGGAAGTGGGATTCGAACCCACGCCCTCATTCGAGGACCAGAATTCTCCACGCGATGAGTGGAAGAACATTTTGTCTTGAGTCTGGCGCCTTAGACCGCTCGGCCATCCCGACATGACACGAACGCTGCTGCAAATTGCTCTGCGCAAATTTCATTTATTTTACGCCTATGGAAAAGGCATTGGAGAACCCGGGCATCGATCCCGGTACCTCTCGCATGCTAAGCGAGCGCTCTACCATCTGAGCTAGTTCCCCATCAAGTTTGCTTCGCCTTTGCCACTCCGCAAATGTTACGTTATTCATCCTCTTTCGACAAGACATTGTGGTGAAAGTTAGTTCACCATTGTACCAAATAATTGTTACGCCCGATGAGGGACTCGAACCCGCGACCCTCAGATTAAAAGTCTGATGCTCTACCGACTGAGCTAACCGGGCGTAAATCTGTATTCCCGGACAGTCCCGCGAACGCTACTGACGTGAAACGAAACATTGACAAGATAAAAAGAACCTCCCCGGCGGGGAATCGAACCCCGGTCTCCCGCGTGACAGGCGGGGATACTTACCACTATACTACCGAGGACGAGTTCATATTTAAATAATATGTTCGCGATGGCGTCAATGCCCGAATGCCACACGGTCGATCATGTTAAAAGCTGAAACTGTGTATACTGTCAATGCGAAATTAAACAGCAAGAAATGCTCTAGACATATGCAGCGCGGTTTAGTATTATTATTATTATTATTAATACCAGGTAATCTTAGGAGCATCATAAATCCTCTTATGACCATTGGCAACTACTGAAATTAGTATAAAAATAAATAAATTAAAAACATCGTCTTGGAGGATCCGGGCATCGATCCCGGTACCTCTCGCATGCAAAGCGAGCGCTCTACCATGTGAGCTAATCCCCCTGGAAATGGTAAAAAGGTCATAGTTCGAGTGCTGTTCGCAATACTAAACTACACCTTACATCAGACACATTTCAGCTTACCTA
The DNA here is from genome assembly GCF_029227915.1 of Hydractinia symbiolongicarpus. NCBI lineage: Eukaryota > Metazoa > Cnidaria > Hydrozoa > Anthoathecata > Hydractiniidae > Hydractinia > Hydractinia symbiolongicarpus. The sequence continues at coordinate 8,730,173 of NC_079877.1, read as the reverse complement.
CCTTCAGCAGAGTGGCGCAGAGGAAGCGTGCTGGGCCCATAACCCAGAGGTCGGTGGATCGAAACCACCCTCTGCTACGTGCGAGCTATCGCATCATTTTAAAAACCACGTCATACTACAAACGTGACATGACCTGCATAGTCCTGCACAAGAACTGTACGATGCTACATCCACCGATAGCTCAGTTGGTAGAGCGGAGGACTGTAGACGAACTTATACCACTCAGGCATCCTTAGGTCGCTGGTTCAAATCCGGCTCGGTGGACTTGCATTTTGGGCCTAAAATTTTGTGTGGCAGGGAAAAGTTGTCGGAAGTGGGATTCGAACCCACGCCCTCATTCGAGGACCAGAATTCTCCACGCGATGAGTGGAAGAACATTTTGTCTTGAGTCTGGCGCCTTAGACCGCTCGGCCATCCCGACATGACACGAACGCTGCTGCAAATTGCTCTGCGCAAATTTCATTTATTTTACGCCTATGGAAAAGGCATTGGAGAACCCGGGCATCGATCCCGGTACCTCTCGCATGCTAAGCGAGCGCTCTACCATCTGAGCTAGTTCCCCATCAAGTTTGCTTCGCCTTTGCCACTCCGCAAATGTTACGTTATTCATCCTCTTTCGACAAGACATTGTGGTGAAAGTTAGTTCACCATCGTACCAAATAATTGTTACGCCCGATGAGGGACTCGAACCCGCGACCCTCAGATTAAAAGTCTGATGCTCTACCGACTGAGCTAACCGGGCGTAAATCTGTATTCCCGGACAGTCCCGCGAACGCTACTGACGTGAAACGAAACATTGACAAGATAAAAAGAACCTCCCCGGCGGGGAATCGAACCCCGGTCTCCCGCGTGACAGGCGGGGATACTTACCACTGTACTACCGAGGACGAGTTCATATTTAAATAATATGTTCGCGATGGCGTCAATGCCCGAATGCCACACGGTCGATTATGTTAAAAGCTGAAACTGTGTATACTGTCAATGCGAAATTAAACAGCAAGAAATGCTCTAGACATATGCAGCGCGGTTTAGTATTATTATTATTATTATTAATACCAGGTAATCTTAGGAGCATCATAAATCCTCTTATGACCATTGGCAACTACTGAAATTAGTATAAAAATAAATAAATTAAAAACATCGTCTTGGAGGATCCGGGCATCGATCCCGGTACCTCTCGCATGCAAAGCGAGCGCTCTACCATGTGAGCTAATCCCCCTGGAAATAGTAAAAAGGTCATAGTTCGAGTGCTGTTCGCAATACTAAACTACACCTTACATCAGACACCTTTCAGCTTACCTACCTTCAGCAGAGTGGCGCAGAGGAAGCGTGCTGGGCCCATAACCCAGAGGTCGGTGGATCGAAACCACCCTCTGCTACGTGCGAGCTATCGCATCATTTTAAAAACCACGTCATACTACAAACGTGACATGACCTGCATAGTCCTGCACAAGAACTGTACGATGCTACATCCACCGATAGCTCAGTTGGTAGAGCGGAGGACTGTAGACGAACTTATACCACTCAGGCATCCTTAGGTCGCTGGTTCAAATCCGGCTCGGTGGACTTGCATTTTAGGCCTAAAATTTTGTGTGGCAGGGAAAAGTTGTCGGAAGTGGGATTCGAACCCACGCCCTCATTCGAGGACCAGAATTTTCCACGCGATGAGTGGAAGAACATTTTGTCTTGAGTCTGGCGCCTTAGACCGCTCGGCCATCCCGACATGACACGAACGCTGCTGCAAATTGCTCTGCGCAAATTTCATTTATTTTACGCCTATGGAAAAGGCATTGGAGAACCCGGGCATCGATCCCGGTACCTCTCGCATGCTAAGCGAGCGCTCTACCATCTGAGCTAGTTCCCCATCAAGTTTGCTTCGCCTTTGCCACTCCGCAAATGTTACGTTATTCATCCTCTTTCGACAAGACATTGTGGTGAAAGTTAGTTCACCATCGTACCAAATAATTGTTACGCCCGATGAGGGACTCGAACCCGCGACCCTCAGATTAAAAGTCTGATGCTCTACCGACTGAGCTAACCGGGCGTAAATCTGTATTCCCGGACAGTCCCGCGAACGCTACTGACGTGAAACGAAACATTGACAAGATAAAAAGAACCTCCCCGGCGGGGAATCGAACCCCGGTCTCCCGCGAGACAGGCGGGGATACTTACCACTGTACTACCGAGGACGAGTTCATATTTAAATAATATGTTCGCGATGGCGTCAATGCCCGAATGCCACACGGTCGATCATGTTAAAAGCTGAAACTGTGTATACTGTCAATGCGAAATTAAACAGCAAGAAATGCTCTAGACATATGCAGCGCGGTTTAGTATTATTATTATTATTATTAATACCAGGTAATCTTAGGAGCATCATAAATCCTCTTATGACCATTGGCAACTACTGAAATTAGTATAAAAATAAATAAATTAAAAACATCGTCTTGGAGGATCCGGGCATCGATCCCGGTACCTCTCGCATGCAAAGCGAGCGCTCTACCATGTGAGCTAATCCCCCTGGAAATGGTAAAAAGGTCATAGTTCGAGTGCTGTTCGCAATACTAAACTACACCTTACATCAGACACATTTCAGCTTACCTACCTTCAGCAGAGTGGCGCAGAGGAAGCGTGCTGGGCCCATAACCCAGAGGTCGGTGGATCGAAACCACCCTCTGCTACGTGCGAGCTATCGCATCATTTTAAAAACCACGTCATACTACAAACGTGACATGACCTGCATAGTCCTGCACAAGAACTGTACGATGCTACATCCACCGATAGCTCAGTTGGTAGAGCGGAGGACTGTAGACGAACTTATACCACTCAGGCATCCTTAGGTCGCTGGTTCAAATCCGGCTCGGTGGACTTGCATTTTAGGCCTAAAATTTTGTGTGGCAGGGAAAAGTTGTCGGAAGTGGGATTCGAACCCACGCCCTCATTCGAGGACCAGAATTCTCCACGCGATGAGTGGAAGAACATTTTGTCTTGAGTCTGGCGCCTTAGACCGCTCGGCCATCCCGACATGACACGAACGCTGCTGCAAATTGCTCTGCGCAAATTTCATTTATTTTACGCCTATGGAAAAGGCATTGGAGAACCCGGGCATCGATCCCGGTACCTCTCGCATGCTAAGCGAGCGCTCTACCATCTGAGCTAGTTCCCCATCAAGTTTGCTTCGCCTTTGCCACTCCGCAAATGTTACGTTATTCATCCTCTTTCGACAAGACATTGTGGTGAAAGTTAGTTCACCATCGTACCAAATAATTGTTACGCCCGATGAGGGACTCGAACCCGCGACCCTCAGATTAAAAGTCTGATGCTCTACCGACTGAGCTAACCGGGCGTAAATCTGTATTCCCGGACAGTCCCGCGAACGCTACTGACGTGAAACGAAACATTGACAAGATAAAAAGAACCTCCCCGGCGGGGAATCGAACCCCGGTCTCCCGCGTGACAGGCGGGGATACTTACCACTATACTACCGAGGACGAGTTCATATTTAAATAATATGTTCGCGATGGCGTCAATGCCCGAATGCCACACGGTCGATCATGTTAAAAGCTGAAACTGTGTATACTGTCAATGCGAAATTAAACAGCAAGAAATGCTCTAGACATATGCAGCGCGGTTTAGTATTATTATTATTATTATTAATACCAGGTAATCTTAGGAGCATCATAAATCCTCTTATGACCATTGGCAACTACTGAAATTAGTATAAAAATAAATAAATTAAAAACATCGTCTTGGAGGATCCGGGCATCGATCCCGGTACCTCTCGCATGCAAAGCGAGCGCTCTACCATGTGAGCTAATCCCCCTGGAAATGGTAAAAAGGTCATAGTTCGAGTGCTGTTCGCAATACTAAACTACACCTTACATCAGACACATTTCAGCTTACCTACCTTCAGCAGAGTGGCGCAGAGGAAGCGTGCTGGGCCCATAACCCAGAAGTCGGTGGATCGCAACCACCCTCTGCTACGTGCGAGCTATCGCATCATTTTAAAAACCACGTCATACTACAAACGTGACATGACCTGCATAGTCCTGCACAAGAACTGTACGATGCTACATCCACCGATAGCTCAGTTGGTAGAGCGGAGGACTGTAGACGAACTTATACCACTCAGGCATCCTTAGGTCGCTGGTTCAAATCCGGCTCGGTGGACTTGCATTTTAGGCCTAAAATTTTGTTGTATCAGGGAAAAGTTGCCGGAAGTGGGATTCGAACCCACGCCCTCATTCGAGGACCAGAATTCTCCACGCGATGAGTGGAAGAACATTTTGTCTTGAGTCTGGCGCCTTAGACCGCTCGGCCATCCCGACATGACACGAACGCTGCTGCAAATTGCTCTGCGCAAATTTCATTTATTTTACGCCTATGGAAAAGGCATTGGAGAACCCGGGCATCGATCCCGGTACCTCTCGCATGCTAAGCGAGCGCTCTACCATCTGAGCTAGTTCCCCATCAAGTTTGCTTCGCCTTTGCCACTCCGCAAATGTTACGTTATTCATCCTCTTTCGACAAGACATTGTGGTGAAAGTTAGTTCACCATCGTACCAAATAATTGTTACGCCCGATGAGGGACTCGAACCCGCGACCCTCAGATTAAAAGTCTGATGCTCTACCGACTGAGCTAACCGGGCGTAAATCTGTATTCCCGGACAGTCCCGCGAACGCTACTGACGTGAAACGAAACATTGACAAGATAAAAAGAACCTCCCCGGCGGGGAATCGAACCCCGGTCTCCCGCGTGACAGGCGGGGATACTTACCACTATACTACCGAGGACGAGTTCATATTTAAATAATATGTTCGCGATGGCGTCAATGCCCGAATGCCACACGGTCGATCATGTTAAAAGCTGAAACTGTGTATACTGTCAATGCGAAATTAAACAGCAAGAAATGCTCTAGACATATGCAGCGCGGTTTAGTATTATTATTATTATTATTAATACCAGGTAATCTTAGGAGCATCATAAATCCTCTTATGACCATTGGCAACTACTGAAATTAGTATAAAAATAAATAAATTAAAAACATCGTCTTGGAGGATCCGGGCATCGATCCCGGTACCTCTCGCATGCAAAGCGAGCGCTCTACCATGTGAGCTAATCCCCCTGGAAATGGTAAAAAGGTCATAGTTCGAGTGCTGTTCGCAATACTAAACTACACCTTACATCAGACACATTTCAGCTTACCTACCTTCAGCAGAGTGGCGCAGAGGAAGCGTGCTGGGCCCATAACCCAGAGGTCGGTGGATCGAAACCACCCTCTGCTACGTGCGAGCTATCGCATCATTTTAAAAACCACGTCATACTACAAACGTGACATGACCTGCATAGTCCTGCACAAGAACTGTACGATGCTACATCCACCGATAGCTCAGTTGGTAGAGCGGAGGACTGTAGACGAACTTATACCACTCAGGCATCCTTAGGTCGCTGGTTCAAATCCGGCACGGTGGACTTGCATTTTAGGCCTAAAATTTTGTGTGGCAGGGAAAAGTTGTCGGAAGTGGGATTCGAACCCACGCCCTCATTCGAGGACCAGAATTCTCCACGCGATGAGTGGAAGAACATTTTGTCTTGAGTCTGGCGCCTTAGACCGCTCGGCCATCCCGACATGACACGAACGCTGCTGCAAATTGCTCTGCGCAAATTTCATTTATTTTACGCCTATGGAAAAGGCATTGGAGAACCCGGGCATCGATCCCGGTACCTCTCGCATGCTAAGCGAGCGCTCTACCATCTGAGCTAGTTCCCCATCAAGTTTGCTTCGCCTTTGCCACTCCGCAAATGTTACGTTATTCATCCTCTTTCGACAAGACATTGTGGTGAAAGTTAGTTCACCATCGTACCAAATAATTGTTACGCCCGATGAGGGACTCGAACCCGCGACCCTCAGATTAAAAGTCTGATGCTCTACCGACTGAGCTAACCGGGCGTAAATCTGTATTCCCGGACAGTCCCGCGAACGCTACTGACGTGAAACGAAACATTGACAAGATAAAAAGAACCTCCCCGGCGGGGAATCGAACCCCGGTCTCCCGCGTGACAGGCGGGGATACTTACCACTATACTACCGAGGACGAGTTCATATTTAAATAATATGTTCGCGATGGCGTCAATGCCCGAATGCCACACGGTCGATCATGTTAAAAGCTGAAACTGTGTATACTGTCAATGCGAAATTAAACAGCAAGAAATGCTCTAGACATATGCAGCGCGGTTTAGTATTATTATTATTATTATTAATACCAGGTAATCTTAGGAGCATCATAAATCCTCTTATGACCATTGGCAACTACTGAAATTAGTATAAAAATAAATAAATTAAAAACATCGTCTTGGAGGATCCGGGCATCGATCCCGGTACCTCTCGCATGCAAAGCGAGCGCTCTACCATGTGAGCTAATCCCCCTGGAAATGTTAATAAGGTCATAGTTCGAGTGCTGTTCGCAATACTAAACTACACCTTACATCAGACACATTTCAGCTTACCTACCTTCAGCAGAGTGGCGCAGAGGAAGCGTGCTGGGCCCATAACCCAGAGGTCGGTGGATCGAAACCACCCTCTGCTACGTGCGAGCTATCGCATCATTTTAAAAACCACGTCATACTACAAACGTGACATGACCTGCATAGTCCTGCACAAGAACTGTACGATGCTACATCCACCGATAGCTCAGTTGGTAGAGCGGAGGACTGTAGACGAACTTATACCACTCAGGCATCCTTAGGTCGCTGGTTCAAATCCGGCTCGGTGGACTTGCATTTTAGGCCTAAAATTTTGTGTGGCAGGGAAAAGTTGTCGGAAGTGGGATTCGAACCCACGCCCTCATTCGAGGACCAGAATTCTCCACGCGATGAGTGGAAGAACATTTTGTCTTGAGTCTGGCGCCTTAGACCGCTCGGCCATCCCGACATGACACGAACGCTGCTGCAAATTGCTCTGCGCAAATTTCATTTATTTTACGCCTATGGAAAAGGCATTGGAGAACCCGGGCATCGATCCCGGTACCTCTCGCATGCTAAGCGAGCGCTCTACCATCTGAGCTAGTTCCCCATCAAGTTTGCTTCGCCTTTGCCACTCCGCAAATGTTACGTTATTCATACTCTTTCGACAAGACATTGTGGTGAAAGTTAGTTCACCATCGTACCAAATAATTGTTACGCCCGATGAGGGACTCGAACCCGCGACCCTCAGATTAAAAGTCTGATGCTCTACCGACTGAGCTAACCGGGCGTAAATCTGTATTCCCGGACAGTCCCGCGAACGCTACTGACGTGAAACGAAACATTGACAAGATAAAAAGAACCTCCCCGGCGGGGAATCGAACCCCGGTCTCCCGCGTGACAGGCGGGGATACTTACCACTATACTACCGAGGACGAGTTCATATTTAAATAATATGTTCGCGATGGCGTCAATGCCCGAATGCCACACGGTCGATCATGTTAAAAGCTGAAACTGTGTATACTGTCAATGCGAAATTAAACAGCAAGAAATGCTCTAGACATATGCAGCGCGGTTTAGTATTATTATTATTATTATTAATACCAGGTAATCTTAGGAGCATCATAAATCCTCTTATGACCATTGCCAACTACTGAAATTAGTATAAAAATAAATAAATTAAAAACATCGTCTTGGAGGATCCGGGCATCGATCCCGGTACCTCTCGCATGCAAAGCGAGCGCTCTACCATGTGAGCTAATCCCCCTGGAAATGTTAAAAAGGTCATAGTTCGAGTGCTGTTCGCAATACTAAACTACACCTTACATCAGACACATTTCAGCTTACCTACCTTCAGCAGAGTGGCGCAGAGGAAGCGTGCTGGGCCCATAACCCAGAGGTCGGTGGATCGAAACCACCCTCTGCTACGTGCGAGCTATCGCATCATTTTAAAAACCACGTCATACTACAAACGTGACATGACCTGCATAGTCCTGCACAAGAACTGTACGATGCTACATCCACCGATAGCTCAGTTGGTAGAGCGGAGGACTGTAGACGAACTTATACCACTCAGGCATCCTTAGGTCGCTGGTTCAAATCCGGCTCGGTGGACTTGCATTTTAGGCCTAAAATTTTGTGTGGCAGGGAAAAGTTGTCGGAAGTGGGATTCGAACCCACGCCCTCATTCGAGGACCAGAATTCTCCACGCGATGAGTGGAAGAACATTTTGTCTTGAGTCTGGCGCCTTAGACCGCTCGGCCATCCCGACATGACACGAACGCTGCTGCAAATTGCTCTGCGCAAATTTCATTTATTTTACGCCTATGGAAAAGGCATTGGAGAACCCGGGCATCGATCCCGGTACCTCTCGCATGCTAAGCGAGCGCTCTACCATCTGAGCTAGTTCCCCATCAAGTTTGCTTCGCCTTTGCCACTCCGCAAATGTTACGTTATTCATCCTCTTTCGACAAGACATTGTGGTGAAAGTTAGTTCACCATCGTACCAAATAATTGTTACGCCCGATGAGGGACTCGAACCCGCGACCCTCAGATTAAAAGTCTGATGCTCTACCGACTGAGCTAACCGGGCGTAAATCTGTATTCCCGGACAGTCCCGCGAACACTACTGACGTGAAACGAAACATTGACAAGATAAAAAGAACCTCCCCGGCGGGGAATCGAACCCCGGTCTCCCGCGTGACAGGCGGGGATACTTACCACTATACTACCGAGGACGAGTTCATATTTAAATAATATGTTCGCGATGGCGTCAATGCCCGAATGCCACACGGTCGATCATGTTAAAAGCTGAAACTGTGTATACTGTCAATGCGAAATTAAACAGCAAGAAATGCTCTAGACATATGCAGCGCGGTTTAGTATTATTATTATTATTATTAATACCAGGTAATCTTAGGAGCATCATAAATCCTCTTATGACCATTGGCAACTACTGAAATTAGTATAAAAATAAATAAATTAAAAACATCGTCTTGGAGGATCCGGGCATCGATCCCGGTACCTCTCGCATGCAAAGCGAGCGCTCTACCATGTGAGCTAATCCCCCTGGAAATGTTAAAAAGGTCATAGTTCGAGTGCTGTTCGCAATACTAAACTACACCTTACATCAGACACATTTCAGCTTACCTACCTTCAGCAGAGTGGCGCAGAGGAAGCGTGCTGGGCCCATAACCCAGAGGTCGGTGGATCGAAACCACCCTCTGCTACGTGCGAGCTATCGCATCATTTTAAAAACCACGTCATACTACAAACGTGACATGACCTGCATAGTCCTGCACAAGAACTGTACGATGCTACATCCACCGATAGCTCAGTTGGTAGAGCGGAGGACTGTAGACGAACTTATACCACTCAGGCATCCTTAGGTCGCTGGTTCAAATCCGGCTCGGTGGACTTGCATTTTAGGCCTAAAATTTTGTGTGGCAGGGAAAAGTTGTCGGAAGTGGGATTCGAACCCACGCCCTCATTCGAGGACCAGAATTCTCCACGCGATGAGTGGAAGAACATTTTGTCTTGAGTCTGGCGCCTTAGACCGCTCGGCCATCCCGACATGACACGAACGCTGCTGCAAATTGCTCTGCGCAAATTTCATTTATTTTACGCCTATGGAAAAGGCATTGGAGAACCCGGGCATCGATCCCGGTACCTCTCGCATGCTAAGCGAGCGCTCTACCATCTGAGCTAGTTCCCCATCAAGTTTGCTTCGCCTTTGCCATCCGCAAATGTTACGTTATTCATCCTCTTTCGACAAGACATTGTGGTGAAAGTTAGTTCACCATCGTACCAAATAATTGTTACGCCCGATGAGGGACTCGAACCCGCGACCCTCAGATTAAAAGTCTGATGCTCTACCGACTGAGCTAACCGGGCGTAAATCTGTATTCCCGGACAGTCCCGCGAACGCTACTGACGTGAAACGAAACATTGACAAGATAAAAAGAACCTCCCCGGCGGGGAATCGAACCCCGGTCTCCCGCGTGACAGGCGGGGATACTTACCACTATACTACCGAGGACGAGTTCATATTTAAATAATATGTTCGCGATGGCGTCAATGCCCGAATGCCACACGGTCGATCATGTTAAAAGCTGAAACTGTGTATACTGTCAATGCGAAATTAAACAGCAAGAAATGCTCTAGACATATGCAGCGCGGTTTAGTATTATTATTATTATTATTAATACCAGGTAATCTTAGGAGCATCATAAATCCTCTTATGACCATTGGCAACTACTGAAATTAGTATAAAAATAAATAAATTAAAAACATCGTCTTGGAGGATCCGGGCATCGATCCCGGTACCTCTCGCATGCAAAGCGAGCGCTCTACCATGTGAGCTAATCCCCCTGGAAATGTTAAAAAGGTCATAGTTCGAGTGCTGTTCGCAATACTAAACTACACCTTACATCAGACACATTTCAGCTTACCTACCTTCAGCAGAGTGGCGCAGAGGAAGCGTGCTGGGCCCATAACCCAGAGGTCGGTGGATCGAAACCACCCTCTGCTACGTGCGAGCTATCGCATCATTTTAAAAACCACGTCATACTACAAACGTGACATGACCTGCATAGTCCTGCACAAGAACTGTACGATGCTACATCCACCGATAGCTCAGTTGGTAGAGCGGAGGACTGTAGACGAACTTATACCACTCAGGCATCCTTAGGTCGCTGGTTCAAATCCGGCTCGGTGGACTTGCATTTTAGGCCTAAAATTTTGTGTGGCAGGGAAAAGTTGTCGGAAGTGGGATTCGAACCCACGCCCTCATTCGAGGACCAGAATTCTCCACGCGATGAGTGGAAGAACATTTTGTCTTGAGTCTGGCGCCTTAGACCGCTCGGCCATCCCGACATGACACGAACGCTGCTGCAAATTGCTCTGCGCAAATTTCATTTATTTTACGCCTATGGAAAAGGCATTGGAGAACCCGGGCATCGATCCCGGTACCTCTCGCATGCTAAGCGAGCGCTCTACCATCTGAGCTAGTTCCCCATCAAGTTTGCTTCGCCTTTGCCACTCCGCAAATGTTACGTTATTCATCCTCTTTCGACAAGACATTGTGGTGAAAGTTAGTTCACCATCGTACCAAATAATTGTTACGCCCGATGAGGGACTCGAACCCGCGACCCTCAGATTAAAAGTCTGATGCTCTACCGACTGAGCTAACCGGGCGTAAATCTGTATTCCCGGACAGTCCCGCGAACGCTACTGACGTGAAACGAAACATTGACAAGATAAAAAGAACCTCCCCGGCGGGGAATCGAACCCCGGTCTCCCGCGTGACAGGCGGGGATACTTACCACTATACTACCGAGGACGAGTTCATATTTAAATAATATGTTCGCGATGGCGTCAATGCCCGAATGCCACACGGTCGATCATGTTAAAAGCTGAAACTGTGTATACTGTCAATGCGAAATTAAACAGCAAGAAATGCTCTAGACATATGCAGCGCGGTTTAGTATTATTATTATTATTATTAATACCAGGTAATCTTAGGAGCATCATAAATCCTCTTATGACCATTGGCAACTACTGAAATTAGTATAAAAATAAATAAATTAAAAACATCGTCTTGGAGGATCCGGGCATCGATCCCGGTACCTCTCGCATGCAAAGCGAGCGCTCTACCATGTGAGCTAATCCCCCTGGAAATGGTAAAAAGGTCATAGTTCGAGTGCTGTTCGCAATACTAAACTACACCTTACATCAGACACATTTCAGCTTACCTACCTTCAGCAGAGTGGCGCAGAGGAAGCGTGCTGGGCCCATAACCCAGAGGTCGGTGGATCGAAACCACCCTCTGCTACGTGCGAGCTATCGCATCATTTTAAAAACCACGTCATACTACAAACGTGACATGACCTGCATAGTCCTGCACAAGAACTGTACGATGCTACATCCACCGATAGCTCAGTTGGTAGAGCGGAGGACTGTAGACGAACTTATACCACTCAGGCATCCTTAGGTCGCTGGTTCAAATCCGGCTCGGTGGACTTGCATTTTAGGCCTAAAATTTTGTGTGGCAGGGAAAAGTTGTCGGAAGTGGGATTCGAACCCACGCCCTCATTCGAGGACCAGAATTCTCCACGCGATGAGTGGAAGAACATTTTGTCTTGAGTCTGGCGCCTTAGACCGCTCGGCCATCCCGACATGACACGAACGCTGCTGCAAATTGCTCTGCGCAAATTTCATTTATTTTACGCCTATGGAAAAGGCATTGGAGAACCCGGGCATCGATCCCGGTACCTCTCGCATGCTAAGCGAGCGCTCTACCATCTGAGCTAGTTCCCCATCAAGTTTGCTTCGCCTTTGCCACTCCTCAAATGTTACGTTATTCATCCTCTTTCGACAAGACATTGTGGTGAAAGTTAGTTCACCATCGTACCAAATAATTGTTACGCCCGATGAGGGACTCGAACCCGCGACCCTCAGATTAAAAGTCTGATGCTCTACCGACTGAGCTAACCGGGCGTAAATCTGTATTCCCGGACAGTCCCGCGAACGCTACTGACGTGAAACGAAACATTGACAAGATAAAAAGAACCTCCCCGGCGGGGAATCGAACCCCGGTCTCCCGCGTGACAGGCGGGGATACTTACCACTATACTACCGAGGACGAGTTCATATTTAAATAATATGTTCGCGATGGCGTCAATGCCCGAATGCCACACGGTCGATCATGTTAAAAGCTGAAACTGTGTATACTGTCAATGCGAAATTAAACAGCAAGAAATGCTCTAGACATATGCAGCGCGGTTTAGTATTATTATTATTATTATTAATACCAGGTAATCTTAGGAGCATCATAAATCCTCTTATGACCATTGGCAACTACTGAAATTAGTATAAAAATAAATAAATTAAAAACATCGTCTTGGAGGATCCGGGCATCGATCCCGGTACCTCTCGCATGCAAAGCGAGCGCTCTACCATGTGAGCTAATCCCCCTGGAAATGGTAAAAAGGTCATAGTTCGAGTGCTGTTCGCAATACTAAACTACACCTTACATCAGACACATTTCAGCTTACCTACCTTCAGCAGAGTGGCGCAGAGGAAGCGTGCTGGGCCCATAACCCAGAGGTCGGTGGATCGAAACCACCCTCTGCTACGTGCGAGCTATCGCATCATTTTAAAAACCACGTCATACTACAAACGTGACATGACCTGCATAGTCCTGCACAAGAACTGTACGATGCTACATCCACCGATAGCTCAGTTGGTAGAGCGGAGGACTGTAGACGAACTTATACCACTCAGGCATCCTTAGGTCGCTGGTTCAAATCCGGCTCGGTGGACTTGCATTTTAGGCCTAAAATTTTGTGTGGCAGGGAAAAGTTGTCGGAAGTGGGATTCGAACCCACGCCCTCATTCGAGGACCAGAATTCTCCACGCGATGAGTGGAAGAACATTTTGTCTTGAGTCTGGCGCCTTAGACCGCTCGGCCATCCCGACATGACACGAACGCTGCTGCAAATTGCTCTGCGCAAATTTCATTTATTTTACGCCTATGGAAAAGGCATTGGAGAACCCGGGCATCGATCCCGGTACCTCTCGCATGCTAAGCGAGCGCTCTACCATCTGAGCTAGTTCCCCATCAAGTTTGCTTCGCCTTTGCCACTCCGCAAATGTTACGTTATTCATCCTCTTTCGACAAGACATTGTGGTGAAAGTTAGTTCACCATCGTACCAAATAATTGTTACGCCCGATGAGGGACTCGAACCCGCGACCCTCAGATTAAAAGTCTGATGCTCTACCGACTGAGCTAACCGGGCGTAAATCTGTATTCCCGGACAGTCCCGCGAACGCTACTGACGTGAAACGAAACATTGACAAGATAAAAAGAACCTCCCCGGCGGGGAATCGAACCCCGGTCTCCCGCGTGACAGGCGGGGATACTTACCACTATACTACCGAGGACGAGTTCATATTTAAATAATATGTTCGCGATGGCGTCAATGCCCGAATGCCACACGGTCGATCATGTTAAAAGCTGAAACTGTGTATACTGTCAATGCGAAATTAAACAGCAAGAAATGCTCTAGACATATGCAGCGCGGTTTAGTATTATTATTATTATTATTAATACCAGGTAATCTTAGGAGCATCATAAATCCTCTTATGACCATTGGCAACTACTGAAATTAGTATAAAAATAAATAAATTAAAAACATCGTCTTGGAGGATCCGGGCATCGATCCCGGTACCTCTCGCATGCAAAGCGAGCGCTCTACCATGTGAGCTAATCCCCCTGGAAATGGTAAAAAGGTCATAGTTCGAGTGCTGTTCGCAATACTAAACTACACCTTACATCAGACACATTTCAGCTTACCTACCTTCAGCAGAGTGGCGCAGAGGAAGCGTGCTGGGCCCATAACCCAGAGGTCGGTGGATCGAAACCACCCTCTGCTACGTGCGAGCTATCGCATCATTTTAAAAACCACGTCATACTACAAACGTGACATGACCTGCATAGTCCTGCACAAGAACTGTACGATGCTACATCCACCGATAGCTCAGTTGGTAGAGCGGAGGACTGTAGACGAACTTATACCACTCAGGCATCCTTAGGTCGCTGGTTCAAATCCGGCTCGGTGGACTTGCATTTTAGGCCTAAAATTTTGTGTGGCAGGGAAAAGTTGTCGGAAGTGGGATTCGAACCCACGCCCTCATTCGAGGACCAGAATTCTCCACGCGATGAGTGGAAGAACATTTTGTCTTGAGTCTGGCGCCTTAGACCGCTCGGCCATCCCGACATGACACGAACGCTGCTGCAAATTGCTCTGCGCAAATTTCATTTATTTTACGCCTATGGAAAAGGCATTGGAGAACCCGGGCATCGATCCCGGTATCTCTCGCATGCTAAGCGAGCCCTCTACCATCTGAGCTAGTTCCCCATCAAGTTTGCTTCGCCTTTGCCACTCCGCAAATGTTACGTTATTCATCCTCTTTCGACAAGACATTGTGGTGAAAGTTAGTTCACCATCTTACCAAATAATTGTTACGCCCGATGAGGGACTCGAACCCGCGACCCTCAGATTAAAAGTCTGATGCTCTACCGACTGAGCTAACCGGGCGTAAATCTGTATTCCCGGACAGTCCCGCGAACGCTACTGACGTGAAACGAAACATTGACAAGATAAAAAGAACCTCCCCGGCGGGGAATCGAACCCCGGTCTTCCGCGTGACAGGCGGGGATACTTACCACTATACTACCGAGGACGAGTTCATATTTAAATAATATGTTCGCGATGGCGTCAATGCCCGAATGCCACACGGTCGATCATGTTAAAAGCTGAAACTGTGTATACTGTCAATGCGAAATTAAACAGCAAGAAATGCTCTAGACATATGCAGCGCGGTTTAGTATTATTATTATTATTATTAATACCAGGTAATATTAGGAGCATCATAAATCCTTTTATGACCATTGGCAACTACTGAAATTAGTATAAAAATAAATAAATTAAAAACATCGTCTTGGAGGATCCGGGCATCGATCCCGGTACCTCTCGCATGCAAAGCGAGCGCTCTACCATGTGAGCTAATCCCCCTGGAAATGGTAAAAAGGTCATAGTTCGAGTGCTGTTTGCAATACTAAACTACACCTTACATCAGACACATTTCAGCTTACCTGCCTTCAGCAGAGTGGCGCAGAGGAAGCGTGCTGGGCCCATAACCCAGAGGTCGGTGGATCGAAACCACCCTCTGCTACGTGCGAGCTATCGCATCATTTTAAAAACCACGTCATACTACAAACGTGACATGACCTGCATAGTCCTGCACAAGAACTGTACGATGCTACATGCACCGATAGCTCAGTTGGTAGAGCGGAGGACTGTAGACGAACTTATACCACTCAGGCATCCTTAGGTCGCTGGTTCAAATCCGGCTCGGTGGACTTGCATTTTAGGCCTAAAATTTTGTGTGGCAGGGAAAAGTTGTCGGAAGTGGGATTCGAACCCACGCCCTCATTCGAGGACCAGAATTCTCCACGCGATGAGTGGAAGAACATTTTGTCTTGAGTCTGGCGCCTTAGACCGCTCGGCCATCCCGACATGACACGAACGCTGCTGCAAATTGCTCTGCGCAAATTTCATTTATTTTACGCCTATGGAAAAGGCATTGGAGAACCCGGGCATCGATCCCGGGCGTAAATCTGTATTCCCGGACAGTCCCGCGAAGGCTACTGACGTGAAACGAAACATTGACAAGATAAAAAGAACCTCCCCGGCGGGGAATCGAACCCCAGTCTCCCGCGTGACAGGCGGGGATACTTACCACTATACTACCGAGGACGAGTTCATATTTAAATAATATGTTCGCGATGGCGTCAATGCCCGAATGCCACACGGTCGATCATGTTAAAAGCTGAAACTGTTTATACTGTCAATGCGAAATTAAACAGCAAGAAATGCTCTAGACATATGCAGCGCGGTTTAGTATTATTATTATTATTATTATTAATACCAGGTAATCTTAGGAGCATCATAAATCCTCTTATGACCATTGGCAACTACTGAAATTAGTATAAAAATAAATAAATTAAAAACATCGTCTTGGAGGATCCGGGCATCGATCCCGGTACCTCTCGCATGCAAAGCGAGCGCTCTACCATGTGAGCTAATCCCCCTGGAAATGGTAAAAAGGTCATAGTTCGAGTGCTGTTCGCAATACTAAACTACACCTTACATCAGACACATTTCAGCTTACCTACCTTCAGCAGAGTGGCGCAGAGGAAGCGTGCTGGGCCCATAACCCAGAGGTCGGTGGATCGAAACCACCCTCTGCTACGTGCGAGCTATCGCATCATTTTAAAAACCACGTCATACTACAAACGTGACATGACCTGCATAGTCCTGCACAAGAACTGTACGATGCTACATCCACCGATAGCTCAGTTGGTAGAGCGGAGGACTGTAGACGAACTTATACCACTCAGGCATCCTTAGGTCGCTGGTTCAAATGCGGCTCGGTGGACTTGCATTTTAGGCCTAAAATTTTGTGTGGCAGGGAAAAGTTGTCGGAAGTGGGATTCGAACCCACGCCCTCATTCGAGGACCAGAATTCTCCACGCGATGAGTGGAAGAACATTTTGTCTTGAGTCTGGCGCCTTAGACCGCTCGGCCATCCCGACATGACACGAACGCTGCTGCAAATTGCTCTGCGCAAATTTCATTTATTTTACGCCTATGGAAAAGGCATTGGAGAACCCGGGCATCGATCCCGGTACCTCTCGCATGCTAAGCGAGCGCTCTACCATCTGAGCTAGTTCCCCATCAAGTTTGCTTCGCCTTTGCCACTCCGCAAATGTTACGTTATTCATCCTCTTTCGACAAGACATTGTGGTGAAAGTTAGTTCACCATCGTACCAAATAATTGTTACGCCCGATGAGGGACTCGAACCCGCGACCCTCAGATTAAAAGTGTGATGCTCTACCGACTGAGCTAACCGGGCGTAAATCTGTATTCCCGGACAGTCCCGCGAAGGCTACTGACGTGAAACGAAACATTGACAAGATAAAAAGAACCTCCCCGGCGGGGAATCGAACCCCGGTCTCCTGCGTGACAGGCGGGGATACTTACCACTATACTACCGAGGACGAGTTCATATTTAAATAATATGTTCGCGATGGCGTCAATGCCCGAATGCCACACGGTCGATCATGTTAAAAGCTGAAACTGTGTATACTGTCAATGCGAAATTAAACAGCAAGAAATGCTCTAGACATATGCAGCGCGGTTTAGTATTATTATTATTATTATTATTAATACCAGGTAATCTTAGGAGCATCATAAATCCTCTTATGACCATTGGCAACTACTGAAATTAGTATAAAAATAAATAAATTAAAAACATCGTCTTGGAGGATCCGGGCATCGATCCCGGTACCTCTCGCATGCAAAGCGAGCGCTCTACCATGTGAGCTAATCCCCCTGGAAACGGTAAAAAGGTCATAGTTCGAGTGCTGTTCGCAATACTAAACTACACCTTACATCAGACACATTTCAGCTTACCTACCTTCAGCAGAGTGGCGCAGAGGAAGCGTGCTGGGCCCATAACCCAGAGGTCGGTGGATCGAAACCACCCTCTGCTACGTGCGAGCTATCGCATCATTTTAAAAACCACGTCATACTACAAACGTGACATGACCTGCATAGTCCTGCACAAGAACTGTACGATGCTACATCCACCGATAGCTCAGTTGGTAGAGCGGAGGACTGTAGACGAACTTATACCACTCAGGCATCCTTAGGTCGCTGGTTCAAATCCGGCTCGGTGGACTTGCATTTTAGGCCTAAAATTTTGTGTGGCAGGGAAAAGTTGTCGGAAGTGGGATTCGAACCCACGCCCTCATTCGAGGACCAGAATTCTCCACGCGATGAGTGGAAGAACATTTTGTCTTGAGTCTGGCGCCTTAGACCGCTCGGCCATCCCGACATGACACGAACGCTGCTGCAAATTGCTCTGCGCAAATTTCATTTATTTTACGCCTATGGAAAAGGCATTGGAGAACCCGGGCATCGATCCCGGTACCTCTCGCATGCTAAGCGAGCGCTCTACCATCTGAGCTAGTTCCCCATCAAGTTTGCTTCGCCTTTGCCACTCCGCAAATGTTACGTTATTCATCCTCTTTCGACAAGACATTGTGGTGAAAGTTAGTTCACCATCGTACCAAATAATTGTTACGCCCGATGAGGGACTCGAACCCGCGACCCTCAGATTAAAAGTCTGATGCTCTACCGACTGAGCTAACCGGGCGTAAATCTGTATTCCCGGACAGTCCCGCGAACGCTACTGACGTGAAACGAAACATTGACAAGATAAAAAGAACCTCCCCGGCGGGGAATCGAACCCCGGTCTCCCGCGTGACAGGCGGGGATACTTACCACTGTACTACCGAGGACGAGTTCATATTTAAATAATATGTTCGCGATGGCGTCAATGCCCGAATGCCACACGGTCGATCATGTTAAAAGCTGAAACTGTGTATACTGTCAATGCGAAATTAAACAGCAAGAAATGCTCTAGGCATATGCAGCGCGGTTTAGTATTATTATTATTATTATTAATACCAGGTAATCTTAGGAGCATCATAAATCCTCTTATGACCATTGGCAACTACTGAAATTAGTATAAAAATAAATAAATTAAAAACATCGTCTTGGAGGATCCGGGCATCGATCCCGGTACCTCTCGCATGCAAAGCGAGCGCTCTACCATGTGAGCTAATCCCCCTGGAAATGGTAAAAAGGTCATAGTTCGAGTGCTGTTCGCAATACTAAACTACACCTTACATCAGACACATTTCAGCTTACCTACCTTCAGCAGAGTGGCTCAGAGGAAGCGGGCTGGGCCCATAACCCAGAGGTCGGTGGATCGAAACCACCCTCTGCTACGTGCGAGCTATCGCATCATTTTAAAAACCACGTCATACTACAAACGTGACATGACCTGCATAGTCCTGCACAAGAACTGTACGATGCTACATCCACCGATAGCTCAGTTGGTGGAGCGGAGGACTGTAGACGAACTTATACCACTCAGGCATCCTTAGGTCGCTGGTTCAAATCCGGCTCGGTGGACTTGCATTTTAGGCCTAAAATTTTGTGTGGCAGGGAAAAGTTGTCGGAAGTGGGATTCGAACCCACGCCCTCATTCGAGGACCAGAATTCTCCACGCGATGAGTGGAAGAACATTTTGTCTTGAGTCTGGCGCCTTAGACCGCTCGGCCATCCCGACATGACACGAACGCTGCTGCAAATTGCTCTGCGCAAATTTCATTTATTTTACGCCTATGGAAAAGGCATTGGAGAACCCGGGCATCGATCCCGGTACCTCTCGCATGCTAAGCGAGCGCTCTACCATCTGAGCTAGTTCCCCATCAAGTTTGCTTCGCCTTTGCCACTCCGCAAATGTTACGTTATTCATCCTCTTTCGACAAGACATTGTGGTGAAAGTTAGTTCACCATCGTACCAAATAATTGTTACGCCCGATGAGGGAGTCGAACCCGCGACCCTCAGATTAAAAGTCTGATGCTCTACCGACTGAGCTAACCGGGCGTAAATCTGTATTCCCGGACAGTCCTGCGAACGCTACTGACGTGAAACGAAACATTGACAAGATAAAAAGAACCTCCCCGGCGGGGAATCGAACCCCGGTCTCCCGCGTGACAGGCGGGGATACTTACCACTATACTACCGAGGACGAGTTCATATTTAAATAATATGTTCGCGATGGCGTCAATGCCCGAATGCCACACGGTCAATCATGTTAAAAGCTGAAACTGTGTATACTGTCAATGCGAAATTAAACAGCAAGAAATGCTCTAGACATATGCAGCGCGGTTTAGTATTATTATTATTATTATTATTAATACCAGGTAATCTTAGGAGCATCATAAATCCTCTTATGACCATTGGCAACTACTGAAATTAGTATAAAAATAAATAAATTAAAAACATCGTCTTGGAGGATCCGGGCATCGATCCCGGTACCTCTCGCATGCAAAGCGAGCGCTCTACCATGTGAGCTAATCCCCCTGGAAATGGTAAAAAGGTCATAGTTCGAGTGCTGTTCGCAATACTAAACTACACCTTACATCAGACACATTTCAGCTTACCTACCTTCAGCAGAGTGGCGCAGAGGAAGCGTGCTGGGCCCATAACCCAGAGGTCGGTGGATCGAAACCACCCTCTGCTACGTGCGAGCTATCGCATCATTTTAAAAACCACGTCATACTACAAACGTGACATGACCTGCATAGTCCTGCACAAGAACTGTACGATGCTACATCCACCGATAGCTCAGTTGGTAGAGCGGAGGACTGTAGACGAACTTATACCACTCAGGCATCCTTAGGTCGCTGGTGCAAATCCGGCTCGGTGGACTTGCATTTTAGGCCTAAAATTTTGTGTGGCAGGGAAAAGTTGTCGGAAGTGGGATTCGAACCCACGCCCTCATTCGAGGACCAGAATTCTCCACGCGATGAGTGGAAGAACATTTTGTCTTGAGTCTGGCGCCTTAGACCGCTCGGCCATCCCGACATGACACGAACGCTGCTGCAAATTGCTCTGCGCAAATTTCATTTATTTTACGCCTATGGAAAAGGCATTGGAGAACCCGGGCATCGATCCCGGTACCTCTCGCATGCTAAGCGAGCGCTCTACCATCTGAGCTAGTTCCCCATCAAGTTTGCTTCGCCTTTGCCACTCCGCAAATGTTACGTTATTCATCCTCTTTCGACAAGACATTGTGGTGAAAGTTAGTTCACCATCGTACCAAATAATTGTTACGCCCGATGAGGGACTCGAACCCGCGACCCTCAGATTAAAAGTCTGATGCTCTACCGACTGAGCTAACCGGGCGTAAATCTGCATTCCCGGACAGTCCCGCGAACGCTACTGACGTGAAACGAAACATTGACAAGACAAAAAGAACCTCCCCGGCGGGGAATCGAACCCCGGTCTCCCGCGTGACAGGCGGGGATACTTACCACTATACTACCGAGGACGAGTTCATATTTAAATAATATGTTCGCGATGGCGTCAATGCCCGAATGCCACACGGTCGATCATGTTAAAAGCTGAAACTGTGTATACTGTCAATGCGAAATTAAACAGCAAGAAATGCTCTAGACATATGCAGCGCGGTTTAGTATTATTATTATTATTATTAATACCAGGTAATCTTAGGAGCATCATAAATCCTCTTATGACCATTGGCAACTACTGAAATTAGTATAAAAATAAATAAATTAAAAACATCGTCTTGGAGGATCCGGGCATCGATCCCGGTACCTCTCGCATGCAAAGCGAGCGCTCTACCATGTGAGCTAATCCCCCTGGAAATGGTAAAAAGGTCATAGTTCGAGTGCTGTTCGCAATACTAAACTACACCTTACATCAGACACATTTCAGCTTACCTACCTTCAGCAGAGTGGCGCAGAGGAAGCGTGCTGGGCCCATAACCCAGAGGTCGGTGGATCGAAACCACCCTCTGCTACGTGCGAGCTATCGCATCATTTTAAAAACCACGTCATACTACAAACGTGACATGACCTGCATAGTCCTGCACAAGAACTGTACGATGCTACATCCACCGATAGCTCAGTTGGTAGAGCGGAGGACTGTAGACGAACTTATACCACTCAGGCATCCTTAGGTCGCTGGTTCAAATCCGGCTCGGTGGACTTGCATTTTAGGCCTAAAATTTTGTGTGGCAGGGAAAAGTTGTCGGAAGTGGGATTCGAACCCACGCCCTCATTCGAGGACCAGAATTCTCCACGCGATGAGTGGAAGAACATTTTGTCTTGAGTCTGGCGCCTTAGACCGCTCGGCCATCCCGACATGACACGAACGCTGCTGCAAATTGCTCTGCGCAAATTTCATTTATTTTACGCCTATGGAAAAGGCATTGGAGAACCCGGGCATCGATCCCGGTACCTCTCGCATGCTAAGCGAGCGCTCTACCATCTGAGCTAGTTCCCCATCAAGTTTGCTTCGCCTTTGCCACTCTGCAAATGTTACGTTATTCATCCTCTTTCGACAAGACATTGTGGTGAAAGTTAGTTCACCATCGTACCAAATAATTGTTACGCCCGATGAGGGACTCGAACCCGCGACCCTCAGATTAAAAGTCTGATGCTCTACCGACTGAGCTAACCGGGCGTAAATCTGTATTCCCGGACAGTGCCGCGAACGCTACTGACGTGAAACGAAACATTGACAAGATAAAAAGAACCTCCCCGGCGGGGAATCGAACCCCGGTCTCCCGCGTGACAGGCGGGGATACTTACCACTATACTACCGAGGACGAGTTCATATTTAAATAATATGTTCGCGATGGCGTCAATGCCCGAATGCCACACGGTCGATCATGTTAAAAGCTGAAACTGTGTATACTGTCAATGCGAAATTAAACAGCAAGAAATGCTCTAGACATATGCAGCGCGGTTTAGTATTATTATTATTATTATTAATACCAGGTAATCTTAGGAGCATCATAAATCCTCTTATGACCATTGGCAACTACTGAAATTAGTATAAAAATAAATAAATTAAAAACATCGTCATGGAGGATCCGGGCATCGATCCCGGTACCTCTCGCATGCAAAGCGAGCGCTCTACCATGTGAGCTAATCCCCCTGGAAATGGTAAAAAGGTCATAGTTCGAGTGCTGTTCGCAATACTAAACTACACCTTACATCAGACACATTTCAGCTTGCCTACCTTCAGCAGAGTGGCGCAGAGGAAGCGTGCTGGGCCCATAACCCAGAGGTCGGTGGATCGAAACCACCCTCTGCTACGTGCGAGCTATCGCATCATTTTAAAAACCACGTCATACTACAAACGTGACATGACCTGCATAGTCCTGCACAAGAACTGTACGATGCTACATCCACCGATAGCTCAGTTGGTAGAGCGGAGGATTGTAGACGAACTTATACCACTCAGGCATCCTTAGGTCGCTGGTTCAAATCCGGCCCGGTGGACTTGCATTTTAGGCCTAAAATTTTGTGTGGCAGGGAAAAGTTGTCGGAAGTGGGATTCGAACCCACGCCCTCATTCGAGGACCAGAATTCTCCACGCGATGAGTGGAAGAACATTTTGTCTTGAGTCTGGCGCCTTAGACCGCTCGGCCATCCCGACATGACACGAACGCTGCTGCAAATTGCTCTGCGCAAATTTCATTTATTTTACGCCTATGGAAAAGGCATTGGAGAACCCGGGCATCGATCCCCGTACCTCTCGCATGCTAAGCGAGCGCTCTACCATCTGAGCTAGTTCCCCATCAAGTTTGCTTCGCCTTTGCCACTCCGCAAATGTTACGTTATTCATCCTCTTTCGACAAGACATTGTGGTGAAAGTTAGTTCACCATCGTACCAAATAATTGTTACGCCCGATGAGGGACTCGAACCCGCGACCCTCAGATTAAAAGTCTGATGCTCTACCGACTGAGCTAACCGGGCGTAAATCTGTATTCCCGGACAGTCCCGCGAACGCTACTGACGTGAAACGAAACATTGACAAGATAAAAAGAACCTCCCCGGCGGGGAATCGAACCCCGGTCTCCCGCGTGACAGGCGGGGATACTTACCACTATACTACCGAGGACGAGTTCATATTTAAATAATATGTTCGCGATGGCGTCAATGCCCGAATGCCACACGGTCGATCATGTTAAAAGCTGAAACTGTGTATACTGTCAATGCGAAATTAAACAGCTAGAAATGCTCTAGACATATGCAGCGCGGTTTAGTATTATTATTATTATTATTAATACCAGGTAATCTTAGGAGCATCATAAATCCTCTTATGACCATTGGCAACTACTGAAATTAGTATAAAAATAAATAAATTAAAAACATCGTCTTGGAGGATCCGGGCATCGATCCCGGTACCTCTCGCATGCAAAGCGAGCGCTCTACCATGTGAGCTAATCCCCCTGGAAATGGTAAAAAGGTCATAGTTCGAGTGCTGTTCGCAATACTAAACTACACCTTACATCAGACACATTTCAGCTTACCTACCTTCAGCAGAGTGGCGCAGAGGAAGCGTGCTAGGCCCATAACCCAGAGGTCGGTGGATCGAAACCACCCTCTGCTACGTGCGAGCTATCGCATCATTTTAAAAACCACGTCATACTACAAACGTGACATGACCTGCATAGTCCTGCACAAGAACTGTACGATGCTACATCCACCGATAGCTCAGTTGGTAGAGCGGAGGACTGTAGACGAACTTATACCACTCAGGCATCCTTAGGTCGCTGGTTCAAATCCGGCTCGGTGGACTTGCATTTTAGGCCTAAAATTTTGTGTGGCAGGGAAAAGTTGTCGGAAGTGGGATTCGAACCCACGCCCTCATTCGAGGACCAGAATTCTCCACGCGATGAGTGGAAGAACATTTTGTCTTGAGTCTGGCGCCTTAGACCGCTCGGCCATCCCGACATGACACGAACGCTGCTGCAAATTGCTCTGCGCAAATTTCATTTATTTTACGCCTATGGAAAAGGCATTGGAGAACCCGGGCATCGATCCCGGTACCTCTCGCATGCTAAGCGAGCGCTCTACCATCTGAGCTAGTTCCCCATCAAGTTTGCTTCGCCTTTGCCACTCCGCAAATGTTACGTTATTCATCCTCTTTCGACAAGACATTGTGGTGAAAGTTAGTTCACCATCGTACCAAATAATTGTTACGCCCGATGAGGGACTCGAACCCGCGACCCTCAGATTAAAAGTCTGATGCTCTACCGACTGAGCTAACCGGGCGTAAATCTGTATTCCCGGACAGTCCCGCGAACGCTACTGACGTGAAACGAAACATTGACAAGATAAAAAAAACCTCCCCGGCGGGGAATCGAACCCCGGTCTCCCGCGTGACAGGCGGGGATACTTACCACTATACTACCGAGGACGAGTTCATATTTAAATAATATGTTCGCGATGGCGTCAATGCCCGAATGCCACACGGTCGATCATGTTAAAAGCTGAAACTGTGTATACTGTCAATGCGAAATTAAACAGCAAGAAATGCTCTAGACATATGCAGCGCGGTTTAGTATTATTATTATTATTATTAATACCAGGTAATCTTAGGAGCATCATAAATCCTCTTATGACCATTGGCAACTACTGAAATTAGTATAAAAATAAATAAATTAAAAACATCGTCTTGGAGGATCCGGGCATCGATCCCGGTACCTCTCGCATGCAAAGCGAGCGCTCTACCATGTGAGCTAATCCCCCTGGAAATGGTAAAAAGGTCATAGTTCGAGTGCTGTTCGCAATACTAAACTACACCTTACATCAGACACATTTCAGCTTGCCTACCTTCAGCAGAGTGGTGCAGAGGAAGCGTGCTGGGCCCATAACCCAGAGGTCGGTGGATCGAAACCACCCTCTGCTACGTGCGAGCTATCGCATCATTTTAAAATCCACGTCATACTACAAACGTGACATGACCTGCATAGTCCTGCACAAGAACTGTACGATGCTACATCCACCGATAGCTCAGTTGGTAGAGCGGAGGACTGTAGACGAACTTATACCACTCAGGCATCCTTAGGTCGCTGGTTCAAATCCGGCTCGGTGGACTTGCATTTTAGGCCTAAAATTTTGTGTGGCAGGGAAAAGTTGTCGGAAGTGGGATTCGAACCCACGCCCTCATTCGAGGACCAGAATTCTCCACGCGATGAGTGGAAGAACATTTTGTCTTGAGTCTGGCGCCTTAGACCGCTCGGCCATCCCGACATGACACGAACGCTGCTGCAAATTGCTCTGCGCAAATTTCATTTATTTTACGCCTATGGAAAAGGCATTGGAGAACCCGGGCATCGATCCCGGTACCTCTCGCATGCTAAGCGAGCGCTCTACCATCTGAGCTAGTTCCCCATCAAGTTTGCTTCGCCTTTGCCACTCCGCAAATGTTACGTTATTCATCCTCTTTCGACAAGACATTGTGGTGAAAGTTAGTTCACCATCGTACCAAATAATTGTTACGCCCGATGAGGGACTCGAACCCGCGACCCTCAGATTAAAAGTCTGATGCTCTACCGACTGAGCTAACCGGGCGTAAATCTGTATTCCCGGACAGTCCCGCGAACGCTACTGACGTGAAACGAAACATTGACAAGATAAAAAGAACCTCCCCGGCGGGGAATCGAACTCCGGTCTCCCGCGTGACAGGCGGGGATACTTACCACTATACTACCGAGGACGAGTTCATATTTAAATAATATGTTCGCGATGGCGTCAATGCCCGAATGCCACACGGTCGATCATGTTAAAAGCTGAAACTGTGTATACTGTCAATGCGAAATTAAACAGCAAGAAATGCTCTAGACATATGCAGCGCGGTTTAGTATTATTATTATTATTATTAATACCAGGTAATCTTAGGAGCATCATAAATCCTCTTATGACCATTGGCAACTACTGAAATTAGTATAAAAATAAATAAATTAAAAACATCGTCTTGGAGGATCCGGGCATCGATCCCGGTACCTCTCGCATGCAAAGCGAGCGCTCTACCATGTGAGCTAATCCCCCTGGAAATGGTAAAAAGGTCATAGTTCGAGTGCTGTTCGCAATACTAAACTACACCTTACATCAGACACATTTCAGCTTACCTACCTTCAGCAGAGTGGCGCAGAGGAAGCGTGCTGGGCCCATAACCCAGAGGTCGGTGGATCGAAACCACCCTCTGCTACGTGCGAGCTATCGCATCATTTTAAAAACCACGTCATACTACAAACGTGACATGACCTGCATAGTCCTGCACAAGAACTGTACGATGCTACATCCACCGATAGCTCAGTTGGTAGAGCGGAGGACTGTAGACGAACTTATACCAATCAGGCATCCTTAGGTCGCTGGTTCAAATCCGGCTCGGTGGACTTGCATTTTAGGCCTAAAATTTTGTGTGGCAGGGAAAAGTTGTCGGAAGTGGGATTCGAACCCACGCCCTCATTCGAGGACCAGAATTCTCCACGCGATGAGTGGAAGAACATTTTGTCTTGAGTCTGGCGCCTTAGACCGCTCGGCCATCCCGACATGACACGAACGCTGCTGCAAATTGCTCTGCGCAAATTTCATTTATTTTACGCCTATGGAAAAGGCATTGGAGAACCCGGGAATCGATCCCGGTACCTCTCGCATGCTAAGCGAGCGCTCTACCATCTGAGCTAGTTCCCCATCAAGTTTGCTTCGCCTTTGCCACTCCGCAAATGTTACGTTATTCATCCTCTTTCGACAAGACATTGTGGTGAAAGTTAGTTCACCATCGTACCAAATAATTGTTAAGGCCGATGAAGGACTCGAACCCGCGACCCTCAGATTAAAAGTCTGATGCTCTACCGACTCAGCTAACCGGGCGTAAATCTGTATTCCCGGACAGTCCCGCGAACGCTACTGACGTGAAACGAAACATTGACAAGATAAAAAGAACCTCCCCGGCGGGGAATCGAACCCCGGTCTCCCGCGTGACAGGCGGGGATACTTACCACTATACTACCGAGGACGAGTTCATATTTAAATAATATGTTCGCGATGGCGTCAATGCCCGAATGCCACACGGTCGATCATGTTAAAAGCTGAAACTGTGTATACTGTCAATGCGAAATTAAACAGCAAGAAATGCTCTAGACATATGCAGCGCGGTTTAGTATTATTATTATTATTATTATTAATACCAGGTAATCTTAGGAGCATCATAAATCCTCTTATGACCATTGGCAACTACTGAAATTAGTATAAAAATAAATAAATTAAAAACATCGTCTTGGAGGATCCGGGCATCGATCCCGGTACCTCTCGCATGCAAAGCGAGCGCTCTACCATGTGAGCTAATCCCCCTGGAAATGGTAAAAAGGTCATAGTTCGAGTGCTGTTCGCAATACTAAACTACACCTTACATCAGACACATTTCAGCTTACCTACCTTCAGCAGAGTGGCGCAGAGGAAGCGTGCTGGGCCCATAACCCAGAGGTCGGTGGATCGAAACCACCCTCTGCTACGTGCGAGCTATCGCATCATTTTAAAAACCACGTCATACTACAAACGTGACATGACCTGCATAGTCCTGCACAAGAACTGTACGATGCTACATCCACCGATAGCTCAGTTGGTAGAGCGGAGGACTGTAGACGAACTTATACCACTCAGGCATCCTTAGGTCGCTGGTTCAAATCCGGCTCGGTGGACTTGCATTTTAGGCCTAAAATTTTGTGTGGCAGGGAAAAGTTGTCGGAAGTGGGATTCGAACCCACGCCCTCATTCGAGGACCAGAATTCTCCACGCGATGAGTGGAAGAACATTTTTTCTTGAGTCTGGCGCCTTAGACCGCTCGGCCATCCCGACATGACACGAACGCTGCTGCAAATTGCTCTGCGCAAATTTCATTTATTTTACGCCTATGGAAAAGGCATTGGAGAACCCGGGCATCGATCCCGGTACCTCTCGCATGCTAAGCGAGCGCTCTACCATCTGAGCTAGTTCCCCATCAAGTTTGCTTCGCCTTTGCCACTCCGCAAATGTTACGTTATTCATCCTCTTTCGACAAGACATTGTGGTGAAAGTTAGTTCACCATCGTACCAAATAATTGTTACGCCCGATGAGGGACTCGAACCCGCGACCCTCAGATTAAAAGTCTGATGCTCTACCGACTGAGCTAACCGGGCGTAAATCTGTATTCCCGGACAGTCCCGCGAACGCTACTGACGTGAAACGAAACATTGACAAGATAAAAAGAACCTCCCCGGCGGGGAATCGAACCCCGGTCTCCCGCGTGACAGGCGGGGATACTTACCACTATACTACCGAGGACGAGTTCATATTTAAATAATATGTTCGCGATGGCGTCAATGCCCGAATGCCACACGGTCGATCATGTTAAAAGCTGAAACTGTGTATACTGTCAATGCGAAATTAAACAGCAAGAAATGCTCTAGACATATGCAGCGCGGTTTAGTATTATTATTATTATTATTAATACCAGGTAATCTTAGGAGCATCATAAATCCTCTTATGACCATTGGCAACTACTGAAATTAGTATAAAAATAAATAAATTAAAAACATCGTCTTGGAGGATCCGGGCATCGATCCCGGTACCTCTCGCATGCAAAGCGAGCGCTCTACCATGTGAGCTAATCCCCCTGGAAATGTTAAAAAGGTCATAGTTCGAGTGCTGTTCGCAATACTAAACTACACCTTACATCAGACACATTTCAGCTTACCTACCTTCAGCAGAGTGGCGCAGAGGAAGCGTGCTGGGTCCATAACCCAGAGGTCGGTGGATCGAAACCACCCTCTGCTACGTGCGAGCTATCGCATCATTTTAAAAACCACGTCATACTACAAACGTGACATGACCTGCATAGTCCTGCACAAGAACTGTACGATGCTACATCCACCGATAGCTCAGTTGGTAGAGCGGAGGACTGTAGACGAACTTATACCACTCAGGCATCCTTAGGTCGCTGGTTCAAATCCGGCTCGGTGGACTTGCATTTTAGGCCTAAAATTTTGTGTGGCAGGGAAAAGTTGTCGGAAGTGGGATTCGAACCCACGCCCTCATTCGAGGACCAGAATTCTCCACGCGATGAGTGGAAGAACATTTTGTCTTGAGTCTGGCGCCTTAGACTGCTCGGCCATCCCGACATGACACGAACGCTGCTGCAAATTGCTCTGCGCAAATTTCATTTATTTTACGCCTATGGAAAAGGCATTGGAGAACCCGGGCATCGATCCCGGTACCTCTCGCATGCTAAGCGAGCGCTCTACCATCTGAGCTAGTTCCCCATCAAGTTTGCTTCGCCTTTGCCACTCCGCAAATGTTACGTTATTCATCCTCTTTCGACAAGACATTGTGGTGAAAGTTAGTTCACCATCGTACCAAATAATTGTTACGCCCGATGAGGGACTCGAACCCGCGACCCTCAGATTAAAAGTCTGATGCTCTACCGACTGAGCTAACCGGGCGTAAATCTGTATTCCCGGACAGTCCCGCGAACGCTACTGACGTGAAACGAAACATTGACAAGATAAAAAGAACCTCCCCGGCGGGGAATCGAACCCCGGTCTCCCGCGTGACAGGCGGGGATACTTACCACTATACTACCGAGGACGAGTTCATATTTAAATAATATGTTCGCGACGGCGTCAATGCCCGAATGCCACACGGTCGATCATGTTAAAAGCTGAAACTGTGTATACTGTCAATGCGAAATTAAACAGCAAGAAATGCTCTAGACATATGCAGCGCGGTTTAGTATTATTATTATTATTATTAATACCAGGTAATCTTAGGAGCATCATAAATCCTCTTATGACCATTGGCAACTACTGAAATTAGTATAAAAATAAATAAATTAAAAACATCGTCTTGGAGGATCCGGGCATCGATCCCGGTACCTCTCGCATGCAAAGCGAGCGCTCTACCATGTGAGCTAATCCCCCTGGAAATGTTAAAAAGGTCATAGTTCGAGTGCTGTTCGCAATACTAAACTACACCTTACATCAGACACATTTCAGCTTACCTACCTTCAGCAGAGTGGCGCAGAGGAAGCGTGCTGGGCCCATAACCCAGAGGTCGGTGGATCGAAACCACCCTCTGCTACGTGCGAGCTATCGCATCATTTTAAAAACCACGTCATACTACAAACGTGACATGACCTGCATAGTCCTGCACAAGAACTGTACGATGCTACATCCACCGATAGCTCAGTTGGTAGAGCGGAGGACTGTAGACGAACTTATACCACTCAGGCATCCTTAGGTCGCTGGTTCAAATCCGGCTCGGTGGACTTGCATTTTAGGCCTAAAATTTTGTGTGGCAGGGAAAAGTTGTCGGAAGTGGGATTCGAACCCACGCCCTCATTCGAGGACCAGAATTCTCCACGCGATGAGTGGAAGAACATTTTGTCTTGAGTCTGGCGCCTTAGACCGCTCGGCCATCCCGACATGACACGAACGCTGCTGCAAATTGCTCTGCGCAAATTTCATTTATTTTACGCCTATGGAAAAGGCATTGGAGAACCCGGGCATCGATCCCGGTACCTCTCGCATGCTAAGCGAGCGCTCTACCATCTGAGCTAGTTCCCCATCAAGTTTGCTTCGCCTTTGCCACTCCGCAAATGTTACGTTATTCATCCTCTTTCGACAAGACATTGTGGTGAAAGTTAGTTCACCATCGTACCAAATAATTGTTACGCCCGATGAGGGACTCGAACCCGCGACCCTCAGATTAAAAGTCTGATGCTCTACCGACTGAGCTAACCGGGCGTAAATCTGTATTCCCGGACAGTCCCGCGAACGCTACTGACGTGAAACGAAACATTGACAAGATAAAAAGAACCTCCCCGGCGGGGAATCGAACCCCGGTCTCCCGCGTGACAGGCGGGGATACTTACCACTATACTACCGAGGACGAGTTCATATTTAAATAATATGTTCGCGATGGCGTCAATGCCCGAATGCCACACGGTCGATCATGTTAAAAGCTGAAACTGTGTATACTGTCAATGCGAAATTAAACAGCAAGAAATGCTCTAGACATATGCAGCGCGGTTTAGTATTATTATTATTATTATTATTAATACCAGGTAATCTTAGGAGCATCATAAATCCTCTTATGACCATTGGCAACTACTGAAATTAGTATAAAAATAAATAAATTAAAAACATCGTCTTGGAGGATCCGGGCATCGATCCCGGTACCTCTCGCATGCAAAGTGAGCGCTCTACCATGTGAGCTAATCCCCCTAGAAATGGTAAAAAGGTCATAGTTCGAGTGCTGTTCGCAATACTAAACTACACCTTACATCAGACACATTTCAGCTTACCTACCTTCAGCAGAGTGGCGCAGAGGAAGCGTGCTGGGCCCATAACCCAGAGGTCGGTGGATCGAAACCACCCTCTGCTACGTGCGAGCTATCGCATCATTTTAAAAACCACGTCATACTACAAACGTGACATGACCTGCATAGTCCTGCACAAGAACTGTACGATGCTACATCCACCGATAGCTCAGTTGGTAGAGCGGAGGACTGTAGACGAACTTATACCACTCAGGCATCCTTAGGTCGCTGGTTCAAATCCGGCTCGGTGGACTTGCATTTTAGGCCTAAAATTTTGTGTGGCAGGGAAAAGTTGTCGGAAGTGGGATTCGAACCCACGCCCTCATTCGAGGACCAGAATTCTCCACGCGATGAGTGGAAGAACATTTTGTCTTGAGTCTGGCGCCTTAGACCGCTCGGCCATCCCGACATGACACGAACGCTGCTGCAAATTGCTCTGCGCAAATTTCATTTATTTTACGCCTATCGAAAAGGCATTGGAGAACCCGGGCATCGATCCCGGTACCTCTCGCATGCTAAGCGAGCGCTCTACCATCTGAGCTAGTTCCCCATCAAGTTTGCTTCGCCTTTGCCACTCCGCAAATGTTACGTTATTCATCCTCTTTCGACAAGACATTGTGGTGAAAGTTAGTTCACCATCGTACCAAATAATTGTTACGCCCGATGAGGGACTCGAACCCGCGACCCTCAGATTAAAAGTCTGATGCTCTACCGACTGAGCTAACCGGG
This sequence comes from Hydractinia symbiolongicarpus, assembly GCF_029227915.1. Lineage (NCBI taxonomy): Eukaryota > Metazoa > Cnidaria > Hydrozoa > Anthoathecata > Hydractiniidae > Hydractinia > Hydractinia symbiolongicarpus. Next base: position 8,697,093 of record NC_079877.1, on the reverse strand, counting down.
CGTAAATCTGTATTCCCGGACAGTCCGGGGAACGCTACTGACGTGAAACGAAACATTGACAAGATAAAAAGAACCTCCCCGGCGGGGAATCGAACCCCGGTCTCCCGCGTGACAGGCGGGGATACTTACCACTATACTACCGAGGACGAGTTCATATTTAAATAATATGTTCGCGATGGCGTCAATGCCCGAATGCCACACGGTCGATCATGTTAAAAGCTGAAACTGTGTATACTGTCAATGCGAAATTAAACAGCAAGAAATGCTCTAGACATATGCAGCGCGGTTTAGTATTATTATTATTATTATTAATACCAGGTAATCTTAGGAGCATCATAAATCCTCTTATGACCATTGGCAACTACTGAAATTAGTATAAAAATAAATAAATTAAAAACATCGTCTTGGAGGATCCGGGCATCGATCCCGGTACCTCTCGCATGCAAAGCGAGCGCTCTACCATGTGAGCTAATCCCCCTGGAAATGGTAAAAAGGTCATAGTTCGAGTGCTGTTCGCAATACTAAACTACACCTTACATCAGACACATTTCAGCTTACCTACCTTCAGCAGAGTGGCGCAGAGGAAGCGTGCTGGGCCCATAACCCAGAGGTCGGTGGATCGAAACCACCCTCTGCTACGTGCGAGCTATCGCATCATTTTAAAAACCACGTCATACTACAAACGTGACATGACCTGCATAGTCCTGCACAAGAACTGTACGATGCTACATCCACCGATAGCTCAGTTGGTAGAGCGGAGGACTGTAGACGAACTTATACCACTCAGGCATCCTTAGGTCGCTGGTTCAAATCCGGCTCGGTGGACTTGCATTTTAGGCCTAAAATTTTGTGTGGCAGGGAAAAGTTGTCGGAAGTGGGATTCGAACCCACGCCCTCATTCGAGGACCAGAATTCTCCACGCGATGAGTGGAAGAACATTTTGTCTTGAGTCTGGCGCCTTAGACCGCTCGGCCATCCCGACATGACACGAACGCTGCTGCAAATTGCTCTGCGCAAATTTCATTTATTTTACGCCTATGGAAAAGGCATTGGAGAACCCGGGCATCGATCCCGGTACCTCTCGCATGCTAAGCGAGCGCTCTACCATCTGAGCTAGTTCCCCATCAAGTTTGCTTCGCCTTTGCCACTCCGCAAATGTTACGTTATTCATCCTCTTTCGACAAGACATTGTGGTGAAAGTTAGTTCACCATCGTACCAAATAATTGTTACGCCTGATGAGGGACTCGAACCCGCGACCCTCAGATTAAAAGTCTGATGCTCTACCGACTGAGCTAACCGGGCGTAAATCTGTATTCCCGGACAGTCCCGCGAACGCTACTGACGTGAAACGAAACATTGACAAGATAAAAAGAACCTCCCCGGCGGGGAATCGAACCCCGGTCTCCCGCGTGACAGGCGGGGATACTTACCACTATACTACCGAGGACGAGTTCATATTTAAATAATATGTTCGCGATGGCGTCAATGCCCGAATGCCACACGGTCGATCATGTTAAAAGCTGAAACTGTGTATACTGTCAATGCGAAATTAAACAGCAAGAAATGCTCTAGACATATGCAGCGCGGTTTAGTATTATTATTATTATTATTATTATTAATACCAGTTAATCTTAGGAGCATCATAAATCCTCTTATGACCATTGGCAACTACTGAAATTAGTATAAAAATAAATAAATTAAAAACATCGTCTTGGAGGATCCGGGCATCGATCCCGGTACCTCTCGCATGCAAAGCGAGCGCTCTACCATGTGAGCTAATCCCCCTGGAAATGGTAAAAAGGTCATAGTTCGAGTGCTGTTCGCAATACTAAACTACACCTTACATCAGACACATTTCAGCTTACCTACCTTCAGCAGAGTGGCGCAGAGGAAGCGTGCTGGGCCCATAACCCAGAGGTCGGTGGATCGAAACCACCCTCTGCTACGTGCGAGCTATCGCATCATTTTAAAAACCACGTCATACTACAAACGTGACATGACCTGCATAGTCCTGCACAAGAACTGTACGATGCTACATCCACCGATAGCTCAGTTGGTAGAGCGGAGGACTGTAGACGAACTTATACCACTCAGGCATCCTTAGGTCGCTGGTTCAAATCCGGCTCGGTGGACTTGCATTTTAGGCCTAAAATTTTGTGTGGCAGGGAAAAGTTGTCGGAAGTGGGATTCGAACCCACGCCCTCATTCGAGGACCAGAATTCTCCACGCGATGAGTGGAAGAACATTTTGTCTTGAGTCTGGCGCCTTAGACCGCTCGGCCATCCCGACATGACACGAACGCTGCTGCAAATTGCTCTGCGCAAATTTCATTTATTTTACGCCTATGGAAAAGGCATTGGAGAACCCGGGCATCGATCCCGGTACCTCTCGCATGCTAAGCGAGCGCTCTACCATCTGAGCTAGTTCCCCATCAAGTTTGCTTCGCCTTTGCCACTCCGCAAATGTTACGTTATTCATCCTCTTTCGACAAGACATTGTGGTGAAAGTTAGTTCACCATCGTACCAAATAATTGTTACGCCCGATGAGGGACTCGAACCCGCGACCCTCAGATTAAAAGTCTGATGCTCTACCGACTGAGCTAACCGGGCGTAAATCTGTATTCCCGGACAGTCCCGCGAACGCTACTGACGTGAAACGAAACATTGACAAGATAAAAAGAACCTCCCCGGCGGGGAAACGAACCCCGGTCTCCCGCGTGACAGGCGGGGATACTTACCACTATACTACCGAGGACGAGTTCATATTTAAATAATATGTTCGCGATGGCGTCAATGCCCGAATGCCACACGGTCGATCATGTTAAAAGCTGAAACTGTGTATACTGTCAATGCGAAATTAAACAGCAAGAAATGCTCTAGACATATTCAGCGCGGTTTAGTATTATTATTATTATTATTAATACCAGGTAATCTTAGGAGCATCATAAATCCTCTTATGACCATTGGCAACTACTGAAATTAGTATAAAAATAAATAAATTAAAAACATCGTCTTGGAGGATCCGGGCATCGATCCCGGTACCTCTCGCATGCAAAGCGAGCGCTCTACCATGTGAGCTAATCCCCCTGGAAATGGTAAAAAGGTCATAGTTCGAGTGCTGTTCGCAATACTAAACTACACCTTACATCAGACACATTTCAGCTTACCTACCTTCAGCAGAGTGGCGCAGAGGAAGCGTGCTGGGCCCATAACCCAGAGGTCGGTGGATCGAAACCACCCTCTGCTACGTGCGAGCTATCGCATCATTTTAAAAACCACGTCATACTACAAACGTGACATGACCTGCATAGTCCTGCACAAGAACTGTACGATGCTACATCCACCGATAGCTCAGTTGGTAGAGCGGAGGACTGTAGACGAACTTATACCACTCAGGCATCCTTAGGTCGCTGGTTCAAATCCGGCTCGGTGGACTTGCATTTTAGGCCTAAAATTTTGTGTGGCAGGGAAAAGTTGTCGGAAGTGGGATTCGAACCCACGCCCTCATTCGAGGACCAGAATTCTCCACGCGATGAGTGGAAGAACATTTTGTCTTGAGTCTGGCGCCTTAGACCGCTCGGCCATCCCGACATGACACGAACGCTGCTGCAAATTGCTCTGCGCAAATTTCATTTATTTTACGCCTATGGAAAAGGCATTGGAGAACCCGGGCATCGATCCCGGTACCTCTCGCATGCTAAGCGAGCGCTCTACCATCTGAGCTAGTTCCCCATCAAGTTTGCTTCGCCTTTGCCACTCCGCAAATGTTACGTTATTCATCCTCTTTCGACAAGACATTGTGGTGAAAGTTAGTTCACCATCGTACCAAATAATTGTTACGCCCGATGAGGGACTCGAAACCGCGACCCTCAGATTAAAAGTCTGATGCTCTACCGACTGAGCTAACCGGGCGTAAATCTGTATTCCCGGACAGTCCCGCGAACGCTACTGACGTGAAACGAAACATTGACAAGATAAAAAGAACCTCCCCGGCGGGGAATCGAACCCCGGTCTCCCGCGTGACAGGCGGGGATACTTACCACTATACTACCGAGGACGAGTTCATATTTAAATAATATGTTCGCGATGGCGTCAATGCCCGAATGCCACACGGTCGATCATGTTAAAAGCTGAAACTGTGTATACTGTCAATGCGAAATTAAACAGCAAGAAATGCTCTAGACATATGCAGCGCGGTTTAGTATTATTATTATTATTATTAATACCAGGTAATCTTAGGAGCATCATAAATCCTCTTATGACCATTGGCAACTACTGAAATTAGTATAAAAATAAATAAATTAAAAACATCGTCTTGGAGGATCCGGGCATCGATCCCGGTACCTCTCGCATGCAAAGCGAGCGCTCTACCTTGTGAGCTAATCCCCCTGGAAATGGTAAAAAGGTCATAGTTCGAGTGCTGTTCGCAATACTAAACTACACCTTACATCAGACACATTTCAGCTTACCTACCTTCAGCAGAGTGGCGCAGAGGAAGCGTGCTGGGCCCATAACCCAGAGGTCGGTGGATCGAAACCACCCTCTGCTACGTGCGAGCTATCGCATCATTTTAAAAACCACGTCATACTACAAACGTGACATGACCTGCATAGTCCTGCACAAGAACTGTACGATGCTACATCCACCGATAGCTCAGTTGGTAGAGCGGAGGACTGTAGACGAACTTATACCACTCAGGCATCCTTAGGTCGCTGGTTCAAATCCGGCTCGGTGGACTTGCATTTTAGGCCTAAAATTTTGTGTGGCAGGGAAAAGTTGTCGGAAGTGGGATTCGAACCCACGCCCTCATTCGAGGACCAGAATTCTCCACGCGATGAGTGGAAGAACATTTTGTCTTGAGTCTGGCGCCTTAGACCGCTCGGCCATCCCGACATGACACGAACGCTGCTGCAAATTGCTCTGCGCAAATTTCATTTATTTTACGCCTATGGAAAAGGCATTGGAGAACCCGGGCATCGATCCCGGTACCTCTCGCATGCTAAGCGAGCGCTCTACCATCTGAGCTAGTTCCCCATCAAGTTTGCTTCACCTTTGCCACTCCGCAAATGTTACGTTATTCATCCTCTTTCGACAAGACATTGTGGTGAAAGTTAGTTCACCATCGTACCAAATAATTGTAACGCCCGATGAGGGACTCGAAACCGCGACCCTCAGATTAAAAGTCTGATGCTCTACCGACTGAGCTAACCGGGCGTAAATCTGTATTCCCGGACAGTCCCGCGAACGCTACTGACGTGAAACGAAACATTGACAAGATAAAAAGAACCTCCCCGGCGGGGAATCGAACCCCGGTCTCCCGCGTGACAGGCGGGGATACTTACCACTATACTACCGAGGACGAGTTCATATTTAAATAATATGTTCGCGATGGCGTCAATGCCCGAATGCCACACGGTCGATCATGTTAAAAGCTGAAACTGTGTATACTGTCAATGCGAAATTAAACAGCAAGAAATGCTCTAGACATATGCAGCGCGGTTTAGTATTATTATTATTATTATTAATACCAGGTAATCTTAGGAGCATCATAAATCCTCTTATGACCATTGGCAACTACTGAAATTAGTATAAAAATAAATAAATTAAAAACATCGTCTTGGAGGATCCGGGCATCGATCCCGGTACCTCTCGCATGCAAAGCGAGCGCTCTACCATGTGAGCTAATCCCCCTGGAAATGGTAAAAAGGTCATAGTTCGAGTGCTGTTCGCAATACTAAACTACACCTTACATCAGACACATTTCAGCTTACCTACCTTCAGCAGAGTGGCGCAGAGGAGCGTGCTGGGCCCATAACCCAGAGGTCGGTGGATCGAAACCACCCTCTGCTACGTGCGAGCTATCGCATCATTTTAAAAACCACGTCATACTACAAACGTGACATGACCTGCATAGTCCTGCACAAGAACTGTACGATGCTACATCCACCGATAGCTCAGTTGGTAGAGCGGAGGACTGTAGACGAACTTATACCACTCAGGCATCCTTAGGTCGCTGGTTCAAATCCGGCTCGGTGGACTTGCATTTTAGGCCTAAAATTTTGTGTGGCAGGGAAAAGTTGTCGGAAGTGGGATTCGAACCCACGCCCTCATTCGAGGACCAGAATTCTCCACGCGATGAGTGGAAGAACATTTTGTCTTGAGTCTGGCGCCTTAGACCGCTCGGCCATCCCGACATGACACGAACGCTGCTGCAAATTGCTCTGCGCAAATTTCATTTATTTTACGCCTATGGAAAAGGCATTGGAGAACCCGGGCATCGATCCCGGTACCTCTCGCATGCTAAGCGAGCGCTCTACCATCTGAGCTAGTTCCCCATCAAGTTTGCTTCGCCTTTGCCACTCCGCAAATGTTACGTTATTCATCCTCTTTCGACAAGACATTGTGGTGAAAGTTAGTTCACCATCGTACCAAATAATTGTTACGCCCGATGAGGGACTCGAACCCGCGACCCTCAGATTAAAAGTCTGATGCTCTACCGACTGAGCTAACCGGGTGTAAATCTGTATTCCCGGACAGTCCCGCGAACGCTACTGACGTGAAACGAAACATTGACAAGATAAAAAGAACCTCCCCGGCGGGGAATCGAACCCCGGTCTCCCGCGTGACAGGCGGGGATACTTACCACTATACTACCGAGGACGAGTTCATATTTAAATAATATGTTCGCGATGGCGTCAATGCCCGAATGCCACACGGTCGATCATGTTAAAAGCTGAAACTGTGTATACTGTCAATGCGAAATTAAACAGCAAGAAATGCTCTAGACATATGCAGCGCGGTTTAGTATTATTATTATTATTATTAATACCAGGTAATCTTAGGAGCATCATAAATCCTCTTATGACCATTGGCAACTACTGAAATTAGTATAAAAATAAATAAATTAAAAACATCGTCTTGGAGGATCCGGGCATCGATCCCGGTACCTCTCGCATGCAAAGCGAGCGCTCTACCATGTGAGCTAATCCCCCTGGAAATGGTAAAAAGGTCATAGTTCGAGTGCTGTTCGCAATACTAAACTACACCTTACATCAGACACATTTCAGCTTACCTACCTTCAGCAGAGTGGCGCAGAGGAAGCGTGCTGGGCCCATAACCCAGAGGTCGGCGGATCGAAACCACCCTCTGCTGCGTGCGAGCTATCGCATCATTTTAAAAACCACGTCATACTACAAACGTGACATGACCTGCATAGTCCTGCACAAGAACTGTACGATGCTACATCCACCGATAGCTCAGTTGGTAGAGCGGAGGACTGTAGACGAACTTATACCACTCAGGCATCCTTAGGTCGCTGGTTCAAATCCGGCTCGGTGGACTTGCATTTTAGGCCTAAAATTTTGTGTGGCAGGGAAAAGTTGTCGGAAGTGGGATTCGAACCCACGCCCTCATTCGAGGACCAGAATTCTCCACGCGATGAGTGGAAGAACATTTTGTCTTGAGTCTGGCGCCTTAGACCGCTCGGCCATCCCGACATGACACGAACGCTGCTGCAAATTGCTCTGCGCAAATTTCATTTATTTTACGCCTATGGAAAAGGCATTGGAGAACCCGGGCATCGATCCCGGTACCTCTCGCATGCTAAGCGAGCGCTCTACCATCTGAGCTAGTTCCCCATCAAGTTTGCTTCGCCTTTGCCACTCCGCAAATGTTACGTTATTCATCCTCTTTCGACAAGACATTGTGGTGAAAGTTAGTTCACCATCGTACCAAATAATTGTTACGCCCGATGAGGGACTCGAACCCGCGACCCTCAGATTAAAAGTCTGATGCTCTACCGACTGAGCTAACCGGGCGTAAATCTGTATTCCCGGACAGTCCCGCGAACGCTACTGACGTGAAACGAAACATTGACAAGATAAAAAGAACCTCCCCGGCGGGGAATCGAACCCCGGTCTCCCGCGTGATAGGCGGGGATACTTACCACTATACTACCGAGGACGAGATCATATTTAAATAATATGTTCGCGATGGCGTCAATGCCCGAATGCCACACGGTCGATCATGTTAAAAGCTGAAACTGTGTATACTGTCAATGCGAAATTAAACAGCAAGAAATGCTCTAGACATATGCAGCGCGGTTTAGTATTATTATTATTATTATTAATACCAGGTAATCTTAGGAGCATCATAAATCCTCTTATGACCATTGGCAACTACTGAAATTAGTATAAAAATAAATAAATTAAAAACATCGTCTTGGAGGATCCGGGCATCGATCCCGGTACCTCTCGCATGCAAAGCGAGCGCTCTACCATGTGAGCTAATCCCCCTGGAAATGGTAAAAAGGTCATAGTTCGAGTGCTGTTTGCAATACTAAACTACACCTTACATCAGACACATTTCAGCTTACCTACCTTCAGCAGAGTGGCGCAGAGGAAGCGTGCTGGGCCCATAACCCAGAGGTCGGTGGATCGAAACCACCCTCTGCTACGTGCGAGCTATCGCATCATTTTAAAAACCACGTCATACTACAAACGTGACATGACCTGCATAGTCCTGCACAAGCACTGTACGATGCTACATCCACCGATAGCTCAGTTGGTAGAGCGGAGGACTGTAGACGAACTTATACCACTCAGGCATCCTTAGGTCGCTGGTTCAAATCCGGCTCGGTGGACTTGCATTTTAGGCCTAAAATTTTGTGTGGCAGGGAAAAGTTGTCGGAAGTGGGATTCGAACCCACGCCCTCATTCGAGGACCAGAATTCTCCACGCGATGAGTGGAAGAACATTTTGTCTTGAGTCTGGCGCCTTAGACCGCTCGGCCATCCCGACATGACACGAACGCTGCTGCAAATTGCTCTGCGCAAATTTCATTTATTTTACGCCTATGGAAAAGGCATTGGAGAACCCGGGCATCGATCCCGGTACCTCTCGCATGCTAAGCGAGCGCTCTACCATCTGAGCTAGTTCCCCATCAAGTTTGCTTCGCCTTTGCCACTCCGCAAATGTTACGTTATTCATCCTCTTTCGACAAGACATTGTGCTGAAAGTTAGTTCACCATCGTACCAAATAATTGTTACGCCCGATAAGGGACTCGAACCCGCGACCCTCAGATTAAAAGTCTGATGCTCTACCGACTGAGCTAACCGGGCGTAAATCTGTATTCCCGGACAGTCCCGCGAACGCTACTGACGTGAAACGAAACATTGACAAGATAAAAAGAACCTCCCCGGCGGGGAATCGAACCCCGGTCTCCCGCGTGACAGGCGGGAATACTTACCACTATACTACCGAGGACGAGTTCATATTTAAATAATATGTTCGCGATGGCGTCAATGCCCGAATGCCACACGGTCGATCATGTTAAAAGCTGAAACTGTGTATACTGTCAATGCGAAATTAAACAGCAAGAAATGCTCTAGACATATGCAGCGCGGTTTAGTATTATTATTATTATTAATACCAGGTAATCTTAGGAGCATCATAAATCCTCTTATGACCATTGGCAACTACTGAAATTAGTATAAAAATAAATAAATTAAAAACATCGTCTTGGAGGATCCGGGCATCGATCCCGGTACCTCTCGCATGCAAAGCGAGCGCTCTACCATGTGAGCTAATCCCCCTGGAAATGGTAAAAAGGTCATAGTTCGAGTGCTGTTCGCAATACTAAACTACACCTTACATCAGACACATTTCAGCTTACCTACCTTCAGCAGAGTGGCGCAGAGGAAGCGTGCTGGGCCCATAACCCAGAGGTCGGTGGATCGAAACCACCCTCTGCTACGTGCGAGCTATCGCATCATTTTAAAAACCACGTCATACTACAAACGTGACATGACCTGCATAGTCCTGCACAAGAACTGTACGATGCTACATCCACCGATAGCTCAGTTGGTAGAGCGGAGGACTGTAGACGAACTTATACCACTCAGGCATCCTTAGGTCGCTGGTTCAAATCCGGCTCGGTGGACTTGCATTTTAGGCCTAAAATTTTGTGTGGCAGGGAAAAGTTGTCGGAAGTGGGATTCGAACCCACGCCCTCATTCGAGGACCAGAATTCTCCACGCGATGAGTGGAAGAACATTTTGTCTTGAGTCTGGCGCCTTAGACCGCTCGGCCATCCCGACATGACACGAACGCTGCTGCAAATTGCTCTGCGCAAATTTCATTTATTTTACGCCTATGGAAAAGGCATTGGAGAACCCGGGCATCGATCCCGGTACCTCTCGCATGCTAAGCGAGCGCTCTACCATCTGAGCTAGTTCCCCATCAAGTTTGCTTCGCCTTTGCCACTCCGCAAATGTTACGTTATTCATCCTCTTTCGACAAGACATTGTGGTGAAAGTTAGTTCACCATCGTACCAAATAATTGTTACGCCCGATGAGGGACTCGAACCCGCGACCCTCAGATTAAAAGTCTGATGCTCTACCGACTGAGCTAACCGGGCGTATATCTGTATTCCCGGACAGTCCCGCGAACGCTACTGACGTGAAACGAAACATTGACAAGATAAAAAGAACCTCCCCGGCGGGGAATCGAACCCCGGTCTCCCGCGTGACAGGCGGGGATACTTACCACTATACTACCGAGGACGAGTTCATATTTAAATAATATGTTCGCGATGGCGTCAATGCCCGAATGCCACACGGTCGATCATGTTAAAAGCTGAAACTGTGTATACTGTCAATGCGAAATTAAACAGCAAGAAATGATCTAGACATATCCAGCGCGGTTTAGTATTATTATTATTATTAATACCAGGTAATCTTAGGAGCATCATAAATCCTCTTATGACCATTGGCAACTACTGAAATTAGTATAAAAATAAATAAATTAAAAACATCGTCTTGGAGGATCCGGGCATCGATCCCGGTACCTCTCGCATGCAAAGCGAGCGCTCTACCATGTGAGCTAATCCCCCTGGAAATGGTAAAAAGGTCATAGTTCGAGTGCTGTTCGCAATACTAAACTACACCTTACATCAGACACATTTCAGCTTACCTACCTTCAGCAGAGTGGCGCAGAGGAAGCGTGCTGGGCCCATAACCCAGAGGTCGGTGGATCGAAACCACCCTCTGCTACGTGCGAGCTATCGCATCATTTTAAAAACCACGTCATACTACAAACGTGACATGACCTGCATAGTCCTGCACAAGAACTGTACGATGCTACATCCACCGATAGCTCAGTTGGTAGAGCGGAGGACTGTAGACGAACTTATACCACTCAGGCATCCTTAGGTCGCTGGTTCAAATCCGGCTCGGTGGACTTGCATTTTAGGCCTAAAATTTTGTGTGGCAGGGAAAAGTTTTCGGAAGTGGGATTCGAACCCACGCCCTCATTCGAGGACCAGAATTCTCCACGCGATGAGTGGAAGAACATTTTGTCTTGAGTCTGGCGCCTTAGACCGCTCGGCCATCCCGACATGACACGAACGCTGCTGCAAATTGCTCTGCGCAAATTTCATTTATTTTACGCCTATGGAAAAGGCATTGGAGAACCCGGGCATCGATCCCGGTACCTCTCGCATGCTAAGCGAGCGCTCTACCATCTGAGCTAGTTCCCCATCAAGTTTGCTTCGCCTTTGCCACTCCGCAAATGTTACGTTATTCATCCTCTTTCGACAAGACATTGTGGTGAAAGTTAGTTCACCATCGTACCAAATAATTGTTACGCCCGATGAGGGACTCGAACCCGCGACCCTCAGATTAAAAGTCTGATGCTCTACCGACTGAGCTAACCGGGCGTAAATCTGTATTCCCGGACAGTCCCGCGAACGCTACTGACGTGAAACGAAACATTGACAAGATAAAAAGAACCTCCCCGGCGGGGAATCGAACCCCGGTCTCCCGCGTGACAGGCGGGGATACTTACCACTATACTACCGAGGACGAGTTCATATTTAAATAAAATGTTCGCGATGGCGTCAATGCCCGAATGCCACACGGTCGATCATGTTAAAAGCTGAAACTGTGTATACTGTCAATGCGAAATTAAACAGCAAGAAATGCTCTAGACATATGCAGCGCGGTTTAGTATTATTATTATTATTATTAATACCAGGTAATCTTAGGAGCATCATAAATCCTCTTATGACCATTGGCAACTACTGAAATTAGTATAAAAATAAATAAATTAAAAACATCGTCTTGGAGGATCCGGGCATCGATCCCGGTACCTCTCGCATGCAAAGCGAGCGCTCTACCATGTGAGCTAATCCCCCTGGAAATGGTAAAAAGGTCATAGTTCGAGTGCTGTTCGCAATACTAAACTACACCTTACATCAGACACATTTCAGCTTACCTACCTTCAGCAGAGTGGCGCAGAGGAAGCGTGCTGGGCCCATAACCCAGAGGTCGGTGGATCGAAACCACCCTCTGCTACGTGCGAGCTATCGCATCATTTTAAAAACCACGTCATACTACAAACGTGACATGACCTGCATAGTCCTGCACAAGAACTGTACGATGCTACATCCACCGATAGCTCAGTTGGTAGAGCGGAGGACTGTAGACGAACTTATACCACTCAGGCATCCTTAGGTCGCTGGTTCAAATCCGGCTCTTTGGACTTGCATTTTAGGCCTAAAATTTTGTGTGGCAGGGAAAAGTTGTCGGAAGTGGGATTCGAACCCACGCCCTCATTCGAGGACCAGAATTCTCCACGCGATGAGTGGAAGAACATTTTGTCTTGAGTCTGGCGCCTTAGACCGCTCGGCCATCCCGATATGACACGAACGCTGCTGCAAATTGCTCTGCGCAAATTTCATTTATTTTACGCCTATGGAAAAGGCATTGGAGAACCCGGGCATCGATCCCGGTACCTCTCGCATGCTAAGCGAGCGCTCTACCATCTGAGCTAGTTCCCCATCAAGTTTGCTTCGCCTTTGCCACTCCGCAAATGTTACGTTATTCATCCTCTTGCGACAAGACATTGTGGTGAAAGTTAGTTCACCATCGTACCAAATAATTGTTACGCCCGATGAGGGACTCGAACCCGCGACCCTCAGATTAAAAGTCTGATGCTCTACCGACTGAGCTAACCGGGCGTAAATCTGTATTCCCGGACAGTCCCGCGAACGCTACTGACGTGAAACGAAACATTGACAAGATAAAAAGAACCTCCCCGGCGGGGAATCGAACCCCGGTCTCCCGCGTGACAGGCGGGGATACTTACCACTATACTACCGAGGACGAGTTCATATTTAAATAAAATGTTCGCGATGGCGTCAATGCCCGAATGCCACACGGTCGATCATGTTAAAAGCTGAAACTGTGTATACTGTCAATGCGAAATTAAACAGCAAGAAATGCTCTAGACATATGCAGCGCGGTTTAGTATTATTATTATTATTATTAATACCAGGTAATCTTAGGAGCATCATAAATCCTCTTATGACCATTGGCAACTACTGAAATTAGTATAAAAATAAATAAATTAAAAACATCGTCTTGGAGGATCCGGGCATCGATCCCGGTACCTCTCGCATGCAAAGCGAGCGCTCTACCATGTGAGCTAATCCCCCTGGAAATGGTAAAAAGGTCATAGTTCGAGTGCTGTTCGCAATACTAAACTACACCTTACATCAGACACATTTCAGCTTACCTACCTTCAGCAGAGTGGCGCAGAGGAAGCGTGCTGGGCCCATAACCCAGAGGTCGGTGGATCGAAACCACCCTCTGCTACGTGCGAGCTATCGCATCATTTTAAAAACCACGTCATACTACAAACGTGACATGACCTGCATAGTCCTGCACAAGAACTGTACGATGCTACATCCACCGATAGCTCAGTTGGTAGAGCGGAGGACTGTAGACGAACTTATACCACTCAGGCATCCTTAGGTCGCTGGTTCAAATCCGGCTCGGTGGACTTGCATTTTAGGCCTAAAATTTTGTGTGGCAGGGAAAAGTTGTCGGAAGTGGGATTCGAACCCGCGCCCTCATTCGAGGACCAGAACTCTCCACGCGATGAGTGGAAGAACATTTTGTCTTGAGTCTGGCGCCTTAGACCGCTCGGCCATCCCGACATGACACGAACGCTGCTGCAAATTGCTCTGCGCAAATTTCATTTATTTTACGCCTATGGAAAAGGCATTGGAGAACCCGGGCATCGATCCCGGTACCTCTCGCATGCTAAGCGAGCGCTCTACCATCTGAGCTAGTTCCCCATCAAGTTTGCTTCGCCTTTGCCACTCCGCAAATGTTACGTTATTCATCCTCTTTCGACAAGACATTGTGGTGAAAGTTAGTTCACCATCGTACCAAATAATTGTTACGCCCGATGAGGGACTCGAACCCGCGACCCTCAGATTAAAAGTCTGATGCTCTACCGACTGAGCTAACCGGGCGTAAATCTGTATTCTCGGACAGTCCCGCGAACGCTACTGACGTGAAACGAAACATTGACAAGATAAAAAGAACCTCCCCGGCGGGGAATCGAACCCCGGTCTCCCGCGTGACAGGCGGGGATACTTACCACTATACTACCGAGGACGAGTTCATATTTAAATAATATGTTCGCGATGGCGTCAATGCCCGAATGCCACACGGTCGATCATGTTAAAAGCTGAAACTGTGTATACTGTCAATGCGAAATTAAACAGCAAGAAATGCTCTAGACATATGCAGCGCGGTTTAGTATTATTATTATTATTATTATTAATACCAGGTAATCTTAGGAGCATCATAAATCCTCTTATGACCATTGGCAACTACTGAAATTAGTATAAAAATAAATAAATTAAAAACATCGTCTTGGAGGATCCGGGCATCGATCCCGGTACCTCTCGCATGCAAAGCGAGCGCTCTACCATGTGAGCTAATCCCCCTGGAAATGGTAAAAAGGTCATAGTTCGAGTGCTGTTCGCAATACTAAACTACACCTTACATCAGACACATTTCAGCTTACCTACCTTCAGCAGAGTGGCGCAGAGGAAGCGTGCTGGGCCCATAACCCAGAGGTCGGTGGATCGAAACCACCCTCTGCTACGTGCGAGCTATCGCATCATTTTAAAAACCACGTCATACTACAAACGTGACATGACCTGCATAGTCCTGCACAAGAACTGTACGATGCTACATCCACCGATAGCTCAGTTGGTAGAGCGGAGGACTGTAGACGAACTTATACTACTCAGGCATCCTTAGGTCGCTGGTTCAAATCCGGCTCGGTGGACTTGCATTTTAGGCCTAAAATTTTGTGTGGCAGGGAAAAGTTGTCGGAAGTGGGATTCGAACCCACGCCCTCATTCGAGGACCAGAATTCTCCACGCAATGAGTGGAAGAACATTTTGTCTTGAGTCTGGCGCCTTAGACCGCTCGGCCATCCCGACATGACACGAACGCTGCTGCAAATTGCTCTGCGCAAATTTCATTTATTTTACGCCTATGGAAAAGGCATTGGAGAACCCGGGCATCGATCCCGGTACCTCTCGCATGCTAAGCGAGCGCTCTACCATCTGAGCTAGTTCCCCATCAAGTTTGCTTCGCCTTTGCCACTCCGCAAATGTTACGTTATTCATCCTCTTTCGACAAGACATTGTGGTGAAAGTTAGTTCACCATCGTACCAAATAATTGTTACGCCCGATGAGGGACTCGAACCTGCGACCCTCAGATTAAAAGTCTGATGCTCTACCGACTGAGCTAACCGGGCGTAAATCTGTATTCCCGGACAGTCCCGCGAACGCTACTGACGTGAAACGAAACATTGACAAGATAAAAAGAACCTCCCCGGCGGGGAATCGAACCCCGGTCTCCCGCGTGACAGGCGGGGATACTTACCACTATACTACCGAGGACGAGTTCATATTTAAATAATATGTTCGCGATGGCGTCAATGCCCGAATGCCACACGGTCGATCATGTTAAAAGCTGAAACTGTGTATACTGTCAATGCGAAATTAAACAGCAAGAAATGCTCTAGACATATGCAGCGCAATTTAGTATTATTATTATTATTATTAATACCAGGTAATCTTAGGAGCATCATAAATCCTCTTATGACCATTGGCAACTACTGAAATTAGTATAAAAATAAATAAATTAAAAACATCGTCTTGGAGGATCCGGGCATCGATCCCGGTACCTCTCGCATGCAAAGCGAGCGCTCTACCATGTGAGCTAATCCCCCTGGAAATGGTAAAAAGGTCATAGTTCGAGTGCTGTTTGCAATACTAAACTACACCTTACATCAGACACATTTCAGCTTACCTACCTTCAGCAGAGTGGCGCAGAGGAAGCGTGCTGGGCCCATAACCCAGAGGTCGGTGGATCGAAACCACCCTCTGCTACGTGCGAGCTATCGCATCATTTTAAAAACCACGTCATACTACAAACGTGACATGACCTGCATAGTCCTGCACAAGAACTGTACGATGCTACATCCACCGATAGCTCAGTTGGTAGAGCGGAGGACTGTAGACGAACTTATACCACTCAGGCATCCTTAGGTCGCTGGTTCAAATCCGGCTCGGTGGACTTGCATTTTAGGCCTAAAATTTTGTGTGGCAGGGAAAAGTTGTCGGAAGTGGGATTCGAACCCACGCCCTCATTCGAGGACCAGAATTCTCCACGCGATGAGTGGAAGAACATTTTGTCTTGAGTCTGGCGCCTTAGACCGCTCGGCCATCCCGACATGACACGAACGCTGCTGCAAATTGCTCTGCGCAAATTTCATTTATTTTACGCCTATGGAAAAGGCATTGGAGAACCCGGGCATCGATCCCGGTACCTCTCGCATGCTAAGCGAGCGCTCTACCATCTGAGCTAGTTCCCCATCAAGTTTGCTTCGCCTTTGCCACTCCGCAAATGTTACGTTATTCATCCTCTTTCGACAAGACATTGTGGTGAAAGTTAGTTCACCATCGTACCAAATAATTGTTACGCCCGATGAGGGACTCGAACCCGCGACCCTCAGATTAAAAGTCTGATGCTCTACCGACTGAGCTAACCGGGCGTAAATCTGTATTCCCGGACAGTCCTGCGAACGCTACTGACGTGAAACGAAACATTGACAAGATAAAAAGAACCTCCCCGGCGGGGAATCGAACCCCGGTCTCCCGCGTGACAGGCGGGGATACTTACCACTATACTACCGAGGACGAGTTCATATTTAAATAATATGTTCGCGATGGCGTCAATGCCCGAATGCCACACGGTCGATCATGTTAAAAGCTGAAACTGTGTATACTGTCAATGCGAAATTAAACAGCAAGAAATGCTCTAGACATATGTAGCGCGGTTTAGTATTATTATTATTATTATTAATACCAGGTAATCTTAGGAGCATCATAAATCCTCTTATGACCATTGGCAACTACTGAAATTAGTATAAAAATAAATAAATTAAAAACATCGTCTTGGAGGATCCGGGCATCGATCCCGGTACCTCTCGCATGCAAAGCGAGCGCTCTACCATGTGAGCTAATCCCCCTGGAAATGGTAAAAAGGTCATAGTTCGAGTGCTGTTCGCAATACTAAACTACACCTTACATCAGACACATTTCAGCTTACCTACCTTCAGCAGAGTGGCGCAGAGGAAGCGTGCTGGGCCCATAACCCAGAGGTCGGTGGATCGAAACCACCCTCTGCTACGTGCGAGCTATCGCATCATTTTAAAAACCACGTCATACTACAAACGTGACATGACCTGCATAGTCCTGCACAAGAACTGTACGATGCTACATCCACCGATAGCTCAGTTGGTAGAGCGGAGGACTGTAGACGAACTTATACCACTCAGGCATCCTTAGGTCGCTGGTTCAAATCCGGCTCGGTGGACTTGCATTTTAGGCCTAAAATTTTGTGTGGCAGGGAAAAGTTGTCGGAAGTGGGATTCGAACCCACGCCCTCATTCGAGGACCAGAATTCTCCACGCGATGAGTGGAAGAACATTTTGTCTTGAGTCTGGCGCCTTAGACCGCTCGGCCATCCCGACATGACACGAACGCTGCTGCAAATTGCTCTGCGCAAATTTCATTTATTTTACGCCTATGGAAAAGGCATTGGAGAACCCGGGCATCGATCCCGGTACCTCTCGCATGCTAAGCGAGCGCTCTACCATCTGAGCTAGTTCCCCATCAAGTTTGCTTCGCCTTTGCCACTCCGCAAATGTTACGTTATTCATCCTCTTTCGACAAGACATTGTGGTGAAAGTTAGTTCACCATCGTACCAAATAATTGTTACGCCCGATGAGGGACTCGAACCCGCGACCCTCAGATTAAAAGTCTGATGCTCTACCGACTGAGCTAACCGGGCGTAAATCTGTATTCCCGGACAGTCCCGCGAACGCTACTGACGTGAAACGAAACATTGACAAGATAAAAAGAACCTCCCCGGCGGGGAATCGATCCCCGGTCTCCCGCGTGACAGGCGGGGATACTTACCACTATACTACCGAGGACGAGTTCATATTTAAATAATATGTTCGCGATGGCGTCAATGCCCGAATGCCACACGGTCGATCATGTTAAAAGCTGAAACTGTGTATACTGTCAATGCGAAATTAAACAGCAAGAAATGCTCTAGACATATGCAGCGCGGTTTAGTATTATTATTATTATTATTAATACCAGGTAATCTTAGGAGCATCATAAATCCTCTTATGACCATTGGCAACTACTGAAATTAGTATAAAAATAAATAAATTAAAAACATCGTCTTGGAGGATCCGGGCATCGATCCCGGTACCTCTCGCATGCAAAGCGAGCGCTCTACCATGTGAGCTAATCCCCCTGGAAATGGTAAAAAGGTCATAGTTCGAGTGCTGTTCGCAATACTAAACTACACCTTACATCAGACACATTTCAGCTTACCTACCTTCAGCAGAGTGGCGCAGAGGAAGCGTGCTGGGCCCATAACCCAGAGGTCGGTGGATCGAAACCACCCTCTGCTACGTGCGAGCTATCGCATCATTTTAAAAACCACGTCATACTACAAACGTGACATGACCTGCATAGTCCTGCACAAGAACTGTACGATGCTACATCCACCGATAGCTCAGTTGGTAGAGCGGAGGACTGTAGACGAACTTATACCACTCAGGCATCCTTAGGTCGCTGGTTCAAATCCGGCTCGGTGGACTTGCATTTTAGGCCTAAAATTTTGTGTGGCAGGGAAAAGTTGTCGGAAGTGGGATTCGAACCCACGCCCTCATTCGAGGACCAGAATTCTCCACGCGATGAGTGGAAGAACATTTTGTCTTGAGTCTGGCGCCTTAGACCGCTCGGCCATCCCGACATGACACGAACGCTGCTGCAAATTGCTCTGCGCAAATTTCATTTATTTTACGCCTATGGAAAAGGCATTGGAGAACCCGGGCATCGATCCCGGTACCTCTCGCCTGCTAAGCGAGCGCTCTACCATCTGAGCTAGTTCCCCATCAAGTTTGCTTCGCCTTTGCCACTCCGCAAATGTTACGTTATTCATCCTCTTTCGACAAGACATTGTGGTGAAAGTTAGTTCACCATCGTACCAAATAATTGTTACGCCCGATGAGGGACTCGAACCCGCGACCCTCAGATTAAAAGTCTGATGCTCTACCAACTGAGCTAACCGGGCGTAAATCTGTATTCCCGGACAGTCCCGCGAACGCTACTGACGTGAAACGAAACATTGACAAGATAAAAAGAACCTCCCCGGCGGGGAATCGAACCCCGGTCTCCCTCGTGACAGGCGGGGATACTAACCACTATACTACCGAGGACGAGTTCATATTTAAATAATATGTTCGCGATGGCGTCAATGCCCGAATGCCACACGGTCGATCATGTTAAAAGCTGAAACTGTGTATACTGTCAATGCGAAATTAAACAGCAAGAAATGCTCTAGACATATGCAGCGCGGTTTAGTATTATTATTATTATTATTATTAATACCAGGTAATCTTAGGAGCATCATAAATCCTCTTATGACCATTGGCAACTACTGAAATTAGTATAAAAATAAATAAATTAAAAACATCGTCTTGGAGGATCCGGGCATCGATCCCGGTACCTCTCGCATGCAAAGCGAGCGCTCTACCATGTGAGCTAATCCCCCTGGAAATGGTAAAAAGGTCATAGTTCGAGTGCTGTTCGCAATACTAAACTACACCTTACATCAGACACATTTCAGCTTACCTACCTTCAGCAGAGTGGCGCAGAGGAAGCGTGCTGGGCCCATAACCCAGAGGTCGGTGGATCGAAACCACCCTCTGCTACGTGCGAGCTATCGCATCATTTTAAAAACCACGTCATACTACAAACGTGACATGACCTGCATAGTCCTGCACAAGAACTGTACGATGCTACATGCACCGATAGCTCAGTTGGTAGAGCGGAGGACTGTAGACGAACTTATACCACTCAGGCATCCTTAGGTCGCTGGTTCAAATCCGGCTCGGTGGACTTGCATTTTAGGCCTAAAATTTTGTGTGGCAGGGAAAAGTTGTCGGAAGTGGGATTCGAACCCACGCCCTCATTCGAGGACCAGAATTCTCCACGCGATGAGTGGAAGAACATTTTGTCTTGAGTCTGGCGCCTTAGACCGCTCGGCCATCCCGACATGACACGAACGCTGCTGCAAATTGCTCTGCGCAAATTTCATTTATTTTACGCCTATGGAAAAGGCATTGGAGAACCCGGGCATCGATCCCGGTACCTCTCGCATGCTAAGCGAGCGCTCTACCATCTGAGCTAGTTCCCCATCAAGTTTGCTTCGCCTTTGCCACTCCGCAAATGTTACGTTATTCATCCTCTTTCGACAAGACATTGTGGTGAAAGTTAGTTCACCATCGTACCAAATAATTGTTACGCCCGATGAGGGACTCGAACCCGCGACCCTCAGATTAAAAGTCTGAAGCTCTACCGACTGAGCTAACCGGGCGTAAATCTGTATTCCCGGACAGTCCCGCGAACGCTACTGACGTGAAACGAAACATTGACAAGATAAAAAGAACCTCCCCGGCGGGGAATCGAACCCCGGTCTCCCGCGTGACAGGCGGGGATACTTACCACTATACTACCGAGGACGAGTTCATATTTAAATAATATGTTCACGATGGCGTCAATGCCCGAATGCCACACGGTCGATCATGTTAAAAGCTGAAACTGTGTATGCTGTCAATGCGAAATTAAACAGCAAGAAATGCTCTAGACATATGCAGCGCGGTTTAGTATTATTATTATTATTATTATTATTAATACCAGGTAATCTTAGGAGCATCATAAATCCTCTTATGACCATTGGCAACTACTGAAATTAGTATAAAAATAAATAATTTAAAAACATCGTCTTGGAGGATCCGGGCATCGATCCCGGTACCTCTCGCATGCAAAGCGAGCGCTCTACCATGTGAGCTAATCCCCCTGGAAATGGTAAAAAGGTCATAGTTCGAGTGCTGTTCGCAATACTAAACTACACCTTACATCAGACACATTTCAGCTTACCTACCTTCAGCAGAGTGGCGCAGAGGAAGCGTGCTGGGCCCATAACCCAGAGGTCGGTGGATCGAAACCACCCTCTGCTACGTGCGAGCTATCGCATCATTTTAAAAACCACGTCATACTACAAACGTGACATGACCTGCATAGTCCTGCACAAGAACTGTACGATGCTACATCCACCGATAGCTCAGTTGGTAGAGCGGAGGACTGTAGACGAACTTATACCACTCAGGCATCCTTAGGTCGCTGGTTCAAATCCGGCTCGGTGGACTTGCATTTTAGGCCTAAAATTTTGTGTGGCAGGGAAAAGTTGTCGGAAGTGGGATTCGAACCCACGCCCTCATTCGAGGACCAGAATTCTCCACGCGATGAGTGGAAGAACATTTTGTCTTGAGTCTGGCGCCTTAGACCGCTCGGCCATCCCGACATGACACGAACGCTGCTGCAAATTGCTCTGCGCAAATTTCATTTATTTTACGCCTATGGAAAAGGCATTGGAGAACCCGGGCATCGATCCCGGTACCTCTCGCATGCTAAGCGAGCGCTCTACCATCTGAGCTAGTTCCCCATCAAGTTTGCTTCGCCTTTGCCACTCCGCAAATGTTACGTTATTCATCCTCTTTCGACAAGACATTGTGGTGAAAGTTAGTTCACCATCGTACCAAATAATTGTTACGCCCGATGAGGGACTCGAACCCGCGACCCTCAGATTAAAAGTCTGATGCTCTACCGACTGAGCTAACCGGGCGTAAATCTGTATTCCCGGACAGTCCCGCGAACGCTACTGACGTTAAACGAAACATTGACAAGATAAAAAGAACCTCCCCGGCGGGGAATCGAACCCCGGTCTCCCGCGTGACAGGCGGGGATACTTACCACTATACTACCGAGGACGAGTTCATATTTAAATAATATGTTCGCGATGGCGTCAATGCCAGAATGCCACACGGTCGATCATGTTAAAAGCTGAAACTGTGTATGCTGTCAATGCGAAATTAAACAGCAAGAAATGCTCTAGACATATGCAGCGCGGTTTAGTATTATTATTATTATTATTAATACCAGGTAATCTTAGGAGCATCATAAATCCTCTTATGACCATTGGCAACTACTGAAATTAGTATAAAAATAAATAAATTAAAAACATCGTCTTGGAGGATCCGGGCATCGATCCCGGTACCTCTCGCATGCAAAGCGAGCGCTCTACCATGTGAGCTAATCCCCCTGGAAATGGTAAAAAGGTCATAGTTCGAGTGCTGTTCGCAATACTAAACTACACCTTACATCAGACACATTTCAGCTTACCTACCTTCAGCAGAGTGGCGCAGAGGAAGCGTGCTGGGCCCATAACCCAGAGGTCGGTGGATCGAAACCACCCTCTGCTACGTGCGAGCTATCGCATCATTTTAAAAACCACGTCATACTACAAACGTGACATGACCTGCATAGTCCTGCACAAGAACTGTACGATGCTACATCCACCGATAGCTCAGTTGGTAGAGCGGAGGACTGTAGACGAACTTATACCACTCAGGCATCCTTAGGTCGCTGGTTCAAATCCGGCTCGGTGGACTTGCATTTTAGGCCTAAAATTTTGTGTGGCAGGGAAAAGTTGTCGGAAGTGGGATTCGAACCCACGCCCTCATTCAAGGACCAGAATTCTCCACGCGATGAGTGGAAGAACATTTTGTCTTGAGTCTGGCGCCTTAGACCGCTCGGCCATCCCGACATGACACGAACGCTGCTGCAAATTGCTCTGCGCAAATTTCATTTATTTTACGCCTATGGAAAAGGCATTGGAGAACCCGGGCATCGATCCCGGTACCTCTCGCATGCTAAGCGAGCGCTCTACCATCTGAGCTAGTTCCCCATCAAGTTTGCTTCGCCTTTGCCACTCCGCAAATGTTACGTTATTCATCCTCTTTCGACAAGACATTGTGGTGAAAGTTAGTTCACCATCGTACCAAATAATTGTTACGCCCGATGAGGGACTCGAACCCGCGACCCTCAGATTAAAAGTCTGATGCTCCACCGACTGAGCTAACCGGGCGTAAATCTGTATTCCCGGACAGTCCCGCGAACGCTACTGACGTAAAACGAAACATTGACAAGATAAAAAGAACCTCCCCGGCGGGGAATCGAACCCCGGTCTCCCGCGTGACAGGCGGGGATACTTACCACTATACTACCGAGGACGAGTTCATATTTAAATAATATGTTCGCGATGGCGTCAATGCCCGAATGCCACACGGTCGATCATGTTAAAAGCTGAAACTGTGTATGCTGTCAATGCGAAATTAAACAGCAAGAAATGCTCTAGACATATGCAGCGCGGTTTAGTATTATTATTATTATTATTAATACCAGGTAATCTTAGGAGCATCATAAATCCTCTTATGACCATTGGCAACTACTGAAATTAGTATAAAAATAAATAAATTAAAAACATCGTCTAGGAGGATCCGGGCATCGATCCCGGTACCTCTCGCATGCAAAGCGAGCGCTCTGCCATGTGAGCTAATCCCCCTGGAAATGGTAAAAAGGTCATAGTTCGAGTGCTGTTCGCAATACTAAACTACACCTTACATCAGACACATTTCAGCTTACCTACCTTCAGCAGAGTGGCGCAGAGGAAGCGTGCTGGGCCCATAATTCAGAGGTCGGTGGATCGAAACCACCCTCTGCTACGTGCGAGCTATCGCATCATTTTAAAAATCACGTCATACTACAAACGTGACATGACCTGCATAGTCCTGCACAAGAACTGTACGATGCTACATCCACCGATAGCTCAGTTGGTAGAGCGGAGGACTGTAGACGAACTTATACCACTCAGGCATCCTTAGGTCGCTGGTTCAAATCCGGCTCGGTGGACTTGCATTTTAGGCCTAAAATTTTGTGTGGCAGGGAAAAGTTGTCGGAAGTGGGATTCGAACCCACGCCCTCATTCGAGGACCAGAATTCTCCACGCGATGAGTGGAAGAACATTTTGTCTTGAGTCTGGCGCCTTACACCGCTCGGCCATCCCGACATGACACGAACGCTGCTGCAAATTGCTCTGCGCAAATTTCATTTATTTTACGCCTATGGAAAAGGCATTGGAGAACCCGGGCATCGATCCCGGTACCTCTCGCATGCTAAGCGAGCGCTCTACCATCTGAGCTAGTTCCCCATCAAGTTTGCTTCGCCTTTGCCACTCCGCAAATGTTACGTTATTCATCCTCTTTCGACAAGACATTGTGGTGAAAGTTAGTTCACCATCGTACCAAATAATTGTTACGCCCGATGAGGGACTCGAACCCGCGACCCTCAGATTAAAAGTCTGATGCTCTACCGACTGAGCTAACCGGGCGTAAATCTGTAATCCCGGACAGTCCCGCGAACGCTACTGACGTGAAACGAAACATTGACAAGATAAAAAGAACCTCCCCGGCGGGGAATCGAACCACGGTCTCCCGCGTGACAGGCGGGGATACTTACCACTATACTACCGAGGACGAGTTCATATTTAAATAATATATTCGCGATGGCGTCAATGCCCGAATGCCACACGGTCGATCATGTTAAAAGCTGAAACTGTGTATACTGTCAATGCGAAATTAAACAGCAAGAAATGCTCTAGACATATGCAGCGCGGTTTAGTATTATTATTATTATTATTAATACCAGGTAATCTTAGGAGCATCATAAATCCTCTTATGACCATTGGCAACTACTGAAATTAGTATAAAAATAAATAAATTAAAAACATCGTCTTGGAGGATCCGGGCATCGATCCCGGTACCTCTCGCATGCAAAGCGAGCGCTCTACCATGTGAGCTAATCCCCCTGGAAATGGTAAAAAGGTCATAGTTCGAGTGCTGTTCGCAATACTAAACTACACCTTACATCAGACACATTTCAGCTTACCTACCTTCAGCAGAGTGGCGCAGAGGAAGCGTGCTGGGCCCATAACCCAGAGGTCGGTGGATCGAAACCACCCTCTGCTACGTGCGAGCTATCGCATCATTTTAAAAACCACGTCATACTACAAACGTGACATGACCTGCATAGTCCTGAACAAGAACTGTACGATGCTACATCCACCGATAGCTCAGTTGGTAGAGCGGAGGACTGTAGACGAACTTATACCACTCAGGCATCCTTAGGTCGCTGGTGCAAATCCGGCTCGGTGGACTTGCATTTTAGGCCTAAAATTTTGTGTGGCAGGGAAAAGTTGTCGGAAGTGGGATTCGAACCAACGCCCTCATTCGAGGACCAGAATTCTCCACGCGATGAGTGGAAGAACATTTTGTCTTGAGTCTGGCGCCTTAGACCGCTCGGCCATCCCGACATGACACGAACGCTGCTGCAAATTGCTCTGCGCAAATTTCATTTATTTTACGCCTATGGAAAGGCATTGGAGAACCCGGGCATCGATCCCGGTACCTCTCGCATGCTAAGCGAGCGCTCTACCATCTGAGCTAGTTCCCCATCATGTTTGCTTCGCCTTTGCCACTCTGCAAATGTTACGTTATTCATCCTCTTTCGACAAGACATTGTGGTGAAAGTTAGTTCACCATCGTACCAAATAATTGTTACGCCCGATGAGGGACTCGAACCCGCGACCCTCAGATTAAAAGTCTGATGCTCTACCGACTGAGCTAACCGGGCGTAAATCTGTATTCCCGGACAGTCCCGCGAACGCTACTGACGTGAAACGAAACATTGACAAGATAAAAAGAACCTCCCCGGCGGGGAATCGAACCCCGGTCTCCCGCGTGACAGGCGGGGATACTTACCACTATACTACCGAGGACGAGTTCATATTTAAATAATATGTTCGCGATGGCGTCAATGCCCGAATGCCACACGGTCGATCATGTTAAAAGCTGAAACTGTGTATACTGTCAATGCGAAATTAAACAGCAAGAAATGCTCTAGACATATGCAGCGCGGTTTAGTATTATTATTATTATTATTAATACCAGGTAATCTTAGGAGCATCATAAATCCTCTTATGACCATTGGCAACTACTGAAATTAGTATAAAAATAAATAAATTAAAAACATCGTCTTGGAGGATCCGGGCATCGATCCCGGTACCTCTCGCATGCAAAGCGAGCGCTTTACCATGTGAGCTAATCCCCCTGGAAATGGTAAAAAGGTCATAGTTCGAGTGCTGTTCGCAATACTAAACTACATCTTACATCAGACACATTTCAGCTTACCTAGCTTCAGCAGAGTGGCGCAGAGGAAGCGTGCTGGGCCCATAACCCAGAGGTCGGTGGATCGAAACCACCCTCTGCTACGTGCGAGCTATCGCATCATTTTAAAAACCACGTCATACTACAAACGTGACATGACCTGCATAGTCCTGCACAAGAACTGTACGATGCTACATCCACCGATAGCTCAGTTGGTGGAGCGGAGGACTGTAGACGAACTTATACCACTCAGGCATCCTTAGGTCGCTGGTTCAAATCCGGCTCGGTGGACTTGCATTTTAGGCCTAAAATTTTGTGTGGCAGGGAAAAGTTGTCGGAAGTGGGATTCGAACCCACGCCCTCATTCGAGGACCAGAATTCTCCACGCGATGAGTGGAAGAACATTTTGTCTTGAGTCTGGCGCCTTAGACCACTCGGCCATCCCGACATGACACGAACGCTGCTGCAAATTGCTCTGCGCAAATTTCATTTATTTTACGCCTATGGAAAAGGCATTGGGGAACCCGGGCATCGATCCCGGTACCTCTCGCATGCTAAGCGAGCGCTCTACCATCTGAGCTAGTTCCCCATCAAGTTTGCTTCGCCTTTGCCACTCCGCAAATGTTACGTTATTCATCCTCTTTCGACAAGACATTGTGGTGAAAGTTAGTTCACCATCGTACCAAATAATTGTTACGCCCGATGAGGGACTCGAACCCGCGACCCTCAGATTAAAAGTCTGATGCTCTACCGACTGAGCTAACCGGGCGTAAATCTGTATTCCCGGACAGTCCCGCGAACGCTACTGACGTGAAACGAAACATTGACAAGATAAAAAGAACCTCCCCGGCGGGGAATCGAACCCCGGTCTCCCGCGTGACAGGCGGGGATACTTACCACTATACTACCGAGGACGAGTTCATATTTAAATAATATGTTCGCGATGGCGTCAATGCCCGAATGCCACATGGTCGATCATGTTAAAAGCTGAAACTGTGTATACTGTCAATGCGAAATTAAACAGCAAGAAATGCTCTAGACATATGCAGCGCGGTTTAGTATTATTATTATTATTATTAATACCAGGTAATCTTAGGAGCATCATAAATCCTCTTATGACCATTGCCAACTACTGAAATTAGTATAATAATAAATAAATTAAAAACATCGTCTTGGAGGATCCGGGCATCGATCCCGGTACCTCTCGCATGCAAAGCGAGCGCTCTACCATGTGAGCTAATCCCCCTGGAAATGGTAAAAAGGTCATAGTTCGAGTGCTGTTCGCAATACTAAACTACACCTTACATCAGACACATTTCAGCTTACCTACCTTCAGCAGAGTGGCGCAGAGGAAGCGTGCTGGGCCCATAACCCAGAGGTCGGTGGATCGAAACCACCCTCTGCTACGTGCGAGCTATCGCATCATTTTAAAAACCACGTCATACTACAAACGTGACATGACCTGCATAGTCCTGCACAAGAACTGTACGATGCTGCATCCACCGATAGCTCAGTTGGTAGAGCGGAGGACTGTAGACGAACTTATACCACTCAGGCATCCTTAGGTCGCTGGTGCAAATCCGGCTCGGTGGACTTGCATTTTAGGCCTAAAATTTTGTGTGGCAGGGAAAAGTTGTCGGAAGTGGGATTCGAACCCACGCCCTCATTCGAGGACCAGAATTCTCCACGCGATGAGTGGAAGAACATTTTGTCTTGAGTCTGGCGCCTTAGACCGCTCGGCCATCCCGACATGACACGAACGCTGCTGCAAATTGCTCTGCGCAAATTTCATTTATTTTACGCCTATGGAAAAGGCATTGGAGAACCCGGGCATCGATCCCGGTACCTCTCGCATGCTAAGCGAGCGCTCTACCATCTGAGCTAGTTCCCCATCAAGTTTGCTTCGCCTTTGCCACTCCGCAAATGTTACGTTATTCATCCTCTTTCGACAAGACATTGTGGTGAAAGTTAGTTCACCATCGTACCAAATAATTGTTACGCCCGATGAGGGACTCGAACCCGCGACCCTCAGATTAAAAGTCTGATGCTCTACCGACTGAGCTAACCGGGCGTAAATCTGTATTCCCGGACAGTCCCGCGAACGCTACTGACGTGAAACGAAACATTGACAAGATAAAAAGAACCTCCCCGGCGGGGAATCAAACCCCAGTCTCCCGCGTGACAGGCGGGGATACTTACCACTATACTACCGAGGACGAGTTCATATTTAAATAATATGCTCGCGATGGCGTCAATGCCCGAATGCCACACGGTCGATCATGTTAAAAGCTGAAACTGTGTATACTGTCAATGCGAAATTAAACAGCAAGAAATGCTCTACACATATGCAGCGCGGTTTAGTATTATTATTATTATTATTAATACCAGGTAATCTTAGGAGCATCATAAATCCTCTTATGACCATTGGCAACTACTGAAATTAGTATAAAAATAAATAAATTAAAAACATCGTCTTGGAGGATCCGGGCATCGATCCCGGTACCTCTCGCATGCAAACCGAGCGCTCTACCATGTGAGCTAATCCCCCTGGAAATGGTAAAAAGTTCATAGTTCGAGTGCTGTTCGCAATACTAAACTACACCTTACATCAGACACATTTCAGCTTACCTACCTTCAGCAGAGTGGCGCAGAGGAAGCGTGCTGGGCCCATAACCCAGAGGTCGGTGGATCGAAACCACCCTCTGCTACGTGCGAGCTATCGCATCATTTTAAAAACCACGTCATACTACAAACGTGACATGACCTGCATAGTCCTGCACAAGAACTGTACGATGCTACATCCACCGATAGCTCAGTTGGTAGAGCGGAGGACTGTAGACGAACTTATACCACTCAGGCATCCTTAGGTCGCTGGTGCAAATCCGGCTCGGTGGACTTGCATTTTAGGCCTAAAATTTTGTGTGGCAGGGAAAAGTTGTCGGAAGTGGGATTCGAACCCACGCCCTCATTCGAGGACCAGAATTCTCCACGCGATGAGTGGAAGAACATTTTGTCTTGAGTCTGGCGCCTTAGACCGCTCGGCCATCCCGACATGACACGAACGCTGCTGCAAATTGCTCTGCGCAAATTTCATTTATTTTACGCCTATGGAAAAGGCATTGGAGAACCCGGGCATCGATCCCGGTACCTCTCGCATGCTAAGCGAGCGCTCTACCATCTGAGCTAGTTCCCCATCAAGTTTGCTTCGCCTTTGCCACTCCGCAAATGTTACGTTATTCATCCTCTTTCGACAAGACATTGTGGTGAAAGTTAGTTCACCATCGTACCAAATAATTGTTACGCCCGATGAGGGACTCGAACCCGCGACCCTCAGATTAAAAGTCTGATGCTCTACCGACTGAGCTAACCGGGCGTAAATCTGTATTCCCGGACAGTCCCGCGAACGCTACTGACGTGAAACGAAACATTGACAAGATAAAAAGAACCTCCCCGGCGGGGAATCGAACCCCGGTCTCCCGCGTGACAGGCGGGGATACTTACCACTATACTACCGAGGACGAGTTCATATTTAAATAATATGTTCGCGACGGCGTCAATGCCCGAATGCCACACGGTCGATCATGTTAAAAGCTGAAACTGTGTATACTGTCAATGCGAAATTAAACAGCAAGAAATGCTCTAGACATATGCAGCGCGGTTTAGTATTATTATTATTATTATTAATACCAGGTAATCTTAGGAGCATCATAAATCCTCTTATGACCATTGGCAACTAATGAAATTAGTATAAAAATAAATAAATTAAAAACATCGTCTTGGAGGATCCGGGCATCGATCCCGGTACCTCTCGCATGCAAAGCGAGCGCTCTACCATGTGAGCTAATCCCCCTGGAAATGGTAAAAAGGTCATAGTTCGAGTGCTGTTCGCAATACTAAACTACACCTTACATCAGACACATTTCAGCTTACCTACCTTCAGCAGAGTGGCGCAGAGGAAGCGTGCTGGGCCCATAACCCAGAGGTCGGTGGATCGAAACCACCCTCTGCTACGTGCGAGCTATCGCATCATTTTAAAAACCACGTCATACTACAAACGTGACATGACCTGCATAGTCCTGCACAAGAACTGTACGATGCTACATCCACTGATAGCTCAGTTGGTAGAGCGGAGGACTGTAGACGAACTTATACCACTCAGGCATCCTTAGGTCGCTGGTTCAAATCCGGCTCGGTGGACTTGCATTTTAGGCCTAAAATTTTGTGTGGCAGGGAAAAGTTGTCGGAAGTGGGATTCGAACCCACGCCCTCATTCGAGGACCAGAATTCTCCACGCGATGAGTGGAAGAACATTTTGTCTTGAGTCTGGCGCCTTAGACCGCTCGGCCATCCCGACATGACACGAACGCTGCTGCAAATTGCTCTGCGCAAATTTCATTTATTTTACGCCTATGGAAAAGGCATTGGAGAACCCGGGCATCGATCCCGGTACCTCTCGCATGCTAAGCGAGCGCTCTACCATCTGAGCTAGTTCCCCATCAAGTTTGCTTCGCCTTTGCCACTCCGCAAATGTTACGTTATTCATCCTCTTTCGACAAGACATTGTGGTGAAAGTTAGTTCACCATCGTACCAAATAATTGTTACGCCCGATGAGGGACTCGAACCCGCGACCCTCAGATTAAAAGTCTGATGCTCTACCGACTGAGCTAACCGGGCGTAAATCTGTATTCCCGGACAGTCCCGCGAACGCTACTGACGTGAAACAAAACATTGACAAGATAAAAAGAACCTCCCCGGCGGGGAATCGAACCCCGGTCTCCCGCGTGACAGGCGGGGATACTTACCACTATACTACCGAGGACGAGTTCATATTTAAATAATATGTTCGCGATGGCGTCAATGCCCGAATGCCACACGGTCGATCATGTTAAAAGCTGAAACTGTGTATACTGTCAATGCGAAATTAAACAGCAAGAAATGCTCTAGACATATGCAGCGCGGTTTAGTATTATTATTATTATTATTAATACCAGGTAATCTTAGGAGCATCATAAATCCTCTTATGACCATTGGCAACTACTGAAATTAGTATAAAAATAAATAAATTAAAAACATCGTCTTGGAGGATCCGGGCATCGATCCCGGTACCTCTCGCATGCAAAGCGAGCGCTCTACCATGTGAGCTAATCCCCCTGGAAATGGTAAAAAGGTCATAGTTCGAGTGCTGTTCACAATACTAAACTACACCTTACATCAGACACATTTCAGCTTACCTACCTTCAGCAGAGTGGCGCAGAGGAAGCGTGCTGGGCCCATAACTCAGAGGTCGGTGGATCGAAACCACCCTCTGCTACGTGCGAGCTATCGCATCATTTTAAAAACCACGTCATACTACAAACGTGACATGACCTGCATAGTCCTGCACAAGAACTGTACGATGCTACATCCACCGATAGCTCAGTTGGTAGAGCGGAGGACTGTAGACGAACTTATACCACTCAGGCATCCTTAGGTCGCTGGTTCAAATCCGGCTCGGTGGACTTGCATTTTAGGCCTAAAATTTTGTGTGGCAGGGAAAAGTTGTCGGAAGTGGGATTCGAACCCACGCCCTCATTCGAGGACCAGAATTCTCCACGCGATGAGTGGAAGAACATTTTGTCTTGAGTCTGGCGCCTTAGACCGCTCGGCCATCCCGACATGACACGAACGCTGCTGCAAATTGCTCTGCGCAAATTTCATTTATTTTACGCCTATGGAAAAGGCACTGGAGAACCCGGGCATCGATCCCGGTACCTCTCGCATGCTAAGCGAGCGCTCTACCATCTGAGCTAGTTCCCCATCAAGTTTGCTTCGCCTTTGCCACTCCGCAAATGTTACGTTATTCATCCTCTTTCGACAAGACATTGTGGTGAAAGTTAGTTCACCATCGTACCAAATAATTGTTACGCCCGATGAGGGACTCGAACCCGCGACCCTCAGATTAAAAGTCTGATGCTCTACCGACTGAGCTAACCGGGCGTAAATCTGTATTCCCGGACAGTCCCGCGAACGCTACTGACGTGAAACGAAACATTGACAAGATAAAAAGAACCTCCCCGGCGGGGAATCGAACCCCGGTCTCCCGCGTGACAGGCGGGGATACTTACCACTATACTACCAAGGACGAGTTCATATTTAAATAATATGTTCGCGATGGCGTCAATGCCCGAATGCCACACGGTCGATCATGTTAAAAGCTGAAACTGTGTATACTGTCAATGCGAAATTAAACAGCAAGAAATGCTCTAGACATATGCAGCGCGGTTTAGTATTATTATTATTATTATTAATACCAGGTAATCTTAGGAGCATCATAAATCCTCTTATGACCATTGGCAACTACTGAAATTAGTATAAAAATAAATAAATTAAAAACATCGTCTTGGAGGATCCGGGCATCGATCCCGGTACCTCTCGCATGCAAAGCGAGCGCTCTACCATGTGAGCTAATCCCCCTGGAAATGGTAAAAAGGTCATAGTTCGAGTGCTGTTCGCAATACTAAACTACACCTTACATCAGACACATTTCAGCTTACCTACCTTCAGCAGAGTGGCGCAGAGGAAGCGTGCTGGGCCCATAGCCCAGACGTCGGTGGATCGAAACCACCCTCTGCTACGTGCGAGCTATCGCATCATTTTAAAAACCACGTCATACTACAAACGTGACATGACCTGCATAGTCCTGCACAAGAACTGTACGATGCTACATCCACCGATAGCTCAGTTGGTAGAGCGGAGGACTGTAGACGAACTTATACCACTCAGGCATCCTTAGGTCGCTGGTTCAAATCCGGCTCGGTGGACTTGCATTTTAGGCCTAAAATTTTGTGTGGCAGGGAAAAGTTGTCGGAAGTGGGATTCGAACCCACGCCCTCATTCGAGGACCAGAATTCTCCACGCGATGAGTGGAAGAACATTTTGTCTTGAGTCTGGCGCCTTAGACCGCTCGGCCATCCCGACATGACACGAACGCTGCTGCAAAATGCTCTGCGCAAATTTCATTTATTTTACGCCTATGGAAAAGGCATTGGAGAACCCGGGCATCGATCCCGGTACCTCTCGCATGCTAAGCGAGCGCTCTACCATCTGAGCTAGTTCCCCATCAAGTTTGCTTCGCCTTTGCCACTCCGCAAATGTTACGTTATTCATCCTCTTTCGACAAGACATTGTGGTGAAAGTTAGTTCACCATCGTACCAAATAATTGTTACGCCCGATGAGGGACTCGAACCCGCGACCCTCAGATTAAAAGTCTGATGCTCTACCGACTGAGCTAACCGGGCGTAAATCGGTATTCCCGGACAGTCCCGCGAACGCTACTGACGTGAAACGAAACATTGACAAGATAAAAAGAACCTCCCCGGCGGGGAATCGAACCCCGGTCTCCCGCGTGACAGGCGGGGATACTTACCACTATACTACCGAGGACGAGTTCATATTTAAATAATATGTTCGCGATGGTGTCAATGCCCGAATGCCACACGGTCGATCATGTTAAAAGCTGAAACTGTGTATACTGTCAATGCGAAATTAAACAGCAAGAAATGCTCTAGACATATGCAGCGCGGTTTAGTATTATTATTATTATTATTAATACCAGGTAATCTTAGGAGCATCATAAATCCTCTTATGACCATTGGCAACTACTGAAATTAGTATAAAAATAAATAAATTAAAAACATCGTCTTGGAGGATCCGGGCATCGATCCCGGTACCTCTCGCATGCAAAGCGAGCGCTCTACCATGTGAGCTAATCCCCCTGGAAATGGTAAAAAGGTCATAGTTCGAGTGCTGTTCGCAATACTAAACTACACCTTACATCAGACACATTTCAGCTTACCTACATTCAGCAGAGTGGCGCAGAGGAAGCGTGCTGGGCCCATAACCCAGAGGTCGGTGGATCGAAACCACCCTCTGCTACGTGCGAGCTATCGCATCATTTTAAAAACCACGTCATACTACAAACGTGACATGACCTGCATAGTCCTGCACAAGAACTGTACGATGCTACATCCACCGATAGCTCAGTTGGTAGAGCGGAGGACTGTAGACGAACTTATACCACTCAGGCATCCTTAGGTCGCTGGTTCAAATCCGGCTCGGTGGACTTGCATTTTAGGCCTAAAATTTTGTGTGGCAGGGAAAAGTTGTCGGAAGTGGAATTCGAACCCACGCCCTCATTCGAGGACCAGAATTCTCCACGCGATGAGTGGAAGAACATTTTGTCTTGAGTCTGGCGCCTTAGACCGCTCGGCCATCCCGACATGACACGAACGCTGCTGCAAATTGCTCTGCGCAAATTTCATTTATTTTACGCCTATGGAAAAGGCATTGGAGAACCCGGGCATCGATCCCGGTACCTCTCGCATGCTAAGCGAGCGCTCTACCATCTGAGCTAGTTCCCCATCAAGTTTGCTTCGCCTTTGCCACTCCGCAAATGTTACGTTATTCATCCTCTTTCGACAAGACATTGTGGTGAAAGTTAGTTCACCATCGTACCAAATAATTGTTACGCCCGATGAGGGACTCGAACCCGCGACCCTCAGATTAAAAGTCTGATGCTCTACCGACTGAGCTAACCGGGCGTAAATCTGTATTCCCGGACAGTCCCGCAAACGCTACTGACGTGAAACGAAACATTGACAAGATAAAAAGAACCTCCCCGGCGGGGAATCGAACCCCGGTCTCCCGCGTGACAGGCGGGGATACTTACCACTATACTACCGAGGACGAGTTCATATTTAAATAATATGTTCGCGATGGCGTCAATGCCCGAATGCCACACGGTCGATCATGTTAAAAGCTGAAACTGTGTATACTGTCAATGCGAAATTAAACAGCAAGAAATGCTCTAGACATATGCAGCGCGGTTTAGTATTATTATTATTATTATTAATACCAGGTAATCTTAGGAGCATCATAAATCCTCTTATGACCATTGGCAACTACTGAAATTAGTATAAAAATAAATAAATTAAAAACATCGTCTTGGAGGATCCGGGCATCGATCCCGGTACCTCTCGCATGCAAAGCGAGCGCTCTACCATGTGAGCTAATCCCCCTGGAAATGGTAAAAAGGTCATAGTTCGAGTGCTGTTCGCAATACTAAACTACACCTTACATCAGACACATTTCAGCTTACCTACCTTCAGCAGAGTGGCGCAGAGGAAGCGTGCTGGGCCCATAACCCAGAGGTCGGTGGATCGAAACCACCCTCTGCTACGTGCGAGCTATCGCATCATTTTAAAAACCACGTCATACTACAAACGTGACATGACCTGCATAGTCCTGCACAAGAACTGTACGATGCTACATCCACCGATAGCTCAGTTGGTAGAGCGGAGGACTGTAGACGAACTTATACCACTCAGGCATCCTTAGGTCGCTGGTTCAAATCCGGCTCGGTGGACTTGCATTTTAGGCCTAAAATTTTGTGTGGCAGGGAAAAGTTGTCGGAAGTGGGATTCGAACCCACGCCCTCATTCGAGGACCAGAATTCTCCACGCGATGAGTGGAAGAACATTTTGTCTTGAGTCTGGCGCCTTAGACCGCTCGGCCATCCCGACATGACACGAACGCTGCTGCAAATTGCTCTGCGCAAATTTCATTTATTTTACGCCTATGGAAAAGGCATTGGAGAACCCGGGCATCGATCCCGGTACCTCTCGCATGCTAAGCGAGCGCTCTACCATCTGAGCTAGTTCCCCATCAAGTTTGCTTCGCCTTTGCCACTCCGCAAATGTTACGTTATTCATCCTCTTTCGACAAGACATTGTGGTGAAAGTTAGTTCACCATCGTACCAAATAAATGTTACGCCCGATGAGGGACTCGAAGCCGCGACCCTCAGATTAAAAGTCTGATGCTCTACCGACTGAGCTAACCGGGCGTAAATCTGTATTCCCGGACAGTCCCGCGAACGCTACTGACGTGAAACGAAACATTGACAAGATAAAAAGAACCTCCCCGGCGGGGAATCGAACCCCGGTCTCCCGCGTGACAGGCGGGGATACTTACCACTATACTACCGAGGACGAGTTCATATTTAAATAATATGTTCGCGATGGCGTCAATGCCCGAATGCCACACGGTCGATCATGTTAAAAGCTGAAACTGTGTATACTGTCAATGCGAAATTAAACAGCAAGAAATGCTCTAGACATATGCAGCGCGGTTTAGTATTATTATTATTATTATTAATACCAGGTAATCTTAGGAGCATCATAAATCCTCTTATGACCATTGGCAACTACTGAAATTAGTATAAAAATAAATAAATTAAAAACATCGTCTTGGAGGATCCGGGCATCGATCCCGGTACCTCTCGCATGCAAAGCGAGCGCTCTACCATGTGAGCTAATCCCCCTGGAAATGGTAAAAAGGTCATAGTTCGAGTGCTGTTCGCAATACTAAACTACACCTTACATCAGACACATTTCAGCTTACCTACCTTCAGCAGAGTGGCGCAGAGGAAGCGTGCTGGGCCCATAACCCAGAGGTCGGTGGATCGAAACCACCCTCTGCTACGTGCGAGCTATCGCATCATTTTAAAAACCACGTCATACTACAAACGTGACATGACCAGCATAGTCCTGCACAAGAACTGTACGATGCTACATCCACCGATAGCTCAGTTGGTAGAGCGGAGGACTGTAGACGAACTTATACCACTCAGGCATCCTTAGGTCGCTGGTTCAAATCCGGCTCGGTGGACTTGCATTTTAGGCCTAAAATTTTGTGGGGCAGGGAAAAGTTGTCGGAAGTGGGATTCGAACCCACGCCCTCATTCGAGGACCAGAATTCTCCACGCGATGAGTGGAAGAACATTTTGTCTTGAGTCTGGCGCCTTAGACCGCTCGGCCATCCCGACATGACACGAACGCTGCTGCAAATTGCTCTGCGCAAATTTTATTTATTTTACGCCTATGGAAAAGGCATTGGAGAACCCGGGCATCGATCCCGGTACCTCTCGCATGCTAAGCGAGCGCTCTACCATCTGAGCTAGTTCCCCATCAAGTTTGCTTCGCCTTTGCCACTCCGCAAATGTTACGTTATTCATCCTCTTTCGACAAGACATTGTGGTGAAAGTTAGTTCACCATCGTACCAAATAATTGTTACGCCCGATGAGGGACTCGAACCCGCGACCCTCAGATTAAAAGTCTGATGCTCTACCGACTGAGCTAACCGGGCGTAAATCTGTATTCCCGGACAGTCCCGCGAACGCTACTGACGTGAAACGAAACATTGACAAGATAAAAAGAACCTCCCCGGCGGGGAATCGAACCCCGGTCTCCCGCGTGACAGGCGGGGATACTTACCACTATACTACCGAGGACGAGTTCATATTTAAATAATATGTTCGCGATGGCGTCAATGCCCGAATGCCACACGGTCGATCATGTTAAAAGCTGAAACTGTGTATACTGTCAATGCGAAATTAAACAGCAAGAAATGCTCTAGACATATGCAGCGCGGTTTAGTATTATTATTATTATTATTAATACCAGGTAATCTTAGGAGCATCATAAATCCTCTTATGACCATTGGCAACTACTGAAATTAGTATAAAAATAAATAAATTAAAAACATCGTCTTGGAGGATCCGGGCATCGATCCCGGTACCTCTCGCATGCAAAGCGAGCGCTCTACCATGTGAGCTAATCCCCCTGGAAATGGTAAAAAGGTCATAGTTCGAGTGCTGTTCGCAATACTAAACTACACCTTACATCAGACACATTTCAGCTTACCTACCTTCAGCAGAGTGGCGCAGAGGAAGCGTGCTGGGCCCATAACCCAGAGGTCGGTGGATCGAAACCACCCTCTGCTACGTGCGAGCTATCGCATCATTTTAAAAACCACGTCATACTACAAACGTGACATGACCTGCATAGTCCTGCACAAGAACTGTACGATGCTACATCCACCGATAGCTCAGTTGGTAGAGCGGAGGACTGTAGACGAACTTATACCACTCAGGCATCCTTAGGTCGCTGGTTCAAATCCGGCTCGGTGGACTTGCATTTTAGGCCTAAAATTTTGTGTGGCAGGGAAAAGTTGTCGGAAGTGGGATTCGAACCCACGCCCTCATTCGAGGACCAGAATTCTCCACGCGATGAGTGGAAGAACATTTTGTCTTGAGTCTGGCGCCTTAGACCGCTCGGCCATCCCGACATGACACGAACGCTGCTGCAAATTGCTCTGCGCAAATTTCATTTATTTTACGCCTATGGAAAAGGCATTGGAGAACCCGGGCATCGATCCCGGTACCTCTCGCATGCTAAGCGAGCGCTCTACCATCTGAGCTAGTTCCCCATCAAGTTTGCTTCGCCTTTGCCACTCCGCAAATGTTACGTTATTCATCCTCTTTCGACAAGACATTGTGGTGAAAGTTAGTTCACCATCGTACCAAATAATTGTTACGCCCGATGAGGGACTCGAAACCGCGACCCTCAGATTAAAAGTCAGATGCTCTACCGACTGAGCTAACCGGGCGTAAATCTGTATTCCCGGACAGTCCCGCGAACGCTACTGACGTGAAACGAAACATTGACAAGATAAAAAGAACCTCCCCGGCGGGGAATCGAACCCCGGTTTCCCTCGTGACAGGCGGGGATACTTACCACTATACTACCGAGGACGAGTTCATATTTAAATAATATGTTCGCGATGGCGTCAATGCCCGAATGCCACACGGTCGATCATGTTAAAAGCTGAAACTGTGTATACTGTCAATGCGAAATTAAACAGCAAGAAATGCTCTAGACATATGCAGCGCGGTTTAGTATTATTATTATTATTATTAATACCAGGTAATCTTAGGAGCATCATAAATCCTCTTATGACCATTGGCAACTACTGAAATTAGTATAAAAATAAATAAATTAAAAACATCGTCTTGGAGGATCCGGGCATCGATCCCGGTACCTCTCGCATGCAAAGCGAGCGCTCTACCATGTGAGCTAATCCCCCTGGAAATGGTAAAAAGGTCATAGTTCGAGTGCTGTTCGCAATACTAAACTACACCTTACATCAGACACATTTCAGCTTACCTACCTTCAGCAGAGTGGCGCAGAGGAAGCGTGCTGGGCCCATAACCCAGAGGTCGGTGGATCGAAACCACCCTCTGCTACGTGCGAGCTATCGCATCATTTTAAAAACCACGTCATACTACAAACGTGACATGACCTGCATAGTCCTGCACAAGAACTGTACGATGCTACATCCACCGATAGCTCAGTTGGTAGAGCGGAGGACTGTAGACGAACTTATACCACTCAGGCATCCTTAGGTCGCTGGTTCAAATCCGGCTCGGTGGACTTGCATTTTAGGCCTAAAATTTTGTGTGGCAGGGAAAAGTTGTCCGAAGTGGGATTCGAACCCACGCCCTCATTCGAGGACCAGAATTCTCCACGCGATGAGTGGAAGAACATTTTGTCTTGAGTCTGGCGCCTTAGACCGCTCGGCCATCCCGACATGACACGAACGCTGCTGCAAATTGCTCTGCGCAAATTTCATTTATTTTACGCCTATGGAAAAGGCATTGGAGAACCCGGGCATCGATCCCGGTACCTCTCGCATGCTAAGCGAGCGCTCTACCATCTGAGCTAGTTCCCCATCAAGTTTGCTTCGCCTTTGCCACTCCGCAAATGTTACGTTATTCATCCTCTTTCGACAAGACATTGTGGTGAAAGTTAGTTCACCATCGTACCAAATAATTGTTACGCC
The DNA here is from genome assembly GCF_029227915.1 of Hydractinia symbiolongicarpus. Classification (NCBI taxonomy): domain Eukaryota; kingdom Metazoa; phylum Cnidaria; class Hydrozoa; order Anthoathecata; family Hydractiniidae; genus Hydractinia; species Hydractinia symbiolongicarpus. The sequence continues at coordinate 8,656,789 of NC_079877.1, read as the reverse complement.
CGATGAGGGACTCGAAACCGCGACCCTCAGATTAAAAGTCTGATGCTCTACCGACTGAGCTAACCGGGCGTAAATCTGTATTCCCGGACAGTCCCGCGAACGCTACTGACGTGAAACGAAACATTGACAAGATAAAAAGAACCTCCCCGGCGGGGAATCGAACCCCGGTCTCCCGCGTGACAGGCGGGGATACTTACCACTATACTACCGAGGACGAGTTCATATTTAAATAATATGTTCGCGAAGGCGTCAATGCCCGAATGCCACACGGTCGATCATGTTAAAAGCTGAAACTGTGTATACTGTCAATGCGAAATTAAACAGCAAGAAATGCTCTAGACATATGCAGCGCGGTTTAGTATTATTATTATTATTATTAATACCAGGTAATCTTAGGAGCATCATAAATCCTCTTATGACCATTGGCAACTACTGAAATTAGTATAAAAATAAATAAATTAAAAACATCGTCTTGGAGGATCCGGGCATCGATCCCGGTACCTCTCGCATGCAAAGCGAGCGCTCTACCATGTGAGCTAATCCCCCTGGAAATGGTAAAAAGGTCATAGTTCGAGTGCTGTTCGCAATACTAAACTACACCTTACATCAGACACATTTCAGCTTACCTACCTTCAGCAGAGTGGCGCAGAGGAAGCGTGCTGGGCCCATAACCCACAGGTCGGTGGATCGAAACCACCCTCTGCTACGTGCGAGCTATCGCATCATTTTAAAAACCACGTCATACTACAAACGTGACATGACCTGCATAGTCCTGCACAAGAACTGTACGATGCTACATCCACCGATAGCTCAGTTGGTAGAGCGGAGGACTGTAGACGAACTTATACCACTCAGGCATCCTTAGGTCGCTGGTTCAAATCCGGCTCGGTGGACTTGCATTTTAGGCCTAAAATTTTGTGTAGCAGGGAAAAGTTGTCGGAAGTGGGATTCGAACCCATGCCCTCATTCGAGGACCAGAATTCTCCACGCGATGAGTGGAAGAACATTTTGTCTTGAGTCTGGCGCCTTAGACCGCTCGGCCATCCCGACATGACACGAACGCTGCTGCAAATTGCTCTGCGCAAATTTCATTTATTTTACGCCTATGGAAAAGGCATTGGAGAACCCGGGCATCGATCCCGGTACCTCTCGCATGCTAAGCGAGCGCTCTACCATCTGAGCTAGTTCCCCATCAAGTTTGCTTCGCCTTTGCCACTCCGCAAATGTTACGTTATTCATCCTCTTTCGACAAGACATTGTGGTGAAAGTTAGTTCACCATCGTACCAAATAATTGTTACGCCCGATGAGGGACTCGAACCCGCGACCCTCACATTAAAAGTCTGATGCTCTACCGACTGAGCTAACCGGGCGTAAATCTGTATTCCCGGACAGTCCCGCGAACGCTACTGACGTGAAACGAAACATTGACAAGATAAAAAGAACCTCCCCGGCGGGGAATCGAACCCCGGTCTCCCGCGTGACAGGCCGGGATACTTACCACTATACTACCGAGGACGAGTTCATATTTAAATAATATGTTCGCGATGGCGTCAATGCCCGAATGCCACACGGTCGATCATGTTAAAAGCTGAAACTGTGTATACTGTCAATGCGAAATTAAACAGCAAGAAATGCTCTAGGCATATGCAGCGCGGTTTAGTATTATTATTATTATTATTATTAATACCAGGTAATCTTAGGAGCATCATAAATCCTCTTATGACCATTGGCAACTACTGAAATTAGTATAAAAATAAATAAATTAAAAACATCGTCTTGGAGGATCCGGGCATCGATCCCGGTACCTCTCGCATGCAAAGCGAGCGCTCTACCATGTGAGCTAATCCCCCTGGAAATGGTAAAAAGGTCATAGTTCGAGTGCTGTTCGCAATACTAAACTACACCTTACATCAGACACATTTCAGCTTACCTACGTTCAGCAGAGTGGCGCAGAGGAAGCGTGCTGGGCCCATAACCCAGAGGTCGGTGGATCGAAACCACCCTCTGCTACGTGCGAGCTATCGCATCATTTTAAAAACCACGTCATACTACAAACGTGACATGACCTGCATAGTCCTGCACAAGAACTGTACGATGCTACATCCACCGATAGCTCAGTTGGTAGAGCGGAGGACTGTAGACGAACTTATACCACTCAGGCATCCTTAGGTCGCTGGTTCAAATCCGGCTCGGTGGACTTGCATTTTAGGCCTAAAATTTTGTGTGGCAGGGAAAAGTTGTCGGAAGTGGGATTCGAACCCACGCCCTCATTCGAGGACCAGAATTCTCCACGCGATGAGTGGAAGAACATTTTGTCTTGAGTCTGGCGCCTTAGACCGCTCGGCCATCCCGACATGACACGAACGCTGCTGCAAATTGCTCTGCGCAAATTTCATTTATTTTACGCCTATGGAAAAGGCATTGGAGAACCCGGGCATCGATCCCGGTACCTCTCGCATGCTAAGCGAGCGCTCTACCATCTGAGCAAGTTCCCCATCAAGTTTGCTTCGCCTTTGCCACTCCGCAAATGTTACGTTATTCATCCTCTTTCGACAAGACATTGTGGTGAAAGTTAGTTCACCATCGTACCAAATAATTGTTACGCCCGATGAGGGACTCGAACCCGCGACCCTCAGATTAAAAGTCTGATGCTCTACCGACTGAGCTAACCGGGCGTAAATCTGTATTCCCGGACAGTCCCGCGAACGCTACTGACGTGAAACGAAACATTGACAAGATAAAAAGAACCTCCCCGGCGGGGAATCGAACCCCGGTCTCCCGCGTGACAGGCGGGGATACTTACCACTATACTACCGAGGACGAGTTCATATTTAAATAATATGTTCGCGATGGCGTCAATGCCCGAATGCCACACGGTCGATCATGTTAAAAGCTGAAACTGTGTATACTGTCAATGCGAAATTAAACAGCAAGAAATGATCTAGACATATGCAGCGCGGTTTAGTATTATTATTATTATTATTATTAATAATACCAGGTAATCTTAGGAGCATCATAAATCCTCTTATGACCATTGGCAACTACTGAAATTAGTATAAAAATAAATAAATTAAAAACATCGTCTTGGAGGATCCGGGCATCGATCCCGGTACCTCTCGCATGCAAAGCGAGCGCTCTACCATGTGAGCTAATCCCCCTGGAAATGGTAAAAAGGTCATAGTTCGACTGCTGTTCGCAATACTAAACTACACCTTACATCAGACACATTTCAGCTTACCTACCTTCAGCAGAGTGGCGCAGAGGAAGCGTGCTGGGCCCATAACCCAGAGGTCGGTGGATCGAAACCACCCTCTGCTACGTGCGAGCTATCGCATCATTTTAAAAACCACGTCATACTACAAACGTGACATGACCTGCATAGTCCTGCACAAGAACTGTACGATGCTACATCCACCGATAGCTCAGTTGGTAGAGCGGAGGACTGTAGACGAACTTATACCACTCAGGCATCCTTAGGTCGCTGGTTCAAATCCGGCTCGGTGGACTTGCATTTTAGGCCTAAAATTTTGTGTGGCAGGGAAAAGTTGTCGGAAGTGGGATTCGAACCCACGCCCTCATTCGAGGACCAGAATTCTCCACGCGATGAGTGGAAGAACATTTTGTCTTGAGTCTGGCGCCTTAGACCGCTCGGCCATCCCGACATGACACGAACGCTGCTGCAAATTGCTCTGCGCAAATTTCATTTATTTTACGCCTATGGAAAAGGCATTGGAGAACCCGGGCATCGATCCCGGTACCTCTCGCATGCTAAGCGAGCGCTCTACCATCTGAGCTAGTTCCCCATCAAGTTTGCTTCGCCTTTGCCACTCCGCAAATGTTACGTTATTCATCCTCTTTCGACAAGACATTGTGGTGAAAGTTAGTTCACCATCGTACCAAATAATTGTTACGCCCGATGAGGGACTCGAACCCGCGACCCTCAGATTAAAAGTCTGATGCTCTAACGACTGAGCTAACCGGGCGTAAATCTGTATTCCCGGACAGTCCCGCGAACGCTACTGACGTGAAACGAAACATTGACAAGATAAAAAGAACCTCCCCGGCGGGGAATCGAACCCCGGTCTCCCGCGTGACAGGCGGGGATACTTACCACTATACTACCGAGGACGAGTTCATATTTAAATAATATGTTCGCGATGGCGTCAATGCCCGAATGCCACACGGTCGATCATGTTAAAAGCTGAAACTGTGTATACTGTCAATGCGAAATTAAACAGCAAGAAATGCTCTAGACATATGCAGCGCGGTTTAGTATTATTATTATTATTATTATTAATAACAGGTAATCTTAGGAGCATCATAAATCCTCTTATAACCATTGGCAACTACTGAAATTAGTATAAAAATAAATAAATTAAAAACATCGTCTTGGAGGATCCGGGCATCGATCCCGGTACCTCTCGCATGCAAAGCGAGCGCTCCACCATGTGAGCTAATCCCCCTGGAAATGGTAAAAAGGTCATAGTTCGAGTGCTGTTCGCAATACTAAACTACACCTTACATCAGACACATTTCAGCTTACCTACCTTCAGCAGAGTGGCGCAGAGGAAGCGTGCTGGGCCCATAACCCAGAGGTCGGTGGATCGAAACCACCCTCTGCTACGTGCGAGCTATCGCATCATTTTAAAAACCACGTCATACTACAAACGTGACATGACCTGCATAGTCCTGCACAAGAACTGTACGATGCTACATCCACCGATAGCTCAGTTGGTAGAGCGGAGGACTGTAGACGAACTTATACCACTCAGGCATCCTTAGGTCGCTGGTTCAAATCCGGCTCGGTGGACTTGCATTTTAGGCCTAAAATTTTGTGTGGCAGGGAAAAGTTGTCGGAAGTGGGATTCGAACCCACGCCCTCATTCGAGGACCAGAATTCTCCACGCGATGAGTGGAAGAACATTTTGTCTTGAGTCTGGCGCCTTAGACCGCTCGGCCATCCCGACATGACACGAACGCTGCTGCAAATTGCTCTGCGCAAATTTCATTTATTTTACGCCTATGGAAAAGGCATTGGAGAACCCGGGCATCGATCCCGGTACCTCTCGCATGCTAAGCGAGCGCTCTACCATCTGAGCTAGTTCCCCATCAAGTTTGCTTCGCCTTTGCCACTCCGCAAATGTTACGTTATTCATCCTCTTTCGACAAGACATTGTGGTGAAAGTTAGTTCACCATCGTACCAAATAATTGTTACGCCCGATGAGGGACTCGAACCCGCGACCCTCAGATTAAAAGTCTGATGCTCTAACGACTGAGCTAACCGGGCGTAAATCTGTATTCCCGGACAGTCCCGCGAACGCTACTGACGTGAAACGAAACATTGACAAGATAAAAAGAACCTCCCCGGCGGGGAATCGAACCCCGGTCTCCCGCGTGACAGGCGGGGATACTTACCACTATACTACCGAGGACGAGTTCATATTTAAATAATATGTTCGCGATGGCGTCAATGCCCGAATGCCACACGGTCGATCATGTTAAAAGCTGAAACTGTGTATACTGTCAATGCGAAATTAAACAGCAAGAAATGCTCTAGACATATGCAGCGCGGTTTAGTATTATTATTATTATTATTAATACCAGGTAATCTTAGGAGCATCATAAATCCTCTTATGACCATTGGCAACTACTGAAATTAGTATAAAAATAAATACATTAAAAACATCGTCTTGGAGGATCCGGGCATCGATCCCGGTACCTCTCGCATGCAAAGCGAGCGCTCTACCATGTGAGCTAATCCCCCTGGAAATGGTAAAAAGGTAGAGTGGCGCAGAGGAAGCGTGCTGGGCCCATAACCCAGAGGTCGGTGGATCGAAACCACCCTCTGCTACGTGCGAGCTATCGCATCATTTTAAAAACCACGTCATACTACAAACGTGACATGACCTGCATAGTCCTGGACAAGAACTGTACGATGCTACATCCACCGATAGCTCAGTTGGTAGAGCGGAGGACTGTAGACGAACTTATACCACTCAGGCATCCTTAGGTCGCTGGTTCAAATCCGGCTCGGTGGACTTGCATTTTAGGCCTAAAATTTTGTGTGGCAGGGAAAAGTTGTCGGAAGTGGGATTCGAACCCACGCCCTTATTCGAGGACCAGAATTCTCCACGCGATGAGTGGAAGAACATTTTGTCTTGAGTCTGGCGCCTTAGACCGCTCGGCCATCCCGACATGACACGAACGCTGCTGCAAATTGCTCTGCGCAAATTTCATTTATTTTACGCCTATGGAAAAGGCATTGGAGAACCCGGGCATCGATCCCGGTACCTCTCGCATGCTAAGCGAGCGCTCTACCATCTGAGCTAGTTCCCCATCAAGTTTGCTTCGCCTTTGCCACTCCGCAAATGTTACGTTATTCATCCTCTTTCGACAAGACATTGTGGTGAAAGTTAGTTCACCATCGTACCAAATAATTGTTACGCCCGATGAGGGACTCGAACCCGCGACCCTCAGATTAAAAGTCTGATGCTCTACCGACTGAGCTAACCGGGCGTAAATCTGTATTCCCGGACAGTCCCGCGAACGCTACTGACGTGAAACGAAACATTGACAAGATAAAAAGAACCTCCCCGGCGGGGAATCGAACCCCGGTCTCCCGCGTGACAGGCGGGGATACTTACCACTATACTACCGAGGACGAGTTCATATTTAAATAATATGTTCGCGATGGCGTCAATGCCCGAATGCCACACGGTCGATCATGTTAAAAGCTGAAACTGTGTATACTGTCAATGCGAAATTAAACAGCAAGAAATGCTCTAGACATATGCAGCGCGGTTTAGTATTATTATTATTATTAATACCAGGTAATCTTAGGAGCATCATAAATCCTCTTATGACCATTGGCAACTACTGAAATTGGTATAAAAATAAATAAATTAAAAACATCGTCTTGGAGGATCCGGGCATCGATCCCGGTACCTCTCGCATGCAAAGCGAGCGCTCTACCATGTGAGCTAATCCCCCTGGAAATGGTAAAAAGGTCATAGTTCGAGTGCTGTTCGCAATACTAAACTACACCTTACATCAGACACATTTCAGCTTACCTACCTTCAGCAGAGTGGCGCAGAGGAAGCGTGCTGGGCCCATAACCCAGAGGTCGGTGGATCGAAACCATCCTCTGCTACGTGCGAGCTATCGCATTATTTTAAAAACCACGTCATACTACAAACGTGACATGACCTGCATAGTCCTGCACAAGAACTGTACGATGCTACATCCACCGATAGCTCAGTTGGTAGAGCGGAGGACTGTAGACGAACTTATACCACTCAGGCATCCTTAGGTCGCTGGTTCAAATCCGGCTCGGTGGACTTGCATTTTAGGCCTAAAATTTTGTGTGGCAGGGAAAAGTTGTCGGAAGTGGGATTCGAACCCACGCCCTCATTCGAGGACCAGAATTCTCCACGCGATGAGTGGAAGAACATTTTGTCTTGAGTCTGGCGCCTTAGACCGCTCGGCCATCCCGACATGACGCAAACGCTGCTGCAAATTGCTCTGCGCAAATTTCATTTATTTTACGCCTATGGAAAAGGCATTGTAGAACCCGGGCATCGATCCCGGTACCTCTCGCATGCTAAGCGAGCGCTCTACCATCTGAGCTAGTTCCCCATCAAGTTTGCTTCGCCTTTGCCACTCCGCAAATGTTACGTTATTCATCCTCTTTCGACAAGACATTGTGGTGAAAGTTAGTTCACCATCGTACCAAATAATTGTTACGCCCGATGAGGGACTCGAACCCGCGACCCTCAGATTAAAAGTCTGATGCTCTACCGACTGAGCTAACCGGGCGTAAATCTGTATTCCCGGACAGTCCCGCGAACGCTACTGACGTGAAACGAAACATTGACAAGATAAAAAGAACCTCCCCGGCGGGGAATCGAACCCCGGTCTCCCGCGTGACAGGCGGGGATACTTACCACTATACTACCAAGGACGAGTTCATATTTAAATAATATGTTCGCGATGGCGTCAATGCCCGAATGCCACACGGTCGATCATGTTAAAAGCTAAAACTGTGTATACTGTCAATGCGAAATTAAACATCAAGAAATGCTCTAGACATATGCAGCGCGGTTTAGTATTATTATTATTATTATTAATACCAGGTAATCTTAGGAGCATCATAAATCCTCTTATGACCATTGGCAACTACTGAAATTAGTATAAAAATAAATACATTAAAAACATCGTCTTGGAGGATCCGGGCATCGATCCCGGTACCTCTCGCATGCAAAGCGAGCGCTCTACCATGTGAGCTAATCCCCCTGGAAATGGTAAAAAGGTCATAGTTCGAGTGCTGTTCGCAATACTAAACTACACCTTACATCAGACACATTTCAGCTTACCTACCTTCAGCAGAGTGGCGCAGAGGAAGCGTGCTGGGCCCATAACCCAGAGGTCGGTGGATCGAAACCATCCTCTGCTACGTGCGAGCTATCGCATCATTTTAAAAACCACGTTATACTACAAACGTGACATGACCTGCATAGTCCTGCACAAGAACTGTACGATGCTACATGCACCGATAGCTCAGTTGGTAGAGCGGAGGACTGTAGACGAACTTATACCACTCAGGCATCCTTAGGTCGCTGGTTCAAATCCGGCTCGGTGGACTTGCATTTTAGGCCTCAAATTTTGTGTGGCAGGGAAAAGTTGTCGGAAGTGGGATTCGGACCCACGCCCTCATTCGAGGACCAGAATTCTCCACGCGATGAGTGGAAGAACATTTTGTCTTGAGTCTGGCGCCTTAGACCGCTCGGCCATCCCGACATGACGCAAACGCTGCTGCAAATTGCTCTGCGCAAATTTCATTTATTTTACGCCTATGGAAAAGGCATTGGAGAACCCGGGCATCGATCCCGGTACCTCTCGCATGCTAAGCGAGCGCTCTACCATCTGAGCTAGTTCCCCATCAAGTTTGCTTCGCCTTTGCCACTCCGCAAATGTTACGTTATTCATCCTCTTTCGACAAGACATTGTGGTGAAAGTTAGTTCACCATCGTACCAAATAATTGTTACGCCCGATGAGGGACTCGAACCCGCGACCCTCAGATTAAAAGTCTGATGCTCTACCGACTGAGCTAACCGGGCGTAAATCTGTATTCCCGGACAGTCCCGCGAACGCTACTGACGTGAAACGAAACATTGACAAGATAAAAAGAACCTCCCCGGCGGGGAATCGAACCCCGGTCTCCCGCGTGACAGGCGGGGATACTTACCACTATACTACCGAGGACGAGTTCATATTTAAATAATATGTTCGCGATGGCGTCAATGCCCGAATGCCACACGGTCGATCATGTTAAAAGCTGAAACTGTGTATACTGTCAATGCGAAATTAAACAGCAAGAAATGCTCTAGACATATGCAGCGCGGTTTAGTATTATTATTATTATTAATACCAGGTAATCTTAGGAGCATCATAAATCCTCTTATGACCATTGGCAACTACTGAAATTGGTATAAAAATAAATAAATTAAAAACATCGTCTTGGAGGATCCGGGCATCGATCCCGGTACTTCTCGCATGCAAAGCGAGCGCTCTACCATGTGAGCTAATCCCCCTGGAAATGGTAAAAAGGTCATAGTTCGAGTGCTGTTCGCAATACTAAACTACACCTTACATCAGACACATTTCAGCTTACCTACCTTCAGCAGAGTGGCGCAGAGGAAGCGTGCTGGGCCCATAACCCAGAGGTCGGTGGATCGAAACCATCCTCTGCTACGTGCGAGCTATCGCATCATTTTAAAAACCACGTCATACTACAAACGTGACATGACCTGCATAGTCCTGCACAAGAACTGTACGATGCTACATCCACCGATAGCTCAGTTGGTAGAGCGGAGGACTGTAGACGAACTTATACCACTCAGGCATCCTTAGGTCGCTGGTTCAAATCCGGCTCGGTGGACTTGCATTTTAGGCCTAAAATTTTGTGTGGCAGGGAAAAGTTGTCGGAAGTGGGATTCGAACCCACGCCCTCATTCGAGGACCAGAATTCTCCACGCGATGAGTGGAAGAACATTTTGTCTTGAGTCTGGCGCCTTAGACCGCTCGGCCATCCCGACATGACGCAAACGCTGCTGCAAATTGCTCTGCGCAAATTTCATTTATTTTACGCCTATGGAAAAGGCATTGTAGAACCCGGGCATCGATCCCGGTACCTCTCGCATGCTAAGCGAGCGCTCTACCATCTGAGCTAGTTCCCCATCAAGTTTGCTTCGCCTTTGCCACTCCGCAAATGTTACGTTATTCATCCTCTTTCGACAAGACATTGTGGTGAAAGTTAGTTCACCATCGTACCAAATAATTGTTACGCCCGATGAGGGACTCGAACCCGCGACCCTCAGATTAAAAGTCTGATGCTCTACCGACTGAGCTAACCGGGCGTAAATCTGTATTCCCGGACAGTCCCGCGAACGCTACTGACGTGAAACGAAACATTGACAAGATAAAAAGAACCTCCCCGGCGGGGAATCGAACCCCGGTCTCCCGCGTGACAGGCGGGGATACTTACCACTATACTACCAAGGACGAGTTCATATTTAAATAATATGTTCGCGATGGCGTCAATGCCCGAATGCCACACGGTCGATCATGTTAAAAGCTAAAACTGTGTATACTGTCAATGCGAAATTAAACAGCAAGAAATGCTCTAGACATATGCAGCGCGGTTTAGTATTATTATTATTATTATTAATACCAGGTAATCTTAGGAGCATCATAAATCCTCTTATGACCATTGGCAACTACTGAAATTAGTATAAAAATAAATACATTAAAAACATCGTCTTGGAGGATCCGGGCATCGATCCCGGTACCTCTCGCATGCAAAGCGAGCGCTCTACCATGTGAGCTAATCCCCCTGGAAATGGTAAAAAGGTCATAGTTCGAGTGCTGTTCGCAATACTAAACTACACCTTACATCAGACACATTTCAGCTTACCTACCTTCAGCAGAGTGGCGCAGAGGAAGCGTGCTGGGCCCATAACCCAGAGGTCGGTGGATCGAAACCATCCTCTGCTACGTGCGAGCTATCGCATCATTTTAAAAACCACGTTATACTACAAACGTGACATGACCTGCATAGTCCTGCACAAGAACTGTACGATGCTACATGCACCGATAGCTCAGTTGGTAGAGCGGAGGACTGTAGACGAACTTATACCACTCAGGCATCCTTAGGTCGCTGGTTCAAATCCGGCTCGGTGGACTTGCATTTTAGGCCTAAAATTTTGTGTGGCAGGGAAAAGTTGTCGGAAGTGGGATTCGGACCCACGCCCTCATTCGAGGACCAGAATTCTCCACGCGATGAGTGGAAGAACATTTTGTCTTGAGTCTGGCGCCTTAGACCGCTCGGCCATCCCGACATGACGCAAACGCTGCTGCAAATTGCTCTGCGCAAATTTCATTTATTTTACGCCTATGGAAAAGGCATTGGAGAACCCGGGCATCGATCCCGGTACCTCTCGCATGCTAAGCGAGCGCTCTACCATCTGAGCTAGTTCCCCATCAAGTTTGCTTCGCCTTTGCCACTCCGCAAATGTTACGTTATTCATCCTCTTTCGACAAGACATTGTGGTGAAAGTTAGTTCACCATCGTACCAAATAATTGTTACGCCCGATGAGGGACTCGAACCCGCGACCCTCAGATTAAAAGTCTGATGCTCTACCGACTGAGCTAACCGGGCGTAAATCTGTATTCCCGGACAGTCCCGCGAACGCTACTGACGTGAAACGAAACATTGACAAGATAAAAAGAACCTCCCCGGCGGGGAATCGAACCCCGGTCTCCCGCGTGACAGGCGGGGATACTTACCACTATACTACCGAGGACGAGTTCATATTTAAATAATATGTTCGCGATGGCGTCAATGCCCGAATGCCACACGGTCGATCATGTTAAAAGCTGAAACTGTGTATACTGTCAATGCGAAATTAAACAGCAAGAAATGCTCTAGACATATGCAGCGCGGTTTAGTATTATTATTATTATTATTAATACCAGGTAATCTTAGGAGCATCATAAATCCTCTTATGACCATTGGCAACTACTGAAATTAGTATAAAAATAAATACATTAAAAACATCGTCTTGGAGGATCCGGGCATCGATCCCGGTACCTCTCGCATGCAAAGCGAGCGCTCTACCATGTGAGCTAATCCCCCTGGAAATGGTAAAAAGGTCATAGTTCGAGTGCTGTTCGCAATACTAAACTACACCTTACATCAGACACATTTCAGCTTACCTACCTTCAGCAGAGTGGCGCAGAGGAAGCGTGCTGGACCCATAACCCAGAGGTCGGTGGATCGAAACCACCCTCTGCTACGTGCGAGCTATCGCATCATTTTAAAAACCACGTCATACTACAAACATGACATGACCTGCATAGTCCTGCACAAGAACTGTACGATGCTACAACCACCGATAGCTCAGTTGGTAGAGCGGAGGACTGTAGACGAACTTATACCACTCAGGCATCCTTAGGTCGCTGGTTCAAATCCGGCTCGGTGGACTTGCATTTTAGGCCTAAAATTTTGTGTGGCAGGGAAAAGTTGTCGGAAGTGGGATTCGAACCCACGCCCTCATTCGAGGACCAGAATTCTCCACGCGATGAGTGGAAGAACATTTTGTCTTGAGTCTGGCGCCTTAGACCGCTCGGCCATCCCGACATGACGCGAACGCTGCTGCAAATTGCTCTGCGCAAATTTCATTTATTTTACGCCTATGGAAAAGGCATTGGAGAACCCGGGCATCGATCCCGGTACCTCTCGCATGCTAAGCGAGCGCTCTACCATCTGAGCTAGTTCCCCATCAAGTTTGCTTCGCCTTTGCCACTCCGCAAATGTTACGTTATTCATCCTCTTTCGACAAGACATTGTGGTGAAAGTTAGTTCACCATCGTACCAAATAATTGTTACGCCCGATGAGGGACTCGAACCCGCGACCCTCAGATTAAAAGTCTGATGCTCTACCGACTGAGCTAACCGGGCGTAAATCTGTATTCCCGGACAGTCCCGCGAACGCTACTGACGTGGAACGAAACATTGACAAGATAAAAAGAACCTCCCCGGCGGGGAATCGAACCCCGGTCTCCCGCGTGACAGGCGGGGATACTTACCACTATACTACCGAGGACGAGTTCATATTTAAATAATATGTTTGCGATGGCGTCAATGCCCGAATGCCACACGGTCGATCATGTTAAAAGCTGAAACTGTGTATACTGTCAATGCGAAATTAAACAGCAAGAAATGCTCTAGACATATGCAGCGCGGTTTAGTATTATTATTATTATTATTATTATTAATACCAGGTAATCTTAGGAGCATCATAAATCCTCTTATGACCATTGGCAACTACTGAAATTAGTATAAAAATAAATACATTAAAAACATCGTCTTGGAGGATCCGGGCATCGATCCCGGTACCTCTCGCATGCAAAGCGAGCGCTCTACCATGTGAGCTAATCCCCCTGGAAATGGTAAAAAGGTCATAGTTCGAGTGCTGTTCGCAATACTAAACTACACCTTACATCAGACACATTTCAGCTTAGCTACCTTCAGCAGAGTGGCGCAGAGGAAGCGTGCTGGGCCCATAACCCAGAGGTCGGTGGATCGAAACCACCCTCTGCTACGTGCGAGCTATCGCATCATTTTAAAAACCACGTCATACTACAAACGTGACATGACCTGCATAGTCCTGCACAAGAACTGTACGATGCTACATCCACCGATAGCTCAGTTGGTAGAGCGGAGGACTGTAGACGAACCTATACCACTCAGGCATCCTTAGGTCGCTGGTTCAAATCCGGCTCGGTGGACTTGCATTTTAGGCCTAAAATTTTGTGTGGCAGGGAAAAGTTGTCGGAAGTGGGATACGAACCCACGCCCTCATTCGAGGACCAGAATTCTCCACGCGATGAGTGGAAGAACATTTTGTCTTGAGTCTGGCGCCTTAGACCGCTCGGCCATCCCGACATGACACGAACGCTGCTGCAAATTGCTCTGCGCAAATTTCATTTATTTTACGCCTATGGAAAAGGCATTGGAGAACCCGGGCATCGATCCCGGTACCTCTCGCATGCTAAGCGAGCGCTCTACCATCTGAGCTAGTTCCCCATCAAGTTTGCTTCGCCTTTGCCACTCCGCAAATGTTACGTTATTCATCCTCTTTCGACAAGACATTGTGGTGAAAGTTAGTTCACCATCGTACCAAATAATTGTTACGCCCGATGAGGGACTCGAACCCGCGACCCTCAGATTAAAAGTCTGATGCTCTACCGACTGAGCTAACCGGGCGTAAATCTGTATTCCCGGACAGTCCCGCGAACGCTACTGACGTGAAACGAAACATTGACAAGATAAAAAGAACCTCCCCGGCGGGGAATCGAACCCCGGTCTCCCGCGTGACAGGCGGGGATACTTACCACTATACTACCGAGGACGAGTTCATATTTAAATAATATGTTCGCGATGGCGTCAATGCCCGAATGCCACACGGTCGATCATGTTAAAAGCTGAAACTGTGTATACTGTCAATGCGAAATTAAACAGCAAGAAATGCTCTAGACATATGCAGCGCGGTTTAGTATTATTATTATTATTATTAATACCAGGTAATCTTAGGAGCATCATAAATCCTCTTATGACCATTGGCAACTACTGAAATTAGTATAAAAATAAATAAATTAAAAACATCGTCTTGGAGGATCCGGGCATCGATCCCGGTACCTCTCGCATGCAAAGCGAGCGCTCTACCATGTGAGCTAATCCCCCTGGAAATGGTAAAAAGGTCATAGTTCGAGTGCTGTTCGCAATACTAAACTACACCTTACATCAGTAACATTTCAGCTTACCTACCTTCAGCAGAGTGGCGCAGAGGAAGCGTGCTGGGCCCATAACCCAGAGGTCGGTGGATCGAAACCACCCTCTGCTACGTGCGAGCTATCGCATCATTTTAAAAATCACGTCATACTACAAACGTGACATGACCTGCATAGTCCTGCACAAGAACTGTACGATGCTACATCCACCGATAGCTCAATTGGTAGAGCGGAGGACTGTAGACGAACTTATACCACTCAGGCATCCTTAGGTCGCTGGTTCAAATCCGGCTCGGTGGACTTGCATTTTAGGCCTAAAATTTTGTGTGGCAGGGAAAAGTTGTCGGAAGTGGGATTCGAACCCACGCCCTCATTCGAGGACCAGAATTCTCCACGCGATGAGTGGAAGAACATTTTGTCTTGAGTCTGGCGCCTTAGACCGCTCGGCCATCCCGACATGACACGAACGCTGCTGCAAATTGCTCTGCGCAAATTTCATTTATTTTACGCCTATGGAAAAGGCATTGGAGAACCCGGGCATCGATCCCGGTACCTCTCGCATGCTAAGCGAGCGCTCTACCATCTGAGCTAGTTCCCCATCAAGTTTGCTTCGCCTTTGCCACTCCGCAAATGTTACGTTATTCATCCTCTTTCGACAAGACATTGTGGTGAAAGTTAGTTCACCATCGTACCAAATAATTGTTACGCCCGATGAGGGACTCGAACCCGCGACCCTCAGATTAAAAGTCTGATGCTCTACCGACTGAGCTAACCGGGCGTAAACCTGTATTCCCGGACAGTCCCGCGAACGCTACTGACGTGAAACGAAACATTGACAAGATAAAAAGAACCTCCCCGGCGGGGAATCGAACCCCGGTCTCCCGCGTGACAGGCGGGGATACTTACCACTATACTACCGAGGACGAGTTCATATCTAAATAATATGTTCGCGATGGCGTCAATGCCCGAATGCCACACGGTCGATCAGGTTAAAAGCTGAAACTGTGTATACTGTCAATGCGAAATTAAACAGCAAGAAATGCTCTAGACATATGCAGCGCGGTTTAGTATTATTATTATTATTATTAATACCAGGTAATCTTAGGAGCATCATAAATCCTCTTATGACCATTGGCAACTACTGAAGTTAGTATAAAAATAAATAAATTAAAAACATCGTCTTGGAGGATCCGGGCATCGATCCCGGTACCTCTCGCATGCAAAGCGAGCGCTCTACCGTGTGAGCTAATCCCCCTGGAAATGGTTAAAAGGTCATAGTTCGAGTGCTGTTCGCAATACTAAACTACACCTTACATCAGACACATTTCAGCTTACCTACCTTCAGCAGAGTGGCGCAGAGGAAGCGTGCTGGGCCAATAACCCAGAGGTCGGTGGATCGAAACCACCCTCTGCTACGTGCGAGCTATCGCATCATTTTAAAAACCACGTCATACTACAAACGTGACATGACCTGCATAGTCCTGCACAAGAACTGTACGATGCTACATCCACCGATAGCTCAGTTGGTAGAGCGGAGGATTGTAGACGAACTTATACCACTCAGGCATCCTTAGGTCGCTGGTTCAAATCCGGCTCGGTGGACTTGCATTTTAGGCCTAAAATTTTGTGTGGCAGGGAAAAGTTGTCGGAAGTGGGATTCGAACCCACGCCCTCATTCGAGGACCAGAATTCTCCACGCGATGAGTGGAAGAACATTTTGTCTTGAGTCTGGCGCCTTAGACCGCTCGGCCATCCCGACATGACACGAACGCTGCTGCAAATTGCTCTGCGCAAATTTCATTTATTTTACGCCTATGGAAAAGGCATTGGAGAACCCGGGCATCGATCCCGGTACCTCTCGCATGCTAAGCGAGCGCTCTACCATCTGAGCTAGTTCCCCATCAAGTTTGCTTCGCCTTTGCCACTCCGCAAATGTTACGTTATTCATCCTCTTTCGACAAGACATTGTGGTGAAAGTTAGTTCACCATCGTACCAAATAATTGTTACGCACGATGAGGGACACGAACCCGCGACCCTCAGATTAAAAGTCTGATGCTCTACCGACTGAGCTAACCGGGCGTAAATCTGTATTCCCGGACAGTCCCGCGAACGCTACTGACGTGAAACGAAACATTGACAAGATAAAAAGAACCTCCCCGGCGGGGAATCGAACCCCGGTCTCCCGCGTGACAGGCGGGGATACTTACCACTATACTACCGAGGACGAGTTCATAGTTAAATAATATGTTCGCGATGGCGTCAATGCCCGAATGCCACACGGTCGATCATGTTAAAAGCTGAAACTGTGTATACTGTCAATGCGAAATTAAACAGCAAGAAATGCTCTAGACATATGCAGCGCGGTTTAGTATTATTATTATTATTATTAATACCAGGTAATCTTAGGAGCATCATAAATCCTCTTATGACCATTGGCAACTACTGAAATTAGTATAAAAATAAATAAATTAAAAACATCGTCTTGGAGGATCCGGGCATCGATCCCGGTACCTCTCGCATGCAAAGCGAGCGCTCTACCATGTGAGCTAATCCCCCTGGAAATGGTAAAAAGGTCATAGTTCGAGTGCTGTTCGCAATACTAAACTACACCTTACATCAGACACATTTCAGCTTACCTACCTTCAGCAGAGTGGCGCAGAGGAAGCGTGCTGGGCCCATAACCCAGAGGTCGGTGGATCGAAACCACCCTCTGCTACGTGCGTGCTATCGCATCATTTTAAAAACCACGTCATACTACAAACGTGACATGACCTGCATAGTCCTGCACAAGAACTGTACGATGCTACATCCACCGATAGCTCAGTTGGTAGAGCGGAGGACTGTAGACGAACTTATACCACTCAGGCATCCTTAGGTCGCTGGTTCAAATCCGGCTCGGTGGACTTGCATTTTAGGCCTAAAATTTTGTGTGGCAGGGAAAAGTTGTCGGAAGTGGGATTCGAACCCACGCCCTCATTCGAGGACCAGAATTCTCAACGCGATGAGTGGAAGAACATTTTGTCTTGAGTCTGGCGCCTTAGACCGCTCGGCCATCCCGACATGACACGAACGCTGCTGCAAATTGCTCTGCGCAAATTTCATTTATTTTACGCCTATGGAAAAGGCATTGGAGAACCCGGGCATCGATCCCGGTACCTCTCGCATGCTAAGCGAGCGCTCTACCATCTGAGCTAGTTCCCCATCAAGTTTGCTTCGCCTTTGCCACTCCGCAAATGTTACGTTATTCATCCTCTTTCGACAAGACATTGTGGTGAAAGTTAGTTCACCATCGTACCAAATAATTGTTACGCCCGATGAGGGACTCGAACCCGCGACCCTCAGATTAAAAGTCTGATGCTCTACCGACTGAGCTAACCGGGCGTAAATCTGTATTCCCGGACAGTCCCGCGAACGCTACTGACGTGAAACGAAACATTGACAAGATAAAAAGAACCTCCCCGGCGGGGAATCGAACCCCGGTCTCCCGCGTGACAGGCGGGGATACTTACCACTATACTACCGAGGACGAGTTCATATTTAAATAATATGTTCGCGATGGCGTCAATGCCCGAATGCCACACGGTCGATCATGTTAAAAGCTGAAACTGTGTATACTGTCAATGCGAAATTAAACAGCAAGAAATGCTCTAGACATATGCAGCGCGGTTTAGTATTATTATTATTATTATTAATACCAGGTAATCTTAGGAGCATTATAAATCCTCTTATGACCATAGGCAACTACTGAAATTAGTATAAAAATAAATAAATTAAAAACATCGTCTTGGAGGATCCGGGCATCGATCCCGGTACCTCTCGCATGCAAAGCGAGCGCTCTACCATGTGAGCTAATCCCCCTGGAAATGGTAAAAAGGTCATAGTTCGAGTGCTGTTCGCAATACTAAACTACACCTTACATCAGACACATTTCAGCTTACCTACCTTCAGCAGAGTGGCGCAGAGGAAGCGTGCTGGGCCCATAACCCAGAGGTCGGTGGATTGAAACCACCCTCTGCTACGTGCGAGCTATCGCATCATTTTAAAAACCACGTCATACTACAAACGTGACATGACCTGCATAGTCCTGCACAAGAACTGTACGATGCTACATCCACCGATAGCTCAGTTGGTAGAGCGGAGGACTGTAGACGAACTTATACCACTCAGGCATCCTTAGGTCGCTGGTTCAAATCCGGCTCGGTGGACTTGCATTTTAGGCCTAAAATTTTGTGTGGCAGGGAAAAGTTGTCGGAAGTGGGATTCGAACCCACGCCCTCATTCGAGGACCAGAATTCTCCACGCGATGAGTGGAAGAACATTTTGTCTTGAGTCTGGCGCCTTAGACCGCTCGGCCATCCCGACATGACACGAACGCTGCTGCAAATTGCTCTGCGCAAATTTCATTTATTTTACGCCTATGGAAAAGGCATTGGAGAACCCGGGCATCGATCCCGGTACCTCTCGCATGCTAAGCGAGCGCTCTACCATCTGAGCTAGTTCCCCATCAAGTTTGCTTCGCCTTTGCCACTCCGCAAATGTTACGTTATTCATCCTCTTTCGACAAGACATTGTGGTGAAAGTTAGTTCACCATCGTACCAAATAATTGTTACGCCCGATTAGGGACTCGAACCCGCAACCCTCAGATTAAAAGTCTGATGCTCTACCGACTGAGCTAACCGGGCGTAAATCTGTATTCCCGGACAGTCCCGCGAACGCTACTGACGTGAAACGAAACATTGACAAGATAAAAAGAACCTCCCCGGCGGGGAATCGAACCCCGGTCTCCCGCGTGACAGGCGGGGATACTTACCACTATACTACCGAGGACGAGTTCATATTTAAATAATATGTTCGCGATGGCGTCAATGCCCGAATGCCACACGGTCGATCATGTTAAAAGCTGAAACTGTGTATACTGTCAATGCGAAATTAAACAGCAAGAAATGCTCTAGACATATGCAGCGCGGTTTAGTATTATTATTATTATTATTAATACCAGGTAATCTTAGGAGCATCATAAATCCTCTTATGACCATTGGCAACTACTGAAATTAGTATAAAAATAAATAAATTAAAAACATCGTCTTGGAGGATCCGGGCATCGATCCCGGTACCTCTCGCATGCAAAGCGAGCGCTCTACCATGTGAGCTAATCCCCCTGGAAATGGTAAAAAGGTCATAGTTCGAGTGCTGTTCGCAATACTAAACTACACCTTACATCAGACACATTTCAGCTTACCTACCTTCAGCAGAGTGGCGCAGAGGAAGCGTGCTGGGCCCATAACCCAGAGGTCGGTGGATCGAAACCACCCTCTGCTACGTGCGAGCTATCGCATCATTTTAAAAACCACGTCATACTACAAACGTGACATGACCTGCATAGTCCTGCACAAGAACTGTACGATGCTACATCCACCGATAGCTCAGTTGGTAGAGCGGAGGACTGTAGACGAACTTATACCACTCAGGCATCCTTAGGTCGCTGGTTCAAATCCGGCTCGGTGGACTTGCATTTTAGGCCTAAAATTTTGTGTGGCAGGGAAAAGTTGTCGGAAGTGGGATTCGAACCCACGCCCTCATTCGAGGACCAGAATTCTCCACGCGATGAGTGGAAGAACATTTTGTCTTGAGTCTGGCGCCTTAGACCGCTCGGCCATCCCGACATGACACGAACGCTGCTGCAAATTGCTCTGCGCAAATTTCATTTATTTTACGCCTATGGAAAAGGCATTAGAGAACCCGGGCATCGATCCCGGTACCTCTCGCATGCTAAGCGAGCGCTCTACCATCTGAGCTAGTTCCCCATCAAGTTTGCTTCGCCTTTGCCACTCCGCAAATGTTACGTTATTCATCCTCTTTCGACAAGACATTGTGGTGAAAGTTAGTTCACCATCGTACCAAATAATTGTTACGCCCGATGAGGGACTCGAACCCGCGACCCTCAGATTAAAAGTCTGATGCTCTACCGACTGAGCTAACCGGGCGTAAATCTGTATTCCCGGACAGTCCCGCGAACGCTACTGACGTGAAACGAAACATTGACAAGATAAAAAGAACCTCCCCGGCGGGGAATCGAACCCCGGTCTCCCGCGTGACAGGCGGGGATACTTACCACTATACTACCGAGGACGAGTTCATATTTAAATAATATGTTCGCGATGGCGTCAATGCCCGAATGCCACACGGTCGATCATGTTAAAAGCTGAAACTGTGTATACTGTCAATGCGAAATTAAACAGCAAGAAATGCTCTAGACATATGCAGCGCGGTTTAGTATTATTATTATTATTATTAATACCAGGTAATCTTAGGAGCATCATAAATCCTCTTATGACCATTGGCAACTACTGAAATTAGTATAAAAATAAATAAATTAAAAACATCGTCTTGGAGGATCCGGGCATCGATCCCGGTACCTCTCGCATGCAAAGCGAGCGCTCTACCATGTGAGCTAATCCCCCTGGAAATGGTAAAAAGGTCATAGTTCGAGTGCTGTTCGCAATACTAAACTACACCTTACATCAGACACATTTCAGCTTACCTACCTTCAGCAGAGTGGCGCAGAGGAAGCGTGCTGGGCCCATAACCCAGAGGTCGGTGGATCGAAACCACCCTCTGCTACGTGCGAGCTATCGCATCATTTTAAAAACCACGTCATACTACAAACGTGACATGACCTGCATAGTCCTGCACAAGAACTGTACGATGCTACATCCACCGATAGCTCAGTTGGTAGAGCGGAGGACTGTAGACGAACTTATACCACTCAGGCATCCTTAGGTCGCTGGTTCAAATCCGGCTCGGTGGACTTGCATTTTAGGCCTAAAATTTTGTGTGGCAGGGAAAAGTTGTCGGAAGTGGGATTCGAACCCACGCCCTCATTCGAGGACCAGAATTCTCCACGCGATGAGTGGAAGAACATTTTGTCTTGAGTCTGGCGCCTTAGACCGCTCGGCCATCCCGACATGACACGAACGCTGCTGCAAATTGCTCTGCGCAAATTTCATTTATTTTACGCCTATGGAAAAGGCATTCGAGAACCCGGGCATCGATCCCGGTACCTCTCGCATGCTAAGCGAGCGCTCTACCATCTGAGCTAGTTCCCCATCAAGTTTGCTTCGCCTTTGCCACTCCGCAAATGTTACGTTATTCATCCTCTTTCGACAAGACATTGTGGTGAAAGTTAGTTCACCATCGTACCAAATAATTGTTACGCCCGATGAGGGACTCGAACCCGCGACCCTCAGATTAAAAGTCTGATGCTCTACCGACTGAGCTAACCGGGCGTAAATCTGTATTCCCGGACAGTCCCGCGAACACTACTGACGTGAAACGAAACATTGACAAGATAAAAAAAACCTCCCCGGCGGGGAATCGAACCCCGGTCTCCCGCGTGACAGGCGGGGATACTTACCACTATACTACCGAGGACGAGTTCATATTTAAATAATATGTTCGCGATGGCGTCAATGCCCGAATGCCACACGGTCGATCATGTTAAAAGCTGAAACTGTGTATACTGTCAATGCGAAATTAAACAGCAAGAAATGCTCTAGACATATGCAGCGCGGTTTAGTATTATTATTATTATTATTAATACCAGGTAATCTTAGGAGCATCATAAATCCTCTTATGACCATTGGCAACTACTGAAATTAGTATAAAAATAAATAAATTAAAAACATCGTCTTGGAGGATCCGGGCATCGATCCCGGTACCTCTCGCATGCAAAGCGAGCGCTCTACCATGTGAGCTAATCCCCCTGGAAATGGTAAAAAGGTCATAGTTCGAGTGCTGTTCGCAATACTAAACTACACCTTACATCAGACACATTTCAGCTTGCCTACCTTCAGCAGAGTGGCGCAGAGGAAGCGTGCTGGGCCCATAACCCAGAGGTCGGTGGATCGAAACCACCCTCTGCTACGTGCGAGCTATCGCATCATTTTAAAAACCACGTCATACTACAAACGTGACATGACCTGCATAGTCCTGCACAAGAACTGTACGATGCTACATCCACCGATAGCTCAGTTGGTAGAGCGGAGGACTGTAGACGAACTTATACCACTCAGGCATCCTTAGGTCGCTGGTTCAAATCCGGCTCGGTGGACTTGCATTTTAGGCCTAAAATTTTGTGTGGCAGGGAAAAGTTGTCGGAAGTGGGATTCGAACCCACGCCCTCATTCGAGGACCAGAATTCTTCACGCGATGAGTGGAAGAACATTTTGTCTTGAGTCTGGCGCCTTAGACCGCTCGGCCATCCCGACATGACACGAACGCTGCTGCAAATTGCTCTGCGCAAATTTCATTTATTTTACGCCTATGGAAAAGGCATTGGAGAACCCGGGCATCGATCCCGGTACCTCTCGCATGCTAAGCGAGCGCTCTACCATCTGAGCTAGTTCCCCATCAAGTTTGCTTCGCCTTTGCCACTCCGCAAATGTTACGTTATTCATCCTCTTTCGACAAGACATTGTGGTGAAAGTTAGTTCACCATCGTACCAAATAATTGTTACGCCCGATGAGGGACTCGAACCCGCGACCCTCAGATTAAAAGTCTGATGCTCTACCGACTGAGCTAACCGGGCGTAAATCTGTATTCCCGGACAGTCCCGCGAACGCTACTGACGTGAAACGAAACATTGACAAGATAAAAAGAACCTCCCCGGCGGGGAATCGAACCCCGGTCTCCCGCGTGACAGGCGGGGATACTTACCACTATACTACCGAGGACGAGTTCATATTTAAATAATATGTTCGCGATGGCGTCAATGCCCGAATGCCACACGGTCGATCATGTTAAAAGCTGAAACTGTGTATACTGTCAATGCGAAATTAAACAGCAAGAAATGCTCTAGACATATGCAGCGCGGTTTAGTATTATTATTATTATTATTAATACCAGGTAATCTTAGGAGCATCATAAATCCTCTTATGACCATTGGCAACTACTGAAATTAGTATAAAAATAAATAAATTAAAAACATCGTCTTGGAGGATCCGGGCATCGATCCCGGTACCTCTCGCATGCAAAGCGAGCGCTCTACCATGTGAGCTAATCCCCCTGGAAATGGTAAAAAGGTCATAGTTCGAGTGCTGTTCCCAATACTAAACTACACCTTACATCAGACACATTTCAGCTTACCTACCTTCAGCAGAGTGGCGCAGAGGAAGCGTGCTGGGCCCATAACCCAGAGGTCGGTGGATCGAAACCACCCTCTGCTACGTGCGAGCTATCGCATCATTTTAAAAACCACGTCATACTACAAACGTGACATGACCTGCATAGTCCTGCACAAGAACTGTACGATGCTACATCCACCGATAGCTCAGTTGGTAGAGCGGAGGACTGTAGACGAACTTATACCACTCAGGCATCCTTAGGTCGCTGGTTCAAATCCGGCTCGGTGGACTTGCATTTTAGGCCTAAAATTTTGTGTGGCAGGGAAAAGTTGTCGGAAGTGGGATTCGAACCCACGCCCTCATTCGAGGACCAGAATTCTCCACGCGATGAGTGGAAGAACATTTTGTCTTGAGTCTGGCGCCTTAGACCGCTCGGCCATCCCGACATGACACGAACGCTGCTGCAAATTGCTCTGCGCAAATTTCATTTATTTTACGCCTATGGAAAAGGCATTGGAGAACCCGGGCATCGATCCCGGTACCTCTCGCATGCTAAGCGAGCGCTCTACCATCTGAGCTAGTTCCCCATCAAGTTTGCTTCGCCTTTGCCACTCCGCAAATGTTACGTTATTCATCCTCTTTCGACAAGACATTGTGGTGAAAGTTAGTTCACCATCGTACCAAATAATTGTTACGCCCGATGAGGGACTCGAACCCGCGACCCTCAGATTAAAAGTCTGATGCTCTACCGACTGAGCTAACCGGGCGTAAATCTGTATTCCCGGACAGTCCCGCGAACGCTACTGACGTGAAACGAAACATTGACAAGATAAAAAGAACCTCCCCGGCGGGGAATCGAACCCCGGTCTCCCGCGTGACAGGCGGGGATACTTACCACTATACTACCGAGGACGAGTTCATATTTAAATAATATGTTCGCGATGGCGTCAATGCCCGAATGCCACACGGTCGATCATGTTAAAAGCTGAAACTGTGTATACTGTCAATGCGAAATTAAACAGCAAGAAATGCTCTAGACATATGCAGCGCGGTTTAGTATTATTATTATTATTATTAATACCAGGTAATCTTAGGAGCATCATAAATCCTCTTATGACCATTGGCAACTACTGAAATTAGTATAAAAATAAATAAATTAAAAACATCGTCTTGGAGGATCCGGGCATCGATCCCGGTACCTCTCGCATGCAAAGCGAGCGCTCTACCATGTGAGCTAATCCCCCTGGAAATGGTAAAAAGGTCATAGTTCGAGTGCTGTTCGCAATACTAAACTACACCTTACATCAGACACATTTCAGCTTACCTACCTTCAGCAGAGTGGCGCAGAGGAAGCGTGCTGGGCCCATAACCCAGAGGTCGGTGGATCGAAACCACCCTCTGCTACGTGCGAGCTATCGCATCATTTTAAAAACCACGTCATACTACAAACGTGACATGACCTGCATAGTCCTGCACAAGAACTGTACGATGCTACATCCACCGATAGTTCAGTTGGTAGAGCGGAGGACTGTAGACGAACTTATACCACTCAGGCATCCTTAGGTCGCTGGTTCAAATCCGGCTCGGTGGACTTGCATTTTAGGCCTAAAATTTTGTGTGGCAGGGAAAAGTTGTCGGAAGTGGGATTCGAACCCACGCCCTCATTCGAGGACCAGAATTCTCCACGCGATGAGTGGAAGAACATTTTGTCTTGAGTCTGGCGCCTTAGACCGCTCGGCCATCCCGACATGACACGAACGCTGCTGCAAATTGCTCTGCGCAAATTTCATTTATTTTACGCCTATGGAAAAGGCATTGGAGAACCCGGGCATCGATCCCGGTACCTCTCGCATGCTAAGCGAGCGCTCTACCATCTGAGCTAGTTCCCCATCAAGTTTGCTTCGCCTTTGCCACTCCGCAAATGTTACGTTATTCATCCTCTTTCGACAAGACATTGTGGTGAAAGTTAGTTCACCATCGTACCAAATAATTGTTACGCCCGATGAGGGACTCGAACCCGCGACCCTCAGATTAAAAGTCTGATGCTCTACCGACTGAGCTAACCGGGCGTAAATCTGTATTCCCGGACAGTCCCGCGAACGCTACTGACGTGAAACGAAACATTGACAAGATAAAAAGAACCTCCCCGGCGGGGAATCGAACCCCGGTCTCCCGCGTGACAGTCGGGGATACTTACCACTATACTACCGAGGACGAGTTCATATTTAAATAATATGTTCGCGATGGCGTCAATGCCCGAATGCCACACGGTCGATCATGTTAAAAGCTGAAACTGTGTATACTGTCAATGCGAAATTAAACAGCAAGAAATGCTCTAGACATATGCAGCGCGGTTTAGTATTATTATTATTATTATTAATACCAGGTAATCTTAGGAGCATCATAAATCCTCTTATGACCATTGGCAACTACTGAAATTAGTATAAAAATAAATAAATTAAAAACATCGTCTTGGAGGATCCGGGCATCGATCCCGGTACCTCTCGCATGCAAAGCGAGCGCTCTACCATGTGAGCTAATCCCCCGGGAAATGTTAAAAAGGTCATAGTTCGAGTGCTGTTCGCAATACTAAACTACACCTTACATCAGACACATTTCAGCTTACCTACCTTCAGCAGAGTGGCGCAGAGGAAGCGTGCTGGGCCCATAACCCAGAGGTCGGTGGATCGAAACCACCCTCTGCTACGTGCGAGCTATCGCATCATTTTAAAAACCACGTCATACTACAAACGTGACATGACCTGCATAGTCCTGCACAAGAACTGTACGATGCTACATCCACCGATAGCTCAGTTGGTAGAGCGGAGGACTGTAGACGAACTTATACCACTCAGGCATCCTTAGGTCGCTGGTTCAAATCCGGCTCGGTGGACTTGCATTTTAGGCCTAAAATTTTGTGTGGCAGGGAAAAGTTGTCGGAAGTGGGATTCGAACCCACGCCCTCATTCGAGGACCAGAATTCTCCACGCGATGAGTGGAAGAACATTTTGTCTTGAGTCTGGCGCCTTAGACCGCTCGGCCATCCCGACATGACACGAACGCTGCTGCAAATTGCTCTGCGCAAATTTCATTTATTTTACGCCTATGGAAAAGGCATTGGAGAACCCGGGCATCGATCCCGGTACCTCTCGCATGCTAAGCGAGCGCTCTACCATCTGAGCTAGTTCCCCATCAAGTTTGCTTCGCCTTTGCCACTCCGCAAATGTTACGTTATTCATCCTCTTTCGACAAGACATTGTGGTGAAAGTTAGTTCACCATCGTACCAAATAATTGTTACGCCCGATGAGGGACTCGAACCCGCGACCCTCAGATTAAAAGTCTGATGCTCTACCGACTGAGCTAACCGGGCGTAAATCTGTATTCCCGGACAGTCCCGCGAACGCTACTGACGTGAAACGAAACATTGACAAGATAAAAAGAACCTCCCCGGCGGGGAATCGAACCCCGGTCTCCCGCGTGACAGGCGGGGATACTTACCACTATACTACCGAGGACGAGTTCATATTTAAATAATATGTTCGCGATGGCGTCAATGCCCGAATGCCACACGGTCGATCATGTTAAAAGCTGAAACTGTGTATACTGTCAATGCTAAATTAAACAGCAAGAAATGCTCTAGACATATGCAGCGCGGTTTAGTATTATTATTATTATTATTAATACCAGGTAATCTTAGGAGCATCATAAATCCTCTTATGACCATTGGCAACTACTGAAATTAGTATAAAAATAAATAAATTAAAAACATCGTCTTGGAGGATCCGGGCATCGATCCCGGTACCTCTCGCATGCAAAGCGAGCGCTCTACCATGTGAGCTAATCCCCCTGGAAATGGTAAAAAGGTCATAGTTCGAGTGCTGTTCGCAATACTAAACTACACCTTACATCAGACACATTTCACCTTACCTACCTTCAGCAGAGTGGCGCAGAGGAAGCGTGCTGGGCCCATAACCCAGAGGTCGGTGGATCGAAACCACCCTCTGCTACGTGCGAGCTATCGCATCATTTTAAAAACCACGTCATACTACAAACGTGACATGACCTGCATAGTCCTGCACAAGAACTGTACGATGCTACATCCACCGATAGCTCAGTTGGTAGAGCGGAGGACTGTAGACGAACTTATACCACTCAGGCATCCTTAGGTCGCTGGTTCAAATCCGGCTCGGTGGACTTGCATTTTAGGCCTAAAATTTTGTGTGGCAGGGAAAAGTTGTCGGAAGTGGGATTCGAACCCACGCCCTCATTCGAGGACCAGAATTCTCCACGCGATGAGTGGAAGAACATTTTGTCTTGAGTCTGGCGCCTTAGACCGCTCGGCCATCCCGACATGACACGGACGCTGCTGCAAATTGCTCTGCGCAAATTTCATTTATTTTACGCCTATGGAAAAGGCATTGGAGAACCCGGGCATCGATCCCGGTACCTCTCGCATGCTAAGCGAGCGCTCTACCATCTGAGCTAGTTCCCCATCAAGTTTGCTTCGCCTTTGCCACTCCGCAAATGTTACGTTATTCATCCTCTTTCGACAAGACATTGTGGTGAAAGTTAGTTCACCATCGTACCAAATAATTGTTACGCCCGATGAGGGACTCGAACCCGCGACCCTCAGAATAAAAGTCTGATGCTCTACCGACTGAGCTAACCGGGCGTAAATCTGTATTCCCGGACAGTCCCGCGAACGCTACTGACGTGAAACGAAACATTGACAAGATAAAAAGAACCTCCCCGGCGGGGAATCGAACCCCGGTCTCCCGCGTGACAGGCGGGGATACTTACCACTATACTACCGAGGACGAGTTCATATTTAAATAATATGTTCGCGATGGCGTCAATGCCCTAATGCCACACGGTCGATCATGTTAAAAGCTGAAACTGTGTATACTGTCAATGCGAAATTAAACAGCAAGAAATGCTCTAGACATATGCAGCGCGGTTTAGTATTATTATTATTATTATTATTAATACCAGTTAATCTTAGGAGCATCATAAATCCTCTTATGACCATTGGCAACTACTGAAATTAGTATAAAAATAAATAAATTAAAAACATCGTCTTGGAGGATCCGGGCATCGATCCCGGTACCTCTCGCATGCAAAGCGAGCGCTCTACCATGTGAGCTAATCCCCCTGGAAATGGTAAAAAGGTCATAGTTCGAGTGCTGTTCGCAATACTAAACTACACCTTACATCAGACACATTTCAGCTTACCTACCTTCAGCAGAGTGGCGCAGAGTAAGCGTGCTGGGCCCATAACCCAGAGGTCGGTGGATCGAAACCACCCTCTGCTACGTGCGAGCTATCGCATCATTTTAAAAACCACGTCATACTACAAACGTGACATGACCTGCATAGTCCTGCACAAGAACTGTACGATGCTACATCCACCGATAGCTCAGTTGGTAGAGCGGAGGACTGTAGACGAACTTATACCACTCAGGCATCCTTAGGTCGCTGGTTCAAATCCGGCTCGGTGGACTTGCATTTTAGGCCTAAAATTTTGTGTGGCAGGGAAAAGTTGTCGGAAGTGGGATTCGAACCCACGCCCTCATTCGAGGACCAGAATTCTCCACGCAATGAGTGGAAGAACATTTTGTCTTGAGTCTGGCGCCTTAGACCGCTCGGCCATCCCGACATGACACGAACGCTGCTGCAAATTGCTCTGCGCAAATTTCATTTATTTTACGCCTATGGAAAAGGCATTGGAGAACCCGGGCATCGATCCCGGTACCTCTCGCATGCTAAGCGAGCGCTCTACCATCTGAGCTAGTTCCCCATCAAGTTTGCTTCGCCTTTGCCACTCCGCAAATGTTACGTTATTCATCCTCTTTCGACAAGACATTGTGGTGAAAGTTAGTTCACCATCGTACCAAATAATTGTTACGCCCGATGAGGGACTCGAACCCGCGACCCTCAGATTAAAAGTCTGATGCTCTACCGACTGAGCTAACCGGGCGTAAATCTGTATTCCCGGACAGTCCCGCGAACGCTACTGACGTGAAACGAAACATTGACAAGATAAAAAGAACCTCCCCGGCGGGGAAACGAACCCCGGTCTCCCGCGTGACAGGCGGGGATACTTACCACTATACTACCGAGGACGAGTTCATATTTAAATAATATGTTCGCGATGGCGTCAATGCCCGAATGCCACACGGTCGATCATGTTAAAAGCTGAAACTGTGTATACTGTCAATGCGAAATTAAACAGCAAGAAATGCTCTAGACATATGCAGCGCGGTTTAGTATTATTATTATTATTATTAATACCAGGTAATCTTAGGAGCATCATAAATCCTCTTATGACCATTGGCAACTACTGAAATTAGTATAAAAATAAATAAATTAAAAACATCGTCTTGGAGGATCCGGGCATCGATCCCGGTACCTCTCGCATGCAAAGCGAGCGCTCTACCATGTGAGCTAATCCCCCTGGAAATGGTAAAAAGGTCATAGTTCGAGTGCTGTTCGCAATACTAAACTACACCTTACATCAGACACATTTCAGCTTACCTACCTTCAGCAGAGTGGCGCAGAGGAAGCGTGCTGGGCCCATAACCCAGAGGTCGGTGGATCGAAACCACCCTCTGCTACGTGCGAGCTATCGCATCATTTTAAAAACCACGTCATACTACAAACGTGACATGACCTGCATAGTCCTGCACAAGAACTGTACGATGCTACATCCACCGATAGCTCAGTTGGTAGAGCGGAGGACTGTAGACGAACTTATACCACTCAGGCATCCTTAGGTCGCTGGTTCAAATCCGGCTCGGTGGACTTGCATTTTAGGCCTAAAATTTTGTGTGGCAGGGAAAAGTTGTCGGAAGTGGGATTCGAACCCACGCCCTCATTCGAGGACCAGAATTCTCCACGCGATGAGTGGAAGAACATTTTGTCTTGAGTCTGGCGCCTTAGACCGCTCGGCCATCCCGACATGACACGAACGCTGCTGCAAATTGCTCTGCGCAAATTTCATTTATTTTACGCCTATGGAAAAGGCATTGGAGAACTCGGGCATCGATCCCGGTGCCTCTCGCATGCTAAGCGAGCGCTCCACCATCTGAGCTAGTTCCCCATCAAGTTTGCTTCGCCTTTGCCACTCCGCAAATGTTACGTTATTCATCCTCTTTCGACAAGACATTGTGGTGAAAGTTAGTTCACCATCGTACCAAATAATTGTTACACCCGATGAGGGACTCGAACCCGCGACCCTCAGATTAAAAGTCTGATGCTCTACCGACTGAGCTAACCGGGCGTAAATCTGTATTCCCGGACAGTCCCGCGAACGCTACTGACGTGAAACGAAACATTGACAAGATAAAAAGAACCTCCCCGGCGGGGAATCGAACCCCGGTCTCCCGCGTGACAGGCGGGGATACTTACCACTATACTACCGAGGACGAGTTCATATTTAAATAATATGTTCGCGATGGCGTCAATGCCCGAATGCCACACGGTCGATCATGTTAAAAGCTGAAACTGTGTATACTGTCAATGCGAAATTAAACAGCAAGAAATGCTCTAGACATATGCAGCGCGGTTTAGTATTATTATTATTATTATTAATACCAGGTAATCTTAGGAGCATCATAAATCCTCTTATGACCATTGGCAACTACTGAAATTAGTATAAAAATAAATAAATTAAAAACATCGTCTTGAAGGATTCGGGCATCGATCCCGGTACCTCTCGCATGCAAAGCGAGCGCTCTACCATGTGAGCTAATCCCCCTGGAAATGGTAAAAAGGTCATAGTTCGAGTGCTGTTCGCAATACTAAACTACACCTTACATCAGACACATTTCAGCTTACCTACCTTCAGCAGAGTGGCGCAGAGGAAGCGTGCTGGGCCCATAACCCAGAGGTCGGTGGATCGAAACCACCCTCTGCTACGTGCGAGCTATCGCATCATTTTAAAAACCACGTCATACTACAAACGTGACATGACCTGCATAGTCCTGCACAAGAACTGTACGATGCTACATCCACCGATAGCTCAGTTGGTAGAGCGGAGGACTGTAGACGAACTTATACCACTCAGGCATCCTTAGGTCGCTGGTTCAAATCCGGCTCGGTGGACTTGCATTTTAGGCCTAAAATTTTGTGTGGCAGGGAAAAGTTGTCGGAAGTGGGATTCGAACCCACGCCCTCATTCGAGGACCAGAATTCTCCACGCGATGAGTGGAAGAACATTTTGTCTTGAGTCTGGCGCCTTAGACCGCTCGGCCATCCCGACATGACACGAACGCTGCTGCAAATTGCTCTGCGCAAATTTCATTTATTTTACGCCTATGGAAAAGGCATTGGAGAACCCGGGCATCGATCCCGGTACCTCTCGCATGCTAAGCGAGCGCTCTACCATCTGAGCTAGTTCCCCATCAAGTTTGCTTCGCCTTTGCCACTCCGCAAATGTTACGTTATTCATCCTCTTTCGACAAGACATTGTGGTGAAAGTTAGTTCACCATCGTACCAAATAATTGTTACGCCCGATGAGGGACTCGAACCCGCGACCCTCAGATTAAAAGTCTGATGCTCTACCGACTGAGCTAACCGGGCGTAAATCTGTATTCCCGGACAGTCCCGCGAACGCTACTGACGTGAAACGAAACATTGACAAGATAAAAAGAACCTCCCCGGCGGGGAATCGAACCCCGGTCTCCCGCGTGACAGGCGGGGATACTTACCACTATACTACCGAGGACGAGTTCATATTTAAATAATATGTTCGCGATGGCGTCAATGCCCGAATGCCACACGGTCGATCATGTTAAAAGCTGAAACTGTGTATACTGTCAATGCGAAATTAAACAGCAAGAAATGCTCTAGACATATGCAGCGCGGTTTGGTATTATTATTATTATTATTAATACCAGGTAATCTTAGGAGCATCATAAATCCTCTTATGACCATTGGCAACTACTGAAATTAGTATAAAAATAAATAAATTAAAAACATCGTCTTGGAGGATCCGGGCATCGATCCCGGTACCTCTCGCATGCAAAGCGAGCGCTCTACCATGTGAGCTAATCCCCCTGGAAATGGTAAAAAGGTCATAGTTCGAGTGCTGTTCGCAATACTAAACTACACCTTACATCAGACACATTTCAGCTTACCTACCTTCAGCAGAGTGGCGCAGAGGAAGCGTGCTGGGCCCATAACCCAGAGGTCGGTGGATCGAAACCACCCTCTGCTACGTGCGAGCTATCGCATCATTTTAAAAACCACGTCATACTACAAACGTGACATGACCTGCATAGTCCTGCACAAGAACTGTACGATGCTACATCCACCGATAGCTCAGTTGGTAGAGCGGAGGACTGTAGACGAACTTATACCACTCAGGCATCCTTAGGTCGCTGGTTCAAATCCGGCTCGGTGGACTTGCATTTTAGGCCTAAAATTTTGTGTGGCAGGGAAAAGTTGTCAGAAGTGGGATTCGAACCCACGCCCTCATTCGAGGACCAGAATTCTCCACGCGATGAGTGGAAGAACATTTTGTCTTGAGTCTGGCGCCTTAGACCGCTCGGCCATCCCGACATGACACGAACGCTGCTGCAAATTGCTCTGCGCAAATTTCATTTATTTTACGCCTATGGAAAAGGCATTGGAGAACCCGGGCATCGATCCCGGTACCTCTCGCATGCTAAGCGAGCGCTCTACCATCTGAGCTAGTTCCCCATCAAGTTTGCTTCGCCTTTGCCACTCCGCAAATGTTACGTTATTCATCCTCTTTCGACAAGACATTGTGGTGAAAGTTAGTTCACCATCGTACCAAATAATTGTTACGCCCGATGAGGGACTCGAACCCGCGACCCCCAGATTAAAAGTCTGATGCTCTACCGACTGAGCTAACCGGGCGTAAATCTGTATTCCTGGACAGTCCCGCGAACGCTACTGACGTGAAACGAAACATTGACAAGATAAAAAGAACCTCCCCGGCGGGGAATCGAACCCCGGTCTCCCGCGTGACAGGCGGGGATACTTACCACTATACTACCGAGGACGAGTTCATATTTAAATAATATGTTCGCGATGGCGTCAATGCCCGAATGCCACACGGTCGATCATGTTAAAAGCTGAAACTGTGTATACTGTCAATGCGAAATTAAACAGCAAGAAATGCTCTAGACATATGCAGCGCGGTTTGGTATTATTATTATTATTATTAATACCAGGTAATCTTAGGAGCATCATAAATCCTCTTATGACCATTGGCAACTACTGAAATTAGTATAAAAATAAATAAATTAAAAACATCGTCTTGGAGGATCCGGGCATCGATCCCGGTACCTCTCGCATGCAAAGCGAGCGCTCTACCATGTGAGCTAATCCCCCTGGAAATGGTAAAAAGGTCATAGTTCGAGTGCTGTTCGCAATACTAAACTACACCTTACATCAGACACATTTCAGCTTACCTACCTTCAGCAGAGTGGCGCAGAGGAAGCGTGCTGGGCCCATAACCCAGAGGTCGGTGGATCGAAACCACCCTCTGCTACGTGCGAGCTATCGCATCATTTTAAAAACCACGTCATACTACAAACGTGACATGACCTGCATAGTCCTGCACAAGAACTGTACGATGCTACATCCACCGATAGCTCAGTTGGTAGAGCGGAGGACTGTAGACGAACTTATACCACTCAGGCATCCTTAGGTCGCTGGTTCAAATCCGGCTCGGTGGACTTGCATTTTAGGCCTAAAATTTTGTGTGGCAGGGAAAAGTTGTCAGAAGTGGGATTCGAACCCACGCCCTCATTCGAGGACCAGAATTCTCCACGCGATGAGTGGAAGAACATTTTGTCTTGAGTCTGGCGCCTTAGACCGCTCGGCCATCCCGACATGACACGAACGCTGCTGCAAATTGCTCTGCGCAAATTTCATTTATTTTACGCCTATGGAAAAGGCATTGGAGAACCCGGGCATCGATCCCGGTACCTCTCGCATGCTAAGCGAGCGC
Organism: Hydractinia symbiolongicarpus; assembly: GCF_029227915.1. NCBI lineage: Eukaryota > Metazoa > Cnidaria > Hydrozoa > Anthoathecata > Hydractiniidae > Hydractinia > Hydractinia symbiolongicarpus. The sequence goes on along the minus strand of NC_079877.1, from coordinate 8,621,827 downwards.
TCTACCATCTGAGCTAGTTCCCCATCAAGTTTGCTTCGCCTTTGCCACTCCGCAAATGTTACGTTATTCATCCTCTTTCGACAAGACATTGTGGTGAAAGTTAGTTCACCATCGTACCAAATAATTGTTACGCCCGATGAGGGACTCGAACCCGCGACCCCCAGATTAAAAGTCTGATGCTCTACCGACTGAGCTAACCGGGCGTAAATCTGTATTCCTGGACAGTCCCGCGAACGCTACTGACGTGAAACGAAACATTGACAAGATAAAAAGAACCTCCCCGGCGGAGAATCGAACCCCGGTCTCCCGCGTGACAGGCGGGGATACTTACCACTATACTACCGAGGACGAGTTCATATTTAAATAATATGTTCGCGATGGCGTCAATGCCCGAATGCCACACGGTCGATCATGTTAAAAGCTGAAACTGTGTATACTGTCATTGCGAAATTAAACAGCAAGAAATGCTCTAGACATATGCAGCGCGGTTTAGTATTATTATTATTATTATTAATACCAGATAATCTTAGGAGCATCATAAATCCTCTTATGACCATTGGCAACTACTGAAATTAGTATAAAAATAAATAAATTAAAAACATCGTCTTGGAGGATCCGGGCATCGATCCCGGTACCTCTCGCATGCAAAGCGAGCGCTCTACCATGTGAGCTAATCCCCCTGGAAATGGTAAAAAGGTCATAGTTCGAGTGCTGTTCGCAATACTAAACTACACCTTACATCAGACACATTTCAGCTTACCTACCTTCAGCAGAGTGGCGCAGAGGAAGCGTGCTGGGCCCATAACCCAGAGGTCAGTGGATCGAAACCACCCTCTGCTACGTGCGAGCTATCGCATCATTTTAAAAACCACGTCATACTACAAACGTGACATGACCTGCATAGTCCTGCACAAGAACTGTACGATGCTACATCCACCGATAGCTCAGTTGGTAGAGCGGAGGACTGTAGACGAACTTATACCACTCAGGCATCCTTAGGTCGCTGGTTCAAATCCGGCTCGGTGGACTTGCATTTTAGGCCTAAAATTTTGTGTGGCAGGGAAAAGTTGTCGGAAGTGGGATTCGAACCCACGCCCTCATTCGAGGACCAGAATTCTCCACGCGATGAGTGGAAGAACATTTTGTCTTGAGTCTGGCGCCTTAGACCGCTCGGCCATCCCGACATGACACGAACGCTGCTGCAAATTGCTCTGCGCAAATTTCATTTATTTTACGCTTATGGAAAAGGCATTGGAGAACTCGGGCATCGATCCCGGTGCCTCTCGCATGCTAAGCGAGCGCTCCACCATCTGAGCTAGTTCCCCATCAAGTTTGCTTCGCCTTTGCCACTCCGCAAATGTTACGTTATTCATCCTCTTTCGACAAGACATTGTGGTGAAAGTTAGTTCACCATCGTACCAAATAATTGTTACACCCGATGAGGGACTCGAACCCGCGACCCTCAGATTAAAAGTCTGATGCTCTACCGACTGAGCTAACCGGGCGTAAATCTGTATTCCCGGACAGTCCCGCGAACGCTACTGACGTGAAACGAAACATTGACAAGATAAAAAGAACCTCCCCGGCGGGGAATCGAACCCCGGTCTCCCGCGTGACAGGCGGGGATACTTACCACTATACTACCGAGGACGAGTTCATATTTAAATAATATGTTCGCGATGGCGTCAATGCCCGAATGCCACACGGTCGATCATGTTAAAAGCTGAAACTGTGTATACTGTCAATGCGAAATTAAACAGCAAGAAATGCTCTAGACATATGCAGCGCGGTTTAGTATTATTATTATTATTATTAATACCAGGTAATCTTAGGAGCATCATAAATCCTCTTATGACCATTGGCAACTACTGAAATTAGTATAAAAATAAATAAATTAAAAACATCGTCTTGAAGGATTCGGGCATCGATCCCGGTACCTCTCGCATGCAAAGCGAGCGCTCTACCATGTGAGCTAATCCCCCTGGAAATGGTAAAAAGGTCATAGTTCGAGTGCTGTTCGCAATACTAAACTACACCTTACATCAGACACAATTCAGCTTACCTACCTTCAGCAGAGTGGCGCAGAGGAAGCGTGCTGGGCCCATAACCCAGAGGTCGGTGGATCGAAACCACCCTCTGCTACGTGCGAGCTATCGCATCATTTTAAAAACCACGTCATACTACAAACGTGACATGACCTGCATAGTCCTGCACAAGAACTGTACGATGCTACATCCACCGATAGCTCAGTTGGTAGAGCGGAGGACTGTAGACGAACTTATACCACTCAGGCATCCTTAGGTCGCTGGTTCAAATCCGGCTCGGTGGACTTGCATTTTAGGCCTAAAATTTTGTGTGGCAGGGAAAAGTTGTCGGAAGTGGGATTCGAACCCACGCCCTCATTCGAGGACCAGAATTCTCCACGCGATGAGTGGAAGAACATTTTGTCTTGAGTCTGGCGCCTTAGACCGCTCGGCCATCCCGACATGACACGAACGCTGCTGCAAATTGCTCTGCGCAAATTTCATTTATTTTACGCCTATGGAAAAGGCATTGGAGAACCCGGGCATCGATCCCGGTACCTCTCGCATGCTAAGCGAGCGCTCTACCATCTGAGCTAGTTCCCCATCAAGTTTGCTTCGCCTTTGCCACTCCGCAAATGTTACGTTATTCATCCTCTTTCGACAAGACATTGTGGTGAAAGTTAGTTCACCATCGTACCAAATAATTGTTACGCCCGATGAGGGACTCGAACCCGCGACCCTCAGATTAAAAGTCTGATGCTCTACCGACTGAGCTAACCGGGCGTAAATCTGTATTCCCGGACAGTCCCGCGAACGCTACTGACGTGAAACGAAACATTGACAAGATAAAAAGAACCTCCCCGGCGGGGAATCGAACCCCGGTCTCCCGCGTGACAGGCGGGGATACTTACCACTATACTACCGAGGACGAGTTCATATTTAAATAATATGTTCGCGATGGCGTCAATGCCCGAATGCCACACGGTCGATCATGTTAAAAGCTGAAACTGTGTATACTGTCAATGCGAAATTAAACAGCAAGAAATGCTCTAGACATATGCAGCGCGGTTTAGTATTATTATTATTATTATTAATACCAGGTAATCTTAGGAGCATCATAAATCCTCTTATGACCATTGGCAACTACTGAAATTAGTATAAAAATAAATAAATTAAAAACATCGTCTTGGAGGATCCGGGCATCGATCCCGGTACCTCTCGCATGCAAAGCGAGCGCTCTACCATGTGAGCTAATCACCCTGGAAATGGTAAAAAGGTCATAGTTCGAGTGCTGTTCGCAATACTAAACTACACCTTACATCAGACACATTTCAGCTTACCTACCTTCAGAAGAGTGGCGCAGAGGAAGCGTGCTGGGCCCATAACCCAGAGGTCGGTGGATCGAAACCACCCTCTGCTACGTGCGAGCTATCGCATCATTTTAAAAACCACGTCATACTACAAACGTGACATGACCTGCATAGTCCTGCACAAGAACTGTACGATGCTACATCCACCGATAGCTCAGTTGGTAGAGCGGAGGACTGTAGACGAACTTATACCACTCAGGCATCCTTAGGTCGCTGGTTCAAATCCGGCTTGGTGGACTTGCATTTTAGGCCTAAAATTTTGTGTGGCAGGGAAAAGTTGTCGGAAGTGGGATTCGAACCCACGCCCTCATTCGAGGACCAGAATTCTCCACGCGATGAGTGGAAGAACATTTTGTCTTGAGTCTGGCGCCTTAGACCGCTCGGCCATCCCGACATGACACGAACGCTGCTGCAAATTGCTCTGCGCAAATTTCATTTATTTTACGCCTATGGAAAAGGCATTGGAGAACCCGGGCATCGATCCCGGTACCTCTCGCATGCTAAGCGAGCGCTCTACCATCTGAGCTAGTTCCCCATCAAGTTTGCTTCGCCTTTGCCACTCCGCAAATGTTACGTTATTCATCCTCTTTCGACAAGACATTGTGGTGAAAGTTAGTTCACCATCGTACCAAATAATTGTTACGCCCGATGAGGGACTCGAACCCGCGACCCTCAGATTAAAAGTCTGATGCTCTACCGACTGAGCTAACCGGGCGTAAATCTGTATTCCCGGACAGTCCCGCGAACGCTACTGACGTGAAACGAAACATTGACAAGATAAAAAGAACCTCCCCGGCGGGGAATCGAACCCCGGTCTCCCGCGTGACAGGCGGGGATACTTACCACTATACTACCGAGGACGAGTTCATATTTAAATAATATGTTCGCGATGGCGTTAATGCCCGAATGCCACACGGTCGATCATGTTAAAAGCTGAAACTGTGTATACTGTCAATGCGAAATTAAACAGCAAGAAATGCTCTAGACATATGCAGCGCGGTTTAGTATTATTATTATTATTATTAATACCAGGTAATCTTAGGAGCATCATAAATCCTCTTATGACCATTGGCAACTACTGAAATTAGTATAAAAATAAATAAATTAAAAACATCGTCTTGGAGGATCCGGGCATCGATCCCGGTACCTCTCGCATGCAAAGCGAGCGCTCTACCATGTGAGCTAATCCCCCTGGAAATGGTAAAAAGGTCATAGTTCGAGTGCTGTTCGCAATACTAAACTACACCTTACATCAGACACATTTCAGCTTACCTACCTTCAGCAGAGTGGCGCAGAGGAAGCGTGCTGGGCCCATAACCCAGAGGTCGGTGGATCGAAACCACCCTCTGCTACGTGCGAGCTATCGCATCATTTTAAAAACCACGTCATACTACAAACGTGACATGACCTGCATAGTCCTGCACAAGAACTGTACGATGCTACATCCACCGATAGCTCAGTTGGTAGAGCGGAGGACTGTAGACGAACTTATACCACTCAGGCATCCTTAGGTCGCTGGTTCAAATCCGGCTCGGTGGACTTGCATTTTAGGCCTAAAATTTTGTGTGGCAGGGAAAAGTTGTCGGAAGTGGGATTCGAACCCACGCCCTCATTCGAGGACCAGAATTCTCCACGCGATGAGTGGAAGAACATTTTGTCTTGAGTCTGGCGCCTTAGACCGCTCGGCCATCCCGACATGACACGAACGCTGCTGCAAATTGCTCTGCGCAAATTTCATTTATTTTACGCCTATGGAAAAGGCATTGGAGAACCCGGGCATCGATCCCGGTACCTCTCGCATGCTAAGCGAGCGCTCTACCATCTGAGCTAGTTCCCCATCAAGTTTGCTTCGCCTTTGCCACTCCGCAAATGTTACGTTATTCATCCTCTTTCGACAAGACATTGTGGTGAAAGTTAGTTCACCATCGTACCAAATAATTGTTACGCCCGATGAGGGACTCGAAACCGCGACCCTCAGATTAAAAGTCTGATGCTCTACCGACTGAGCTAACCGGGCGTAAATCTGTATTCCCGGACAGTCCCGCGAACGCTACTGACGTGAAACGAAACATTGACAAGATAAAAAGAACCTCCCCGGCGGGGAATCGAACCCCGGTCTCCCGCGTGACAGGCGGGGATACTTACCACTATACTACCGAGGACGAGTTCATATTTAAATAATATGTTCGCGATGGCGTCAATGCCCGAATGCCACACGGTCGATCATGTTAAAAGCTGAAACTGTGTATACTGTCAATGCGAAATTAAACAGCAAGAAATGCTCTAGACATATGCAGCGCGGTTTAGTATTATTATTATTATTAATACCAGGTAATCTTAGGAGCATCATAAATCCTCTTATGACCATTGGCAACTACTGAAATTAGTATAAAAATAAATAAATTAAAAACATCGTCTTGGAGGATCCGGGCATCGATCCCGGTACCTCTCGCATGCAAAGCGAGCGCTCTACCATGTGAGCTAATCCCCCTGGAAATGGTAAAAAGGTCATAGTTCGAGTGCTGTTCGCAATACTAAACTACACCTTACATCAGACACATTTCAGCTTACCTACCTTCAGCAGAGTGGCGCAGAGGAAGCGTGCTGGGCCCATAACCCAGAGGTCGGTGGATCGAAACCACCCTCTGCTACGTGCGAGCTATCGCATCATTTTAAAAACCACGTCATACTACAAACGTGACATGACCTGCATAGTCCTGCACAAGAACTGTACGATGCTACATCCACCGATAGCTCAGTTGGTAGAGCGGAGGACTGTAGACGAACTTATACCACTCAGGCATCCTTAGGTCGCTGGTTCAAATCCGGCTCGGTGGACTTGCATTTTAGGCCTAAAATTTTGTGTGGCAGGGAAAAGTTGTCGGACGTGGGATTCGAACCCACGCCCTCATTCGAGGACCAGAATTCTCCACGCGATGAGTGGAAGAACATTTTGTCTTGAGTCTGGCGCCTTAGACCGCTCGGCCATCCCGACATGACACGAACGCTGCTGCAAATTGCTCTGCGCAAATTTCATTTATTTTACGCCTATGGAAAAGGCATTGGAGAACCCGGGCATCGATCCCGGTACCTCTCGCATGCTAAGCGAGCGCTCTACCATCTGAGCTAGTTCCCCATCAAGTTTGCTTCGCCTTTGCCACTCCGCAAATGTTACGTTATTCATCCTCTTTCGACAAGACATTGTGGTGAAAGTTAGTTCACCATCGTACCAAATAATTGTTACGACCGATGAGGGACTCGAACCCGCGACCCTCAGATTAAAAGTCTGATGCTCTACCGACTGAGCTAACCGGGTGTAAATCTGTATTCCCGGACAGTCCCGCGAACGCTACTGACGTGAAACGAAACATTGACAAGATAAAAAGAACCTCCCCGGCGGGGAATCGAACCCCGGTCTCCCGCGTGACAGGCGGGGATACTTACCACTATACTACCGAGGACGAGTTCATATTTAAATAATATGTTCGCGATGGCGTCAATGCCCGAATGCCACACGGTCGATCATGTTAAAAGCTGAAACTGTGTATACTGTCAATGCGAAATTAAACAGCAAGAAATGCTCTAGACATATGCAGCGCGGTTTAGTATTATTATTACTATTATTAATACCAGGTAATCTTAGGAGCATCATAAATCCTCTTATGACCATTGGCAACTACTGAAATTAGTATAAAAATAAATAAATTAAAAACATCGTCTTGGAGGATCCGGGCATCGATCCCGGTACCTCTCGCATGCAAAGCGAGCGCTCTACCATGTGAGCTAATCCCCCTGGAAATGGTAAAAAGGTCATAGTTCGAGTGCTGTTCGCAATACTAAACTACACCTTACATCAGACACATTTCAGCTTACCTACCTTCAGCAGAGTGGCGCAGAGGAAGCGTGCTGGGCCCATAACCCAGAGGTCGGCGGATCGAAACCACCCTCTGCTACGTGCGAGCTATTGCATCATTTTAAAAACCACGTCATACTACAAACGTGACATGACCTGCATAGTCCTGCACAAGAACTGTACGATGCTACATCCACCGATAGCTCAGTTGGTAGAGCGGAGGACTGTAGACGAACTTATACCACTCAGGCATCCTTAGGTCGCTGGTTCAAATCCGGCTCGGTGGACTTGCATTTTAGGCCTAAAATTTTGTGTGGCAGGGAAAAGTTGTCGGAAGTGGGATTCGAACCCACGCCCTCATTCGAGGACCAGAATTCTCCACGCGATGAGTGGAAGAACATTTTGTCTTGAGTCTGGCGCCTTAGACCGCTCGGCCATCCCGACATGACACGAACGCTGCTGCAAATTGCTCTGCGCAAATTTCATTTATTTTACGCCTATGGAAAAGGCATTGGAGAACCCGGGCATCGATCCCGGTACCTCTCGCATGCTAAGCGAGCGCTCTACCATCTGAGCTAGTTCCCCATCAAGTTTGCTTCGCCTTTGCCACTCCGCAAATGTTACGTTATTCATCCTCTTTCGACAAGACATTGTGGTGAAAGTTAGTTCACCATCGTACCAAATAATTGTTACGCCCGATGAGGGACTCGAACCCGCGACCCTCAGATTAAAAGTCTGATGCTCTACCGACTGAGCTAACCGGGCGTAAATATGTATTCCCGGACAGTCCCGCGAACGCTACTGACGTGAAACGAAACATTGACAAGATAAAAAGAAACCTCCCCGGCGGGGAATCGAACCCCGGTCTCCCGCGTGACAGGCGGGGATACTTACCACTATACTACCGAGGACGAGTTCATATTTAAATAATATGTTCGCGATGGCGTCAATGCCCGAATGCCACACGGTCGATCATGTTAAAAGCTGAAACTGTGTATACTGTCAATGCGAAATTAAACAGCAAGAAATGCTCTAGACATATGCAGCGCGGTTTAGTATTATTATTATTATTATTAATACCAGGTAATCTTAGGAGCATCATAAATCCTCTTATGACCATTGGCAACTACTGAAATTAGTATAAAAATAAATAAATTAAAAACATCGTCTTGGAGGATCCGGGCATCGATCCCGGTACCTCTCGCATGCAAAGCGAGCGCTCTACCATGTGAGCTAATCCCCCTGGAAATGGTAAAAAGGTCATAGTTCGAGTGCTGTTCGCAATACTAAACTACACCTTACATCAGACACATTTCAGCTTACCTACCTTCAGCAGAGTGGCGCAGAGGAAGCGTGCTGGGCCCATAACCCAGAGGTCGGTGGATCGAAACCACCCTCTGCTACGTGCGAGCTATCGCATCATTTTAAAAACCACGTCATACTACAAACGTGACATGACCTGCATAGTCCTGCACAAGCACTGTACGATGCTACATCCACCGATAGCTCAGTTGGTAGAGCGGAGGACTGTAGACGAACTTATACCACTCAGGCATCCTTAGGTCGCTGGTTCAAATCCGGCTCGGTGGACTTGCATTTTAGGCCTAAAATTTTGTGTGGCAGGGAAAAGTTGTCGGAAGTGGGATTCGAACCCACGCCCTCATTCGAGGACCAGAATTCTCCACGCGATGAGTGGAAGAACATTTTGTCTTGAGTCTGGCGCCTTAGACCGCTCGGCCATCCCGACATGACACGAACGCTGCTGCAAATTGCTCTGCGCAAATTTCATTTATTTTACGCCTATGGAAAAGGCATTGGAGAACCCGGGCATCGATCCCGGTACCTCTCGCATGCTAAGCGAGCGCTCTACCATCTGAGCTAGTTCCCCATCAAGTTTGCTTCGCCTTTGCCACTCCGCAAATGTTACGTTATTCATCCTCTTTCGACAAGACATTGTGCTGAAAGTTAGTTCACCATCGTACCAAATAATTGTTACGCCCGATAAGGGACTCGAACCCGCGACCCTCAGATTAAAAGTCTGATGCTCTACCGACTGAGCTAACCGGGCGTAAATCTGTATTCCCGGACAGTCCCGCGAACGCTACTGACGTGAAACGAAACATTGACAAGATAAAAAGAACCTCCCCGGCGGGGAATCGAACCCCGGTCTCCCGCGTGACAGGCGGGAATACTTACCACTATACTACCGAGGACGAGTTCATATTTAAATAATATGTTCGCGATGGCGTCAATGCCCGAATGCCACACGGTCGATCATGTTAAAAGCTGAAACTGTGTATACTGTCAATGCGAAATTAAACAGCAAGAAATGCTCTAGACATATGCAGCGCGGTTTAGTATTATTATTATTATTAATACCAGGTAATCTTAGGAGCATCATAAATCCTCTTATGACCATTGGCAACTACTGAAATTAGTATAAAAATAAATAAATTAAAAACATCGTCTTGGAGGATCCGGGCATCGATCCCGGTACCTCTCGCATGCAAAGCGAGCGCTCTACCATGTGAGCTAATCCCCCTGGAAATGGTAAAAAGGTCATAGTTCGAGTGCTGTTCGCGATACTAAACTACACCTTACATCAGACACATTTCAGCTTACCTACCTTCAGCAGAGTGGCGCAGAGGAAGCGTGCTGGGCCCATAACCCAGAGGTCGGTGGATCGAAACCACCCTCTGCTACGTGCGAGCTATCGCATCATTTTAAAAACCACGTCATACTACAAACGTGACATGACCTGCATAGTCCTGCACAAGAACTGTACGATGCTACATCCACCGATAGCTCAGTTGGTAGAGCGGAGGACTGTAGACGAACTTATACCACTCAGGCATCCTTAGGTCGCTGGTTCAAATCCGGCTCGGTGGACTTGCATTTTAGGCCTAAAATTTTGTGTGGCAGGGAAAAGTTGTCGGAAGTGGGATTCAAACCCACGCCCTCCTTCGAGGACCAGAATTCTCCACGCGATGAGTGGAAGAACATTTTGTCTTGAGTCTGGCGCCTTAGACCGCTCGGCCATCCCGACATGACACGAACGCTGCTGCAAATTGCTCTGCGCAAATTTCATTTATTTTACGCCTATGGAAAAGGCATTGGAGAACCCGGGCATCGATCCCGGTACCTCTCGCATGCTAAGCGAGCGCTCTACCATCTGAGCTAGTTCCCCATCAAGTTTGCTTCGCCCTTGCCACTCCGCAAATGTTACGTTATTCATCCTCTTTCGACAAGACATTGTGGTGAAAGTTAGTTCACCATCGTACCAAATAATTGTTACGCCCGATGAGGGACTCGAACCCGCGACCCTCAGATTAAAAGTCTGATGCTCTACCGACTGAGCTAACCGGGCGTATATCTGTATTCCCGGACAGTCCCGCGAACGCTACTGACGTGAAACGAAACATTGACAAGATAAAAAGAACCTCCCCGGCGGGGAATCGAACCCCGGTCTCCCGCGTGACAGGCGGGGATACTTACCACTATACTACCGAGGACGAGTTCATATTTAAATAATATGTTCGCGATGGCGTCAATGCCCGAATGCAACACGGTCGATCATGTTAAAAGCTGAAACTGTGTATACTGTCAATGCTAAATTAAACAGCAAGAAATGCTCTAGACATATGCAGCGCGGTTTAGTATTATTATTATTATTATTAATACCAGGTAATCTTAGGAGCATCATAAATCCTCTTATGACCATTGGCAACTACTGAAATTAGTATAAAAATAAATAAATTAAAAACATCGTCTTGGAGGATCCGGGCATCGATCCCGGTACCTCTCGCATGCAAAGCGAGCGCTCTACCATGTGAGCTAATCCCCCTGGAAATGGTAAAAAGGTCATAGTTCGAGTGCTGTTCGCAATACTAAACTACACCTTACATCAGACACATTTCACCTTACCTACCTTCAGCAGAGTGGCGCAGAGGAAGCGTGCTGGGCCCATAACCCAGAGGTCGGTGGATCGAAACCACCCTCTGCTACGTGCGAGCTATCGCATCATTTTAAAAACCACGTCATACTACAAACGTGACATGACCTGCATAGTCCTGCACAAGAACTGTACGATGCTACATCCACCGATAGCTCAGTTGGTAGAGCGGAGGACTGTAGACGAACTTATACCACTCAGGCATCCTTAGGTCGCTGGTTCAAATCCGGCTCGGTGGACTTGCATTTTAGGCCTAAAATTTTGTGTGGCAGGGAAAAGTTGTCGGAAGTGGGATTCGAACCCACGCCCTCATTCGAGGACCAGAATTCTCCACGCGATGAGTGGAAGAACATTTTGTCTTGAGTCTGGCGCCTTAGACCGCTCGGCCATCCCGACATGACACGAACGCTGCTGCAAATTGCTCTGCGCAAATTTCATTTATTTTACGCCTATGGAAAAGGCATTGGAGAACCCGGGCATCGATCCCGGTACCTCTCGCATGCTAAGCGAGCGCTCTACCATCTGAGCTAGTTCCCCATCAAGTTTGCTTCGCCTTTGCCACTCCGCAAATGTTACGTTATTCATCCTCTTTCGACAAGACATTGTGGTGAAAGTTAGTTCACCATCGTACCAAATAATTGTTACGCCCGATGAGGGACTCGAACCCGCGACCCTCAGATTAAAAGTCTGATGCTCTACCGACTGAGCTAACCGGGCGTAAATCTGTATTCCCGGACAGTCCCGCGAACGCTACTGACGTGAAACGAAACATTGACAAGATAAAAAAAACCTCCCCGGCGGGGAATCGAACCCCGGTCTCCCGCGTGACAGGCGGGGATACTTACCACTATACTACCGAGGACGAGTTCATATTTAAATAATATGTTCGCGATGGCGTCAAAGCCCGAATGCCACACGGTCGATCATGTTAAAAGCTGAAACTGTGTATACTGTCAATGCGAAATTAAACAGCAAGAAATGCTCTAGACATATGCAGCGCGGTTTAGTATTATTATTATTATTATTATTAATACCAGGTAATCTTAGGAGCATCATAAATCCTCTTATGACCATTGGCAACTACTGAAATTAGTATAAAAATAAATAAATTAAAAACATCGTCTTGGAGGATCCGGGCATCGATCCCGGTACCTCTCGCATGCAAAGCGAGCGCTCTACCATGTGAGCTAATCCCCCTGGAAATGGTAAAAAGGTCATAGTTCGAGTGCTGTTCGCAATACTAAACTACACCTTACATCAGACACATTTCAGCTTGCCTACCTTCAGCAGAGTGGCGCAGAGGAAGCGTGCTGGGCCCATAACCCAGAGGTCGGTGGATCGAAACCACCCTCTGCTACGTGCGAGCTATCGCATCATTTTAAAAACCACGTCATACTACAAACGTGACATGACCTGCATAGTCCTGCACAAGAACTGTACGATGCTACATCCACCGATAGCTCAGTTGGTAGAGCGGAGGACTGTAGACGAACTTATACCACTCAGGCATCCTTAGGTCGCTGGTTCAAATCCGGCTCGGTGGACTTGCATTTTAGGCCTAAAATTTTGTGTGGCAGGGAAAAGTTGTCGGAAGTGGGATTCGAACCCACGCCCTCATTCGAGGACCAGAATTCTCCACGCGATGAGTGGAAGAACATTTTGTCTTGAGTCTGGCGCCTTAGACCGCTCGGCCATCCCGACATGACACGAACGCTGCTGCAAATTGCTCTGCGCAAATTTCATTTATTTTACGCCTATGGAAAAGGCATTGGAGAACCCGGGCATCGATCCCGGTACCTCTCGCATGCTAAGCGAGCGCTCTACCATCTGAGCTAGTTCCCCATCAAGTTTGCTTCGCCTTTGCCACTCCGCAAATGTTACGTTATTCATCCTCTTTCGACAAGACATTGTGGTGAAAGTTAGTTCACCATCGTACCAAATAATTGTTACGCCCGATGAGGGACTCGAACCCGCGACCCTCAGATTAAAAGTCTGATGCTCTACCGACTGAGCTAACCGGGCGTAAATCTGTATTCCCGGACAGTCCCGCGAACGCTACTGACGTGAAACGAAACATTGACAAGATAAAAAGAACCTCCCCGGCGGGGAATCGAACCCCGGTCTCCCGCGTGACAGGCGGGGATACTTACCACTATACTACCGAGGACGAGTTCATATTTAAATAATATGTTCGCGATGGCGTCAATGCCCGAATGCCACACGGTCGATCATGTTAAAAGCTGAAACTGTGTATACTGTCAATGCGAAATTAAACAGCAAGAAATGCTCTAGACATATGCAGCGCGGTTTAGTATTATTATTATTATTATTAATACCAGGTAATCTTAGGAGCATCATAAATCCTCTTATGACCATTGGCAACTACTGAAATTAGTATAAAAATAAATAAATTAAAAACATCGTCTTGGAGGATCCGGGCATCGATCCCGGTACCTCTCGCATGCAAAGCGAGCGCTCTACCATGTGCGCTAATCCCCCTGGAAATGGTAAAAAGGTCATAGTTCGAGTGCTGTTCCCAATACTAAACTACACCTTACATCAGACACATTTCAGCTTACCTACCTTCAGCAGAGTGGCGCAGAGGAAGCGTGCTGGGCCCATAACCCAGAGGTCGGTGGATCGAAACCACCCTCTGCTACGTGCGAGCTATCGCATCATTTTAAAAACCACGTCATACTACAAACGTGACATGACCTGCATAGTCCTGCACAAGAACTGTACGATGCTACATCCACCGATAGCTCAGTTGGTAGAGCGGAGGACTGTAGACGAACTTATACCACTCAGGCATCCTTAGGTCGCTGGTTCAAATCCGGCTCGGTGGACTTGCATTTTAGGCCTAAAATTTTGTGTGGCAGGGAAAAGTTGTCGGAAGTGGGATTCGAACCCACGCCCTCATTCGAGGACCAGAATTCTCCACGCGATGAGTGGAAGAACATTTTGTCTTGAGTCTGGCGCCTTAGACCGCTCGGCCATCCCGACATGACACGAACGCTGCTGCAAATTGCTCTGCGCAAATTTCATTTATTTTACGCCTATGGAAAAGGCATTGGAGAACCCGGGCATCGATCCCGGTACCTCTCGCATGCTAAGCGAGCGCTCTACCATCTGAGCTAGTTCCCCATCAAGTTTGCTTCGCCTTTGCCACTCCGCAAATGTTACGTTATTCATCCTCTTTCGACAAGACATTGTGGTGAAAGTTAGTTCACCATCGTACCAAATAATTGTTACGCCCGATGAGGGACTCGAACCCGCGACCCTCAGATTAAAAGTCTGATGCTCTACCGACTGAGCTAACCGGGCGTAAATCTGTATTCCCGGACAGTCCCGCGAACGCTACTGACGTGAAACGAAACATTGACAAGATAAAAAGAACCTCCCCGGCGGGGAATCGAACCCCGGTCTCCCGCGTGACAGGCGGGGATACTTACCACTATACTACCGAGGACGAGTTCATATTTAAATAATATGTTCGCGATGGCGTCAATGCCCGAATGCCACACGGTCGATCATGTTAAAAGCTGAAACTGTGTATACTGTCAATGCGAAATTAAACAGCAAGAAATGCTCGAGACATATGCAGCGCGGTTTAGAATTATTATTATTATTATTAATACCAGGTAATCTTAGGAGCATCATAAATCCTCTTATGACCATTGGCAACTACTGAAATTAGTATAAAAATAAATAAATTAAAAACATCGTCTTGGAGGATCCGGGCATCGATCCCGGTACCTCTCGCATGCAAAGCGAGCGCTCTACCATGTGAGCTAATCCCCCTGGAAATGGTAAAAAGGTCATAGTTCGAGTGCTGTTCGCAATACTAAACTACACCTTACATCAGACACATTTCAGCTTACCTACCTTCAGCAGAGTGGCGCAGAGGAAGCGTGCTGGGCCCATAACCCAGAGGTCGGTGGATCGAAACCACCCTCTGCTACGTGCGAGCTATCGCATCATTTTAAAAACCACGTCATACTACAAACGTGACATGACCTGCATAGTCCTGCACAAGAAATGTACGATGCTACATCCACCGATAGCTCAGTTGGTAGAGCGGAGGACTGTAGACGAACTTATACCACTCAGGCATCCTTAGGTCGCTGGTTCAAATCCGGCTCGGTGGACTTGCATTTTAGGCCTAAAATTTTGTGTGGCAGGGAAAAGTTGTCGGAAGTGGGATTCGAACCCACGCCCTCATTCGAGGACCAGAATTCTCCACGCGATGAGTGGAAGAACATTTTGTCTTGAGTCTGGCGCCTTAGACCGCTCGGCCATCCCGACATGACACGAACGCTGCTGCAAATTGCTCTGCGCAAATTTCATTTATTTTACGCCTATGGAAAAGGCATTGGAGAACCCGGGCATCGATCCCGGTACCTCTCGCATGCTAAGCGAGCGCTCTACCATCTGAGCTAGTTCCCCATCAAGTTTGCTTCGCCTTTGCCACTCCGCAAATGTTACGTTATTCATCCTCTTTCGACAAGACATTGTGGTGAAAGTTAGTTCACCATCGTACCAAATAATTGTTACGCCCGATGAGGGACTCGAACCCGCGACCCTCAGATTAAAAGTCTGATGCTCTACCGACTGAGCTAACCGGGCGTAAATCTGTATTCCCGGACAGTCCCGCGAACGCTACTGACGTGAAACGAAACATTGACAAGATAAAAAGAACCTCCCCGGCGGGGAATCGAACCCCGGTCTCCCGCGTGACAGGCGGGGATACTTACCACTATACTACCGAGGACGAGTTCATATTTAAATAATATGTTCGCGATGGCGTCAATGCCCGAATGCCACACGGTCGATCATGTTAAAAGCTGAAACTGTGTATACTGTCAATGCGAAATTAAACAGCAAGAAATGCTCTAGACATATGCAGCGCGGTTTAGTATTATTATTATTATTATTAATACCAGGTAATCTTAGGAGCATCATAAATCCTCTTATGACCATTGGCAACTACTGAAATTAGTATAAAAATAAATAAATTAAAAACATCGTCTTGGAGAATCCGGGCATCGATCCCGGTACCTCTCGCATGCAAAGCGAGCGCTCTACCATGTGAGCTAATCCCCCTGGAAATGGTAAAAAGGTCATAGTTCGAGCGCTGTTCGCAATACTAAACTACACCTTACATCAGACACATTTCAGCTTACCTACCTTCAGCAGAGTGGCGCAGAGGAAGCCTGCTGGGCCCATAACCCAGAGGTCGGTGGATCGAAACCACCCTCTGCTACGTGCGAGCTATCGCATCATTTTAAAAACCACGTCATACTACAAACGTGACATGACCTGCATAGTCCTGCACAAGAACTGTACGATGCTACATCCACCGATAGCTCAGTTGGTAGAGCGGAGGACTGTAGACGAACTTATACCACTCAGGCATCCTTAGGTCGCTGGTTCAAATCCGGCTCGGTGGACTTGCATTTTAGGCCTAAAATTTTGTGTGGCAGGGAAAAGTTGTCGGAAGTGGGATTCGAACCCACGCCCTCATTCGAGGACCAGAATTCTCCACGCGATGAGTGGAAGAACATTTTGTCTTGAGTCTGGCGCCTTAGACCGCTCGGCCATCCCGACATGACACGAACGCTGCTGCAAATTGCTCTGCGCAAATTTCATTTATTTTACGCCTATGGAAAAGGCATTGGAGAACCCGGGCATCGATCCCGGTACCTCTCGCATGCTAAGCGAGCGCTCTACCATCTGAGCTAGTTCCCCATCAAGTTTGCTTCGCCTTTGCCACTCCGCAAATGTTACGTTATTCATCCTCTTTCGACAAGACATTGTGGTGAAAGTTAGTTCACCATCGTACCAAATAATTGTTACGCCCGATGAGGGACTCGAACCCGCGACCCTCAGATTAAAAGTCTGATGCTCTACCGACTGAGCTAACCGGGCGTAAATCTGTATTCCCGGACAGTCCCGCGAACGCTACTGACGTGAAACGAAACATTGACAAGATAAAAAGAACCTCCCCGGCGGGGAATCGAACCCCGGTCTCCCGCGTGACAGGCGGGGATACTTACCACTATACTACCGAGGACGAGTTCATATTTAAATAATATGTTCGCGATGGCGTCAATGCCCGAATGCCACACGGTCGATCATGTTAAAAGCTGAAACTGTGTATACTGTCAATGCGAAATTAAACAGCAAGAAATGCTCTAGACATATGCAGCGCGGTTTAGTATTATTATTATTAATACCAGGTAATCTTAGGAGCATCATAAATCCTCTTATGACCATTGGCAACTACTGAAATTAGTATAAAAATAAATAAATTAAAAACATCGTCTTGGAGGATCCGGGCATCGATCCCGGTACCTCTCGCATGCAAAGCGAGCGCTCTACCATGTGAGCTAATCCCCCTGGAAATGGTAAAAAGGTCATAGTTCGAGTGCTGTTCGCAATACTAAACTACACCTTACATCAGACACATTTCAGCTTACCTACCTTCAGCAGAGTGGCGCAGAGGAAGCGTGCTGGGCCCATAACCCAGAGGTCGGTGGATCGAAACCACCCTCTGCTACGTGCGAGCTATCGCATCATTTTAAAAACCACGTCATACTACAAACGTGACATGACCTGCATAGTCCTGCACAAGAACTGTACAATGCTACATCCACCGATAGCTCAGTTGGTAGAGCGGAGGACTGTAGACGAACTTATACCACTCAGGCATCCTTAGGTCGCTGGTTCAAATCCGGCTCGGTGGTCTTGCATTTTAGGCCTAAAATTTTGTGTGGCAGGGAAAAGTTGTCGGAAGTGGGATTCGAACCCACGCCCTCATTCGAGGACCAGAATTC
Source organism: Hydractinia symbiolongicarpus (assembly GCF_029227915.1). Classification (NCBI taxonomy): domain Eukaryota; kingdom Metazoa; phylum Cnidaria; class Hydrozoa; order Anthoathecata; family Hydractiniidae; genus Hydractinia; species Hydractinia symbiolongicarpus. The sequence goes on along the minus strand of NC_079877.1, from coordinate 8,603,792 downwards.
TCCACGCAATGAGTGGAAGAACATTTTGTCTTGAGTCTGGCGCCTTAGACCGCTCGGCCATCCCGACATGACACGAACGCTGCTGCAAATTGCTCTGCGCAAATTTCATTTATTTTACGCCTATGGAAAAGGCATTGGAGAACCCGGGCATCGATCCCGGTACCTCTCGCATGCTAAGCGAGCGCTCTACCATCTGAGCTAGTTCCCCATCAAGTTTGCTTCGCCTTTGCCACTCCGCAAATTTTACGTTATTCATCCTCTTTCGACAAGACATTGTGGTGAAAGTTAGTTCACCATCGTACCAAATAATTGTTACGCCCGATGAGGGACTCGAACCCGCGACCCTCAGATTAAAAGTCTGATGCTCTACCGACTGAGCTAACCGGGCGTAAAACTGTATTCCCGGACAGTCCCGCGAACGCTACTGACGTGAAACGAAACATTGACAAGATAAAAAGAACCTCCCCGGCGGGGAATCGAACCCCGGTCTCCCGCGTGACAGGCGGGGATACTTACCACTATACTACCGAGGACGAGTTCATATTTAAATAATATGTTCGCGATGGCGTCAATGCCCGAATGCCACACGGTCGATCATGTTAAAAGCTGAAACTGTGTATACTGTCAATGCGAAATTAAACAGCAAGAAATGCTCTAGACATATGCAGCGCGGTTTAGTATTATTATTATTATTATTATTATTAATACCAGGTAATCTTAGGAGCATCATAAATCCTCTTATGACCATTGGCAACTACTGAAATTAGTATAAAAATAAATAAATTAAAAACATCGTCTTGGAGGATCCGGGCATCGATCCCGGTACCTCTCGCATGCAAAGCGAGCGCTCTACCATGTGAGCTAATCCCCCTGGAAATGGTAAAAAGGTCATAGTTCGAGTGCTGTTCGCAATACTAAACTACACCTTACATCAGACACATTTCAGCTTACCTACCTTCAGCAGAGTGGCGCAGAGGAAGCGTGCTGGGCCCATAACCCAGAGGTCGGTGGATCGAAACCACCCTCTGCTACGTGCGAGCTATCGCATCATTTTAAAAACCACGTCATACTACAAACGTGACATGACCTGCATAGTCCTGCACAAGAACTGTACGATGCTACATCCACCGATAGCTCAGTTGGTAGAGCGGAGGACTGTAGACGAACTTATACCACTCAGGCATCCTTAGGTCGCTGGTTCAAATCCGGCTCGGTGGACTTGCATTTTAGGCCTAAAATTTTGTGTGGCAGGGAAAAGTTGTCGGAAGTGGGATTCGAACCCACGCCCTCATTCGAGGACCAGAATTCTCCACGCGATGAGTGGAAGAACATTTTGTCTTGAGTCTGGCGCCTTAGACCGCTCGGCCATCCCGACATGACACGAACGCTGCTGCAAATTGCTCTGCGCAAATTTCATTTATTTTACGCCTATGGAAAAGGCATTGGAGAACCCGGGCATCGATCCCGGTACCTCTCGCATGCTAAGCGAGCGCTCTACCATCTGAGCTAGTTCCCCATCAAGTTTGCTTCGCCTTTGCCACTCCGCAAATGTTACGTTATTCATCCTCTTTCGACAAGACATTGTGGTGAAAGTTAGTTCACCATCGTACCAAATAATTGTTACGCCCGATGAGGGACTCGAACCCGCGACCCTCAGATTAAAAGTCTGATGCTCTACCGACTGAGCTAACCGGGCGTAAATCTGTATTCCCGGACAGTCCCGCGAACGCTACTGACGTGAAACGAAACATTGACAAGATAAAAAGAACCTCCCCGGCGGGGAATCGAACCCCGGTCTCCCGCGTGACAGGCGGGGATACTTACCACTATACTACCGAGGACGAGTTCATATTTAAATAATATGTTCGCGATGGCGTCAATGCCCGAATGCCACACGGTCGATCATGTTAAAAGCTGAAACTGTGTATACTGTCAATGCGAAATTAAACAGCAAGAAATGCTCTAGACATATGCAGCGCGGTTTAGTATTATTATTATTATTATTATTAATACCAGGTAATCTTAGGAGCATCATAAATCCTCTTATGACCATTGGCAACTACTGAAATTAGTATAAAAATAAATAAATTAAAAACATCGTCTTGGAGGATCCGGGCATCGATCCCGGTACCTCTCGCATGCAAAGCGAGCGCTCTACCATGTGAGCTAATCCCCCTGGAAATGGTAAAAAGGTCATAGTTCGAGTGCTGTTCGCAATACTAAACTACACCTTACATCAGACACATTTCAGCTTACCTACCTTCAGCAGAGTGGCGCAGAGGAAGCGTGCTGGGCCCATAACCCAGAGGTCGGTGGATCGAAACCACCCTCTGCTACGTGCGAGCTATCGCATCATTTTAAAAACCACGTCATACTACAAACGTGACATGACCTGCATAGTCCTGCACAAGAACTGTACGATGCTACATCCACCGATAGCTCAGTTGGTAGAGCGGAGGACTGTAGACGAACTTATACCACTCAGGCATCCTTAGGTCGCTGGTTCAAATCCGGCTCGGTGGACTTGCATTTTAGGCTTAAAATTTTGTGTGGCAGGGAAAAGTTGTCGGAAGTGGGATTCGAACCCACGCCCTCATTCGAGGACCAGAATTCTCCACGCAATGAGTGGAAGAACATTTTGTCTTGAGTCTGGCGCCTTAGACCGCTCGGCCATCCCGACATGACACGAACGCTGCTGCAAATTGCTCTGCGCAAATTTCATTTATTTTACGCCTATGGAAAAGGCATTGGAGAACCCGGGCATCGATCCCGGTACCTCTCGCATGCTAAGCGAGCGCTCTACCATCTGAGCTAGTTCCCCATCAAGTTTGCTTCGCCTTTGCCACTCCGCAAATGTTACGTTATTCATCCTCTTTCGACAAGACATTGTGGTGAAAGTTAGTTCACCATCGTACCAAATAATTGTTACGCCCGATGAGGGACTCGAACCCGCGACCCTCAGATTAAAAGTCTGATGCTCTACCGACTGAGCTAACCGGGCGTAAATCTGTATTCCCGGACAGTCCCGCGAACGCTACTGACGTGAAACGAAACATTGACAAGATAAAAAGAACCTCCCCGGCGGGGAATCGAACCCCGGTCTCCCGCGTGACAGGCGGGGATACTTACCACTATACTACCGAGGACGAGTTCATATTTAAATAATATGTTCGCGATGGCGTCAATGCCCGAATGCCACACGGTCGATCATGTTAAAAGCTGAAACTGTGTATACTGTCAATGCGAAATTAAACAGCAAGAAATGCTCTAGACATATGCAGCGCGGTTTAGTATTATTATTATTATTATTATTAATACCAGGTAATCTTAGGAGCATCATAAATCCTCTTATGACCATTGGCAACTACTGAAATTAGTATAAAAATAAATAAATTAAAAACATCGTCTTGGAGGATCCGGGCATCGATCCCGGTACCTCTCGCATGCAAAGCGAGCGCTCTACCATGTGAGCTAATCCCCCTGGAAATGGTAAAAAGGTCATAGTTCGAGTGCTGTTCGCAATACTAAACTACACCTTACATCAGACACATTTCAGCTTACCTACCTTCAGCAGAGTGGCGCAGAGGAAGCGTGCTGGGCCCATAACCCAGAGGTCGGTGGATCGAAACCACCCTCTGCTACGTGCGAGCTATCACATCATTTTAAAAACCACGTCATACTACAAACGTGACATGACCTGCATAGTCCTGCACAAGAACTGTACGATGCTACATCCACCGATAGCTCAGTTGGTAGAGCGGAGGACTGTAGACGAACTTATACCACTCAGGCATCCTTAGGTCGCTGGTTCAAATCCGGCTCGGTGGACTTGCATTTTAGGCCTAAAATTTTGTGTGGCAGGGAAAAGTTGTCGGAAGTGGGATTCGAACCCACGCCCTCATTCGAGGACCAGAATTCTCCACGCAATGAGTGGAAGAACATTTTGTCTTGAGTCTGGCGCCTTAGACCGCTCGGCCATCCCGACATGACACGAACGCTGCTGCAAATTGCTCTGCGCAAATTTCATTTATTTTACGCCTATGGAAAAGGCATTGGAGAACCCGGGCATCGATCCCGGTACCTTTCGCATGCTAAGCGAGCGCTCTACCATCTGAGCTAGTTCCCCATCAAGTTTGCTTCGCCTTTGCCACTCCGCAAATGTTACGTTATTCATCCTCTTTCGACAAGACATTGTGGTGAAAGTTAGTTCACCATCGTACCAAATAATTGTTACGCCCGATGAGGGACTCGAACCCGCGACCCTCAGATTAAAAGTCTGATGCTCTACCGACTGAGCTAACCGGGCGTAAATCTGTATTCCCGGACAGTCCCGCGAACGCTACTGACGTGAAACGAAACATTGACAAGATAAAAAGAACCTCCCCGGCGGGGAATCGAACCCCGGTCTCCCGCGTGACAGGCGGGGATACTTACCACTATACTACCGAGGACGAGTTCATATTTAAATAATATGTTCGCGATGGCGTCAATGCCCGAATGCCACACGGTCGATCATGTTAAAAGCTGAAACTGTGTATACTGTCAATGCGAAATTAAAGAGCAAGAAATGCTCTAGACATATGCAGCGCGGTTTAGTATTATTATTATTATTATTATTAATACCAGGTAATCTTAGGAGCATCATAAATCCTCTTATGACCATTGGCAACTACTGAAATTAGTATAAAAATAAATAAATTAAAAACATCGTCTTGGAGGATCCGGGCATCGATCCCGGTACCTCTCGCATGCAAAGCGAGCGCTCTACCATGTGAGCTAATCCCCCTGGAAATGGTAAAAAGGTCATAGTTCGAGTGCTGTTTGCAATACTAAACTACACCTTACATCAGACACATTTCAGCTTACCTACCTTCAGCAGAGTGGCGCAGAGGAAGCGTGCTGGGCCCATAACCCAGAGGTCGGTGGATCGAAACCACCCTCTGCTACGTGCGAGCTATCGCATCATTTTAAAAACCACGGCATACTACAAACGTGACATGACCTGCATAGTCCTGCACAAGAACTGTACGATGCTACATCCACCGATAGCTCAGTTGGTAGAGCGGAGGACTGTAGACGAACTTATACCACTCAGGCATCCTTAGGTCGCTGGTTCAAATCCGGCTCGGTGGACTTGCATTTTAGGCCTAAAATTTTGTGTGGCAGGGAAAAGTTGTCGGAAGTGGGATTCGAACCCACGCCCTCATTCGAGGACCAGAATTCTCCACGCGATGAGTGGAAGAACATTTTGTCTTGAGTCTGGCGCCTTAGACGGCTCGGCCATCCCGACATGACACGAACGCTGCTGCAAATTGCTCTGCGCAAATTTCATTTATTTTACGCCTATCGAAAAGGCATTGGAGAACCCGGGCATCGATCCCGGTACCTCTCGCATGCTAAGCGAGCGCTCTACCATCTGAGCTAGTTCCCCATCAAGTTTGCTTCGCCTTTGCCACTCCGCAAATGTTACGTTATTCATCCTCTTTCGACAAGACATTGTGGTGAAAGTTAGTTCACCATCGTACCAAATAATTGTTACGCCCGATGAGGGACTCGAACCCGCGACCCTCAGATTAAAAGTCTGATGCTCTACCGACTGAGCTAACCGGGCGTAAATCTGTATTCCCGGACAGTCCCGCGAACGCTACTGACGTGAAACGAAACATTGACAAGATAAAAAGAACCTCCCCGGCGGGGAATCGAACCCCGGTCTCCCGCGTGACAGGCGGGGATACTTACCACTATACTACCGAGGACGAGTTCATATTTAAATAATATGTTCGCGATGGCGTCAATGCCCGAATGCCACACGGTCGATCATGTTAAAAGCTGAAACTGTGTATACTGTCAATGCGAAATTAAACAGCAAGAAATGCTCTAGACATATGCAGCGCGGTTTAGTATTATTATTATTATTATTAATACCAGGTAATCTTAGGAGCATCATAAATCCTCTTATGACCATTGGCAACTACTGAAATTAGTATAAAAATAAATAAATTAAAAACATCGTCTTGGAGGATCCGGGCATCGATCCCGGTACCTCTCGCATGCAAAGCGAGCGCTCTACCATGTGAGCAAATCCCCCTGGAAATGGTAAAAAGGTCATAGTTCGAGTGCTGTTCGCAATACTAAACTACACCTTACATCAGACACATTTCAGCTTACCTACCTTCAGCAGAGTGGCGCAGAGGAAGCGTGCTGGGCCCATAACCCAGAGGTCGGTGGATCGAAACCACCCTCTGCTACGTGCGAGCTATCGCATCATTTTAAAAACCACGTCATACTACAAACGTGACATGACCTGCATAGTCCTGCACAAGAACTGTACGATGCTACATCCACCGATAGCTCAGTTGGTAGAGCGGAGGACTGTAGACGAACTTATACCACTCAGGCATCCTTAGGTCGCTGGTTCAAATCCGGCTCGGTGGACTTGCATTTTAGGCCTAAAATTTTGTGTGGCAGGGAAAAGTTGTCGGAAGTGGGATTCGAACCCACGCCCTCATTCGAGGACCAGAATTCTCCACGCGATGAGTGGAAGAACATTTTGTCTTGAGTCTGGCGCCTTAGACCGCACGGCCATCCCGACATGACACGAACGCTGCTGCAAATTGCTCTGCGCAAATTTCATTTATTTTACGCCTATGGAAAAGGCATTGGAGAACCCGGGCATCGATCCCGGTACCTCTCGCATGCTAAGCGAGCGCTCTACCATCTGAGCTAGTTCCCCATCAAGTTTGCTTCGCCTTTGCCACTCCGCAAATGTTACGTTATTCATCCTCTTTCGACAAGACATTGTGGTGAAAGTTAGTTCACCATCGTACCAAATAATTGTTACGCCCGATGAGGGACCCGAACCCGCGACCCTCAGATTAAAAGTCTGATGCTCTACCGACTGAGCTAACCGGGCGTAAATCTGTATTCCCGGACAGTCCCGCGAACGCTACTGACGTGAAACGAAACATTGACAAGATAAAAAGAACCTCCCCGGCGGGGAATCGATCCCCGGTCTCCCGCGTGACAGGCGGGGATACTTACCACTATACTACCGAGGACGAGTTCATATTTAAATAATATGTTCGCGATGGCGTCAATGCCCGAATGCCACACGGTCGATCATGTTAAAAGCTGAAACTGTGTATACTGTCAATGCGAAATTAAACAGCAAGAAATGCTCTAGACATATGCAGCGCGGTTTAGTATTATTATTATTATTATTAATACCAGGTAATCTTAGGAGCATCATAAATCCTCTTATGACCATTGGCAACTACTGAAATTAGTATAAAAATAAATAAATTAAAAACATCGTCTTGGAGGATCCGGGCATCGATCCCGGTACCTCTCGCATGCAAAGCGAGCGCTCTACCATGTGAGCTAATCCCCCTGGAAATGGTAAAAAGGTCATAGTTCGAGTGCTGTTCGCAATACTAAACTACACCTTACATCAGACACATTTCAGCTTACCTACCTTCAGCAGAGTGGCGCAGAGGAAGCGTGCTGGGCCCATAACCCAGAGGTCGGTGGATCGAAACCACCCTCTGCTACGTGCGAGCTATCGCATCATTTTAAAAACCACGTCATACTACAAACGTGACATGACCTGCATAGTCCTGCACAAGAACTGTACGATGCTACATCCACCGATAGCTCAGTTGGTAGAGCGGAGGACTGTAGACGAACTTATACCACTCAGGCATCCTTAGGTCGCTGGTTCAAATCCGGCTCGGTGGACTTGCATTTTAGGCCTAAAATTTTGTGTGGCAGGGAAAAGTTGTCGGAAGTGGGATTCGAACCCACGCCCTCATTCGAGGACCAGAATTCTCCACGCGATGAGTGGAAGAACATTTTGTCTTGAGTCTGGCGCCTTAGACCGCACGGCCATCCCGACATGACACGAACGCTGCTGCAAATTGCTCTGCGCAAATTTCATTTATTTTACGCCTATGGAAAAGGCATTGGAGAACCCGGGCATCGATCCCGGTACCTCTCGCATGCTAAGCGAGCGCTCTACCATCTGAGCTAGTTCCCCATCAAGTTTGCTTCGCCTTTGCCACTCCGCAAATGTTACGTTATTCATCCTCTTTCGACAAGACATTGTGGTGAAAGTTAGTTCACCATCGTACCAAATAATTGTTACGCCCGATGAGGGACCCGAACCCGCGACCCTCAGATTAAAAGTCTGATGCTCTACCGACTGAGCTAACCGGGCGTAAATCTGTATTCCCGGACAGTCCCGCGAACGCTACTGACGTGAAACGAAACATTGACAAGATAAAAAGAACCTCCCCGGCGGGGAATCGATCCCCGGTCTCCCGCGTGACAGGCGGGGATACTTACCACTATACTACCGAGGACGAGTTCATATTTAAATAATATGTTCGCGATGGCGTCAATGCCCGAATGCCACACGGTCGATCATGTTAAAAGCTGAAACTGTGTATACTGTCAATGCGAAATTAAACAGCAAGAAATGCTCTAGACATATGCAGCGCGGTTTAGTATTATTATTATTATTATTAATACCAGGTAATCTTAGGAGCATCATAAATCCTCTTATGACCATTGGCAACTACTGAAATTAGTATAAAAATAAATAAATTAAAAACATCGTCTTGGAGGATCCGGGCATCGATCCCGGTACCTCTCGCATGCAAAGCGAGCGCTCTACCATGTGAGCTAATCCCCCTGGAAATGGTAAAAAGGTCATAGTTCGAGTGCTGTTCGCAATACTAAACTACACCTTACATCAGACACATTTCAGCTTACCTACCTTCAGCAGAGTGGCGCAGAGGAAGCGTGCTGGGCCCATAACCCAGAGGTCGGTGGATCGAAACCACCCTCTGCTACGTGCGAGCTATCGCATCATTTTAAAAACCACGTCATACTACAAACGTGACATGACCTGCATAGTCCTGCACAAGAACTGTACGATGCTACATCCACCGATAGCTCAGTTGGTAGAGCGGAGGACTGTAGACGAACTTATACCACTCAGGCATCCTTAGGTCGCTGGTTCAAATCCGGCTCGGTGGACTTGCATTTTAGGCCTAAAATTTTGTGTGGCAGGGAAAAGTTGTCGGAAGTGGGATTCGAACCCACGCCCTCATTCGAGGACCAGAATTCTCCACGCGATGAGTGGAAGAACATTTTGTCTTGAGTCTGGCGCCTTAGACCGCACGGCCATCCCGACATGACACGAACGCTGCTGCAAATTGCTCTGCGCAAATTTCATTTATTTTACGCCTATGGAAAAGGCATTGGAGAACCCGGGCATCGATCCCGGTACCTCTCGCATGCTAAGCGAGCGCTCTACCATCTGAGCTAGTTCCCCATCAAGTTTGCTTCGCCTTTGCCACTCCGCAAATGTTACGTTATTCATCCTCTTTCGACAAGACATTGTGGTGAAAGTTAGTTCACCATCGTACCAAATAATTGTTACGCCCGATGAGGGACCCGAACCCGCGACCCTCAGATTAAAAGTCTGATGCTCTACCGACTGAGCTAACCGGGCGTAAATCTGTATTCCCGGACAGTCCCGCGAACGCTACTGACGTGAAACGAAACATTGACAAGATAAAAAGAACCTCCCCGGCGGGGAATCGATCCCCGGTCTCCCGCGTGACAGGCGGGGATACTTACCACTATACTACCGAGGACGAGTTCATATTTAAATAATATGTTCGCGATGGCGTCAATGCCCGAATGCCACACGGTCGATCATGTTAAAAGCTGAAACTGTGTATACTGTCAATGCGAAATTAAACAGCAAGAAATGCTCTAGACATATGCAGCGCGGTTTAGTATTATTATTATTATTATTAATACCAGGTAATCTTAGGAGCATCATAAATCCTCTTATGACCATTGGCAACTACTGAAATTAGTATAAAAATAAATAAATTAAAAACATCGTCTTGGAGGATCCGGGCATCGATCCCGGTACCTCTCGCATGCAAAGCGAGCGCTCTACCATGTGAGCTAATCCCCCTGGAAATGGTAAAAAGGTCATAGTTCGAGTGCTGTTCGCAATACTAAACTACACCTTACATCAGACACATTTCAGCTTACCTACCTTCAGCAGAGTGGCGCAGAGGAAGCGTGCTGGGCCCATAACCCAGAGGTCGGTGGATCGAAACCACCCTCTGCTACGTGCGAGCTATCGCATCATTTTAAAAACCACGTCATACTACAAACGTGACATGACCTGCATAGTCCTGCACAAGAACTGTACGATGCTACATCCACCGATAGCTCAGTTGGTAGAGCGGAGGACTGTAGACGAACTTATACCACTCAGGCATCCTTAGGTCGCTGGTTCAAATCCGGCTCGGTGGACTTGCATTTTAGGCCTAAAATTTTGTGTGGCAGGGAAAAGTTGTCGGAAGTGGGATTCGAACCCACGCCCTCATTCGAGGACCAGAATTCTCCACGCGATGAGTGGAAGAACATTTTGTCTTGAGTCTGGCGCCTTAGACCGCTCGGCCATCCCGACATGACACGAACGCTGCTGCAAATTGCTCTGCGCAAATTTCATTTATTTTACGCCTATGGAAAAGGCATTGGAGAACCCGGGCATCGATCCCGGTACCTCTCGCATGCTAAGCGAGCGCTCTACCATCTGAGCTAGTTCCCCATCAAGTTTGCTTCGCCTTTGCCACTCCGCAAATGTTACGTTATTCATCCTCTTTCGACAAGACATTGTGGTGAAAGTTAGTTCACCATCGTACCAAATAATTGTTACGCCCGATGAGGGACTCGAACCCGCGACCCTCAGATTAAACGTCTGATGCTCTACCGACTGAGCTAACCGGGCGTAAATCTGTATTCCCGGACAGTCCCGCGAACGCTACTGACGTGAAACGAAACATTGACAAGATAAAAAGAACCTCCCCGGCGGGGAATCGAACCCCGGTCTCCCTCGTGACAGGCGGGGATACTAACCACTATACTACCGAGGACGAGTTCATATTTAAATAATATGTTCGCGATGGCGTCAATGCCCGAATGCCACACGGTCGATCATGTTAAAAGCTGAAACTGTGTATACTGTCAATGCGAAATTAAACAGCAAGAAATGCTCTAGACATATGCAGCGCGGTTTAGTATTATTATTATTATTATTAATACCAGGTAATCTTAGGAGCATCATAAATCCTCTTATGACCATTGGCAACTACTGAAATTAGTATAAAAATAAATAAATTAAAAACATCGTCTTGGAGGATCCGGGCATCGATCCCGGTACCTCTCGAATGCAAAGCGAGCGCTCTACCGTGTGAGCTAATCCCCCTGGAAATGGTTAAAAGGTCATAGTTCGAGTGCTGTTCGCAATACTAAACTACACCTTACATCAGACACATTTCAGCTTACCTACCTTCAGCAGAGTGGCGCAGAGGAAGCGTGCTGGGCCCATAACCCAGAGGTCGGTGGATCGAAACCACCCTCTGCTACGTGCGAGCTATCGCATCATTTTAAAAACCACGTCATACTACAAACGTGACATGACCTGCATAGTCCTGCACAAGAACTGTACGATGCTACATCCACCGATAGCTCAGTTGGTAGAGCGGAGGACTGTAGACGAACTTATACCACTCAGGCATCCTTAGGTTGCTGGTTCAAATCCGGCTCGGTGGACTTGCATTTTAGGCCTAAAATTTTGTGTGGCAGGGAAAAGTTGTCGGAAGTGGGATTCGAACCCACGCCCTCATTCGAGGACCAGAATTCTCCACGCGATGAGTGGAAGAACATTTTGTCTTGAGTCTGGCGCCTTAGACCGCTCGGCCATCCCGACATGACACGAACGCTGCTGCAAATTGCTCTGCGCAAATTTCATTTATTTTACGCCTATGGAAAAGGCATTGGAGAACCCGGGCATCGATCCCGGTACCTCTCGCATGCTAAGCGAGCGCTCTACCATCTGAGCTAGTTCCCCATCAAGTTTGCTTCGCCTTTGCCACTCCGCAAATGTTACGTTATTCATCCTCTTTCGACAAGACATTGTGGTGAAAGTTAGTTCACCATCGTACCAAATAATTGTTACGCCCGATGAGGGACTCGAACCCGCGACCCTCAGATTAAAAGTCTGATGCTCTACCGACTGTGTTATCCGGGCGTAAATCTGTATTCCCGGACAGTCCCGCGAACGCTACTGACGTGAAAAGAAACATTGACAAGATAAAAAGAACCTCCCCGGCGGGGAATCGAACCCCGGTCTACCGCGTGACAGGCGGGGATACTTACCACTATACTACCGAGGACGAGTTCATATTTAAATAATATGTTCGCGATGGCGTCAATGCCCGAATGCCACACGGTCGATCATGTTAAAAGCTGAAACTGTGTATACTGTCAATGCGAAATTAAACAGCAAGAAATGCTCTAGACATATGCAGCGCGGTTTAGTATTATTATTATTATTATTATTAATACCAGGTAATCTTAGGAGCATCATAAATCCTCTTATGACCATTGGCAACTACTGAAATTAGTATAAAAATAAATAAATTAAAAACATCGTCTTGGAGGATCCGGGCATCGATCCCGGTACCTCTCGCATGCAAAGCGAGCGCTCTACCATGTGAGCTAATCCCCCTGGAAATGGTAAAAAGGTCATAGTTCGAGTGCTGTTCGCAATACTAAACTACACCTTACATCAGACACATTTCAGCTTACCTACCTTCAGCAGAGTGGCGCAGAGGAAGCGTGCTGGGCCCATAACCCAGAGGTCGGTGGATCGAAACCACCCTCTGCTACGTGCGAGCTATCGCATCATTTTAAAAACCACGTCATACTACAAACGTGACATGACCTGCATAGTCCTGCACAAGAACTGTACGATGCTACATCCACCGATAGCTCAGTTGGTAGAGCGGAGGACTGTAGACGAACTTATACCACTCAGGCATCCTTAGGTCGCTGGTTCAAATCCGGCTCGGTGGACTTGCATTTTAGGCCTAAAATTTTGTGTGGCAGGGAAAAGTTGTCGGAAGTGGGATTCGAACCCACGCCCTCATTCGAGGACCAGAATTCTCCACGCGATGAGTGGAAGAACATTTTGTCTTGAGTCTGGCGCCTTCGACCGCTCGGCCATCCCGACATGACACGAACGCTGCTGCAAATTGCTCTGCGCAAATTTCATTTATTTTACGCCTATGGAAAAGGCATTGGAGAACCCGGGCATCGATCCCGGTACCTCTCGCATGCTAAGCGAGCGCTCTACCATCTGAGCTAGTTCCCCATCAAGTTTGCTTCGCCTTTGCCACTCCGCAAATGTTACGTTATTCATCCTCTTTCGACAAGACATTGTGGTGAAAGTTAGTTCACCATCGTACCAAATAATTGTTACGCCCGATGAGGGACTCGAACCCGCGACCCTCAGATTAAAAGTCTGATGCTCTACCGACTGAGCTAACCGGGCGTAAATATGTATTCCCGGACAGTCCCGCGAACGCTACTGACGTGAAACGAAACATTGACAAGATAAAAAGAACCTCCCCGGCGGGGAATCGAACCCCGGTCTCCCGCGTGACAGGCGGGGATACTTACCACTATACTACCGAGGACGAGTTCATATTTAAATAATATGTTCGCGATGGCGTCAATGCCCGAATGCCACACGGTCGATCATGTTAAAAGCTGAAACTGTATGCTGTCAATGCGAAATTAAACAGCAAGAAATGCTCTAGACATATGCAGCGCGGTTTAGTATTATTATTATTATTATTAATACCAGGTAATCTTAGGAGCATCATAAATCCTCTTATGACCATTGGCAACTACTGAAATTAGTATAAAAATAAATAAATTAAAAACATCGTCTTGGAGGATCCGGGCATCGATCCCGGTACCTCTCGCATGCAAAGCGAGCGCTCTACCATGTGAGCTAATCCCCCTGGAAATGGTAAAAAGGTCATAGTTCGAGTGCTGTTCGCAATACTAAACTACACCTTACATCAGACACATTTCAGCTTACCTACCTTCAGCAGAGTGGCGCAGAGGAAGCGTGCTGGGCCCATAACCCAGAGGTCGGTGGATCGAAACCACCCTCTGCTACGTGCGAGCTATCGCATCATTTTAAAAACCACGTCATACTACAAACGTGACATGACCTGCATAGTCCTGCACAAGAACTGTACGATGCTACATCCACCGATAGCTCAGTTGGTAGAGCGGAGGACTGTAGACGAACTTATACCACTCAGGCATCCTTAGGTCGCTGGTTCAAATCCGGCTCGGTGGACTTGCATTTTAGGCCTAAAATTTTGTGTGGCAGGGAAAAGTTGTCGGAAGTGGGATTCGAACCCACGCCCTCATTCAAGGACCAGATTTCTCCACGCGATGAGTGGAAGAACATTTTGTCTTGAGTGTGGCGCCTTAGACCGCTCGGCCATCCCGACATGACACGAACGCTGCTGCAAATTGCTCTGCGCAAATTTCATTTATTTTACGCCTATGGAAAAGGCATTGGAGAACCCGGGCATCGATCCCGGTACCTCTCGCATGCTAAGCGAGCGCTCTACCATCTGAGCTAGTTCCCCATCAAGTTTGCTTCGCCTTTGCCACTCCGCAAATGTTACGTTATTCATCCTCTTTCGACAAGACATTGTGGTGAAAGTTAGTTCACCATCGTACCAAATAATTGTTACGCCCGATGAGGGACTCGAACCCGCGACCCTCAGATTAAAAGTCTGATGCTCTACCGACTGAGCTAACCGGGCGTAAATCTGTATTCCCGGACAGTCCCGCGAACGCTACTGACGTGAAACGAAACATTGACAAGATAAAAAGAACCTCCCCGGCGGGGAATCGAACCCCAGTCTCCCGCGTGACAGGCGGGGATACTTACCACTATACTACCGAGGACGAGTTCATATTTAAATAATATGTTCGCGATGGCGTCAATGCCCGAATGCCACATGGTCGATCATGTTAAAAGCTGAAACTGTGTATACTGTCAATGCGAAATTAAACAGCAAGAAATGCTCTAGACATATGCAGCGCGGTTTAGTATTATTATTATTATTATTAATACCAGGTAATCTTAGGAGCATCATAAATCCTCTTATGACCATTGGCAACTACTGAAATTAGTATAAAAATAAATAAATTAAAAACATCGTCTTGGAGGATCCGGGCATCGATCCCGGTACCTCTCGCATGCAAAGCGAGCGCTCTACCATGTGAGCTAATCCCCCTGGAAATGGTAAAAAGGTCATAGTTCGAGTGCTGTTCGCAATACTAAACTACACCTTACATCAGACACATTTCAGCTTACCTACCTTCAGCAGAGTGGCGCAGAGGAAGCGTGCTGGGCCCATAACCCAGAGGTCGGTGGATCGAAACCACCCTCTTCTACGTGCGAGCTATCGCATCATTTTAAAAACCACGTCATACTACAAACGTGACATGACCTGCATAGTCCTGCACAAGAACTGTACGATGCTGCATCCACCGATAGCTCAGTTGGTAGAGCGGAGGACTGTAGACGAACTTATACCACTCAGGCATCCTTAGGTCGCTGGTGCAAATCCGGCTCGGTGGACTTGCATTTTAGGCCTAAAATTTTGTGTGGCAGGGAAAAGTTGTCGGAAGTGGGATTCGAACCCACGCCCTCATTCGAGGACCAGAATTCTCCACGCGATGAGTGGAAGAACATTTTGTCTTGAGTCTGGCGCCTTAGACCGCTCGGCCATCCCGACATGACACGAACGCTGCTGCAAATTGCTCTGCGCAAATTTCATTTATTTTACGCCTATGGAAAAGGCATTGGAGAACCCGGGCATCGATCCCGGTACCTCTCGCATGCTAAGCGAGCGCTCTACCATCTGAGCTAGTTCCCCATCAAGTTTGCTTCGCCTTTGCCACTCCGCAAATGTTACGTTATTCATCCTCTTTCGACAAGACATTGTGGTGAAAGTTAGTTCACCATCGTACCAAATAATTGTTACGCCCGATGAGGGACTCGAACGCGCGACCCTCAGATTAAAAGTCTGATGCTCTACCGACTGAGCTAACCGGGCGTAAATCTGTATTCCCGGACAGTCCCGCGAACGCTACTGACGTGAAACGAAACATTGACAAGATAAAAAGAACCTCCCCGGCGGGGAATCGAACCCCGGTCTCCCGCGTGACAGGCGGGGATACTTACCACTATACTACCGAGGACGAGTTCATATTTAAATAATATGTTCGCGATGGCGTCAATGCCCGAATGCCACACGGTCGATCATGTTAAAAGCTGAAACTGTGTATACTGTCAATGCGAAATTAAACAGCAAGAAATGCTCTAGACATATGCAGCGCGGTTTAGTATTATTATTATTATTATTAATACCAGGTAATCTTAGGAGCATCATATATCCTCTTATGACCATTGGCAACTACTGAAATTAGTATAAAAATAAATAAATTAAAAACATCGTCTTGGAGGATCCGGGCATCGATCCCGGTACCTCTCGCATGCAAAGCGAGCGCTCTACCATGTGAGCTAATCCCCCTGGAAATGGTAAAAAGTTCGTAGTTCGAGTGCTGTTCGCAATACTAAACTACACCTTACATCAGACACATTTCAGCTTACCTACCTTCAGCAGAGTGGCGCAGAGGAAGCGTGCTGGGCCCATAACCCAGAGGTCGGTGGATCGAAACCACCCTCTGCTACGTGCGAGCTATCGCATCATTTTAAAAACCACGTCATACTACAAACGTGACATGACCTGCATAGTCCTGCACAAGAACTGTACGATGCTACATCCACCGATAGCTCAGTTGGTAGAGCGGAGGACTGTAAACGAACTTATACCACT
This sequence comes from Hydractinia symbiolongicarpus, assembly GCF_029227915.1. Taxonomy (NCBI): domain Eukaryota; kingdom Metazoa; phylum Cnidaria; class Hydrozoa; order Anthoathecata; family Hydractiniidae; genus Hydractinia; species Hydractinia symbiolongicarpus. The sequence goes on along the minus strand of NC_079877.1, from coordinate 8,586,981 downwards.
CAGGCATCCTTAGGTCGCTGGTGCAAATCCGGCTCGGTGGACTTGCATTTTAGGCCTAAAATTTTGTGTGGCAGGGAAAAGTTGTCGGAAGTGGGATTCGAACCCACGCCCTCATTCGATGACCAGAATTCTCCACGCGATGAGTGGAAGAACATTTTGTCTTGAGTCTGGCGCCTTAGACCGCTCGGCCATCCCGACATGACACGAACGCTGCTGCAAATTGCTCTGCGCAAATTTCATTTATTTTACGCCTATGGAAAAGGCATTGGAGAACCCGGGCATCGATCCCGGTACCTCTCGCATGCTAAGCGAGCGCTCTACCATCTGAGCTAGTTCCCCATCAAGTTTGCTTCGCCTTTGCCACTCCGCAAATGCTACGTTATTCATCCTCTTTCGACAAGACATTGTGGTGAAAGTTAGTTCACCATCGTACCAAATAATTGTTACGCCCGATGAGGGACTCGAACCCGCGACCCTCAGATTAAAAGTCTGATGCTCTACCGACTGAGCTAACCGGGCGTAAATCTGTATTCCCGGACAGTCCCGCGAACGCTACTGACGTGAAACGAAACATTGACAAGATAAAAAGAACCTCCCCGGCGGGGAATCGAACCCCGGTCTCCCGCGTGACAGGCGGGGATACTTACCACTATACTACCGAGGACGAGTTCATATTTAAATAATATGTTCGCGATGGCGTCAATGCCCGAATGCCACACGGTCGATCATGTTAAAAGCTGAAACTGTGTATACTGTCAATGCGAAATTAAACAGCAAGAAATGCTCTAGACATATGCAGCGCGGTTTAGTATTATTATTATTATTATTAATACCAGGTAATCTTAGGAGCATCATAAATCCTCTTATAACCATTGGCAACTACTGAAATTAGTATAAAAATAAATAAATTAAAAACATCGTCTTGGAGGATCCGGGCATCGATCCCGGTACCTCTCGCATGCAAAGCGAGCGCTCTACCATGTGAGCTAATCCCCCTGGAAATGGTAAAAAGGTCATAGTTCGAGTGCTGTTCGCAATACTAAACTACACCTTACATCAGACACATTTCAGCTTACCTACCTTCAGCAGAGTGGCGCAGAGGAAGCGTGCTGGGCCCATAACCCAGAGGTCGGTGGATCGAAACCACCCTCTGCTACGTGCGAGCTATCGCATCATTTTAAAAACCACGTCATACTACAAACGTGACATGACCTGCATAGTCCTGCACAAGAACTGTACGATGCTACATCCACCGATAGCTCATTTGGTAGAGCGGAGGACTGTAGACGAACTTATACCACTCAGGCATCCTTAGGTCGCTGGTTCAAATCCGGCTCGGTGGACTTGCATTTTAGGCCTAAAATTTTGTGTGGCAGGGAAAAGTTGTCGGAAGTGGGATTCGAACCCACGCCCTCATTCGAGGACCAGAATTCTCCACGCGATGAGTGGAAGAACATTTTGTCTTGAGTCTGGCGCCTTAGACCGCTCGGCCATCCCGACATGACACGAACGCTGCTGCAAATTGCTCTGCGCAAATTTCATTTATTTTACGCCTATGGAAAAGGCATTGGAGAACCCGGGCATCGATCCCGGTACCTCTCGCATGCTAAGCGAGCGCTCTACCATCTGAGCTAGTTCCCCATCAAGTTTGCTTCGCCTTTGCCACTCCGCAAATGTTACGTTATTCATCCTCTTTCGACAAGACATTGTGGTGAAAGTTAGTTCACCATCGTACCAAATAATTGTTACGCCCGATGAGGGACTCGAACCCGCGACCCTCAGATTAAAAGTCTGATGCTCTACCGACTGAGCTAACCGGGCGTAAATCTGTATTCCCGGACAGTCCCGCGAACGCTACTGACGTGAAACGAAACATTGACAAGATAAAAAGAACCTCCCCGGCGGGGAATCAAACCCCGGTCTCCCGCGTGACAGGCGGGGATACTTACCACTATACTACCGAGGACGAGTTCATATTTAAATAATATGTTCGCGACGGCGTCAATGCCCGAATGCCACACGGTCGATCATGTTAAAAGCTGAAACTGTGTATACTGTCAATGCGAAATTAAACAGCAAGAAATGCTCTAGACATATGCAGCGCGGTTTAGTATTATTATTATTATTATTATTAATACCAGGTAATCTTAGGAGCATCATAAATCCTCTTATGACCATTGGCAACTACTGAAATTAGTATAAAAATAAATAAATTAAAAACATCGTCTTGGAGGATCCGGGCATCGATCCCGGTACCTCTCGCATGCAAAGCGAGCGCTCTACCATGTGAGCTAATCCCCCTGGAAATGGTAAAAAGGTCATAGTTCGAGTGCTGTTCGCAATACTAAACTACACCTTACATCAGACACATTTCAGCTTACCTACCTTCAGCAGAGTGGCGCAGAGGAAGCGTGCTGGGCCCATAACCCAGAGGTCGGTGGATCGAAACCACCCTCTGCTACGTGCGAGCTATCGCATCATTTTAAAAACCACGTCATACTACAAACGTGACATGACCTGCATAGTCCTGCACAAGAACTGTACGATGCTACATCCACCGATAGCTCAGTTGGTAGAGCGGAGGACTGTAGACGAACTTATACCACTCAGGCATCCTTAGGTCGCTGGTTCAAATCCGGCTCGGTGGACTTGCATTTTAGGCCTAAAATTTTGTGTGGCAGGGAAAAGTTGTCGGAAGTGGGATTCGAACCCACGCCCTCATTCGAGGACCAGAATTCTCCACGCGATGAGTGGAAGAACATTTTGTCTTGAGTCTGGCGCCTTAGACCGCTCGGCCATCCCGACATGACACGAACGCTGCTGCAAATTGCTCTGCGCAAATTTCATTTATTTTACGCCTATGGAAAAGGCATTGGAGAACCCGGGCATCGATTCCGGTACCTCTCGCATGCTAAGCGAGCGCTCTACCATCTGAGCTAGTTCCCCATCAAGTTTGCTTCGCCTTTGCCACTCCGCAAATGTTACGTTATTCATCCTCTTTCGACAAGACATTGTGGTGAAAGTTAGTTCACCATCGTACCAAATAATTGTTACGCCCGATGAGGGACTCGAACCCGCGACCCTCAGATTAAAAGTCTGATGCTCTACCGACTGAGCTAACCGGGCGTAAATCTGTGTTCCCGGACAGTCCCGCGAACGCTACTGACGTGAAACGAAACATTGACAAGATAAAAAGAACCTCCCCGGCGGGGAATCGAACCCCGGTCTCCCGCGTGACAGGCGGGGATACTTACCACTATACTACCGAGGACGAGTTCATATTTAAATAATATGTTCGCGACGGCGTCAATGCCCGAATGCCACACGGTCGATCATGTTAAAAGCTGAAACTGTGTATACTGTCAATGCGAAATTAAACAGCAAGAAATGCTCTAGACATATGCAGCGCGGTTTAGTATTATTATTATTATTATTAATACCAGGTAATCTTAGGAGCATCATAAATCCTCTTATGACCATTGGCAACTACTGAAATTAGTATAAAAATAAATAAATTAAAAACATCGTCTTGGAGGATCCGGGCATCGATCCCGGTACCTCTCGCATGCAAAGCGAGCGCTCTACCATGTGAGCTAATCCCCCTGGAAATGGTAAAAAGGTCATAGTTCGAGTGCTGTTCGCAATACTAAACTACACCTTACATCAGACACATTTCAGCTTACCTACCTTCAGCAGAGTGGCGCAGAGGAAGCGTGCTGGGCCCATAACCCAGAGGTCGGTGGATCGAAACCACCCTCTGCTACGTGCGAGCTATCGCATCATTTTAAAAACCACGTCATACTACAAACGTGACATGACTTGCATAGTCCTGCACAAGAACTGTACGATGCTACATCCACCGATAGCTCAGTTGGTAGAGCGGAGGACTGTAGACGAACTTATACCACTCAGGCATCCTTAGGTCGCTGGTTCAAATCCGGCTCGGTGGACTTGCATTTTAGGCCTAAAATTTTGTGTGGCAGGGAAAAGTTGTCGGAAGTGGGATTCGAACCCACGCCCTCATTCGAGGACCAGAATTCTCCACGCGATGAGTGACAGAACATTTTGTCTTGAGTCTGGCGCCTTAGACCGCTCGGCCATCCCGACATGACACGAACGCTGCTGCAAATTGCTCTGCGCAAATTTCATTTATTTTACGCCTATGGAAAAGGCATTGGAGAACCCGGGCATCGATCCCGGTACCTCTCGCATGCTAAGCGAGCGCTCTACCATCTGAGCTAGTTCCCCATCAAGTTTGCTTCGCCTTTGCCACTCCGCAAATGTTACGTTATTCATCCTCTTTCGACAAGACATTGTGGTGAAAGTTAGTTCACCATCGTACCAAATAATTGTTACGCCCGATGAGGGACTCGAACCCGCGACCCTCAGATTAAAAGTCTGATGCTCTACCGACTGAGCTAACCGGGCGTAAATCTGTATTCCCGGACAGTCCCGCGAACGCTACTGACGTGAAACGAAACATTGACAAGATAAAAAGAACCTCCCCGGCGGGGAATCGAACCCCGGTCTTCCGCGTGACAGGCGGGGATACTTACCACTATACTACCGAGGACGAGTTCATATTTAAATAATATGTTCGCGACGGCGTCAATGCCCGAATGCCACACGGTCGATCATGTTAAAAGCTGAAACTGTGTATACTGTCAATGCGAAATTAAACAGCAAGAAATGCTCTAGACATATGCAGCGCGGTTTAGTATTATTATTATTATTATTAATACCAGGTAATCTTAGGAGCATCATAAATCCTCTTATGACCATTGGCAACTACTGAAATTAGTATAAAAATAAATAAATTAAAAACATCGTCTTGGAGGATCCGGGCATCGATCCCGGTACCTCTCGCATGCAAAGCGAGCGCTCTACCATGTGAGCTAATCCCCCTGGAAATGGTAAAAAGGTCATAGTTCGAGTGCTGTTCGCAATACTAAACTACACCTTACATCAGACACATTTCAGCTTACCTACCTTCAGCAGAGTGGCGCAGAGGAAGCGTGCTGGGCCCACAGCCCAGAGGTCGGTGGATCGAAACCACCCTCTGCTACGTGCGAGCTATCGCATCATTTTAAAAACCACGTCATACTACAAACGTGACATGACCTGCATAGTCCTGCACAAGAACTGTACGATGCTACATCCACCGATAGCTCAGTTGGTAGAGCGGAGGATTGTAGACGAACTTATACCACTCAGGCATCCTTAGGTCGCTGGTTCAAATCCGGCTCGGTGGACTTGCATTTTAGGCCTAAAATTTTGTGTGGCAGGGAAAAGTTGTCGGAAGTGGGATTCGAACCCACGCCCTCATTCGAGGACCAGAATTCTCCACGCGATGAGTGGAAGAACATTTTGTCTTGAGTCTGGCGCCTTAGACCGCTCGGCCATCCCGACATGACACGAACGCTGCTGCAAATTGCTCTGCGCAAATTTCATTTATTTTACGCCTATGGAAAAGGCATTGGAGAACCCGGGCATCGATCCCGGTACCTCTCGCATGCTAAGCGAGCGCTCTACCATCTGAGCTAGTTCCCCATCAAGTTTGCTTCGCCTTTGCCACTCCGCAAATGTTACGTTATTCATCCTCTTTCGACAAGACATTGTGGTGAAAGTTAGTTCACCATCGTACCAAATAATTGTTACGCCCGATGAGGGACTCGAACCCGCGACCCTCAGATTAAAAGTCTGATGCTCTACCGACTGAGCTAACCGGGCGTAAATCTGTATTCCCGGACAGTCCCGCGAACGCTACTGACGTGAAACGAAACATTGACAAGATAAAAAGAACCTCCCCGGCGGGGAATCGAACCCCGGTCTTCCGCGTGACAGGCGGGGATACTTACCACTATACTACCGAGGACGAGTTCATATTTAAATAATATGTTCGCGACGGCGTCAATGCCCGAATGCCACACGGTCGATCATGTTAAAAGCTGAAACTGTGTATACTGTCAATGCGAAATTAAACAGCAAGAAATGCTCTAGACATATGCAGCGCGGTTTAGTATTATTATTATTATTATTAATACCAGGTAATCTTAGGAGCATCATAAATCCTCTTATGACCATTGGCAACTACTGAAATTAGTATAAAAATAAATAAATTAAAAACATCGTCTTGGAGGATCCGGGCATCGATCCCGGTACCTCTCGCATGCAAAGCGAGCGCTCTACCATGTGAGCTAATCCCCCTGGAAATGGTAAAAAGGTCATAGTTCGAGTGCTGTTCGCAATACTAAACTACACCTTACATCAGACACATTTCAGCTTACCTACCTTTAGCAGAGTGGCGCAGAGGAAGCGTGCTGGGCCCATAACCCAGAGGTCGGTGGATCGAAACCACCCTCTGCTACGTGCGAGCTATCGCATCATTTTAAAAACCACGTCATACTACAAACGTGACATGACCTGCATAGTCCTGCACAAGAACTGTACGATGCTACATCCACCGATAGCTCAGTTGGTAGAGCGGAGGACTGTAGACGAACTTATACCACTCAGGCATCCTTAGGTCGCTGGTTCAAATCCGGCTCGGTGGACTTGCATTTTAGGCCTAAAATTTTGTGTGGCAGGGAAAAGTTGTCGGAAGTGGGATTCGAACCCACGCCCTCATTCGAGGACCAGAATTCTCCACGCGATGAGTGGAAGAACATTTTGTCTTGAGTCTGGCGCCTTAGACCGCTCGGCCATCCCGACATGACACGAACGCTGCTGCAAATTGCTCTGCGCAAATTTCATTTATTTTACGCCTATGGAAAAGGCATTGGAGAACCCGGGCATCGATCCCGGTACCTCTCGCATGCTAAGCGAGCGCTCTACCATCTGAGCTAGTTCCCCATCAAGTTTGCTTCGCCTTTGCCACTCCGCAAATGTTACGTTATTCATCCTCTTTCGACAAGACAATGTGGTGAAAGTTAGTTCACCATCGTACCAAATAATTGTTACGCCCGATGAGGGACTCGAACCCGCGACCCTCAGATTAAAAGTCTGATGCTCTACCGACTGAGCTAACCGGGCGTAAATCTGTATTCCCGGACAGTCCCGCGAACGCTACTGACGTGAAACGAAACATTGACAAGATAAAAAGAACCTCCCCGGCGGGGAATCGAACCCCGGTCTCCCGCGTGACAGGCGGGGATACTTACCACTATACTACCGAGGACGAGTTCATATTTAAATAATATGTTCGCGATGGCGTCAATGCCCGAATGCCACACGGTCGATCATGTTAAAAGCTGAAACTGTGTATACTGTCAATGCGAAATTAAACAGCAAGAAATGCTCTAGACATATGCAGCGCGGTTTAGTATTATTATTATTATTATTAATACCAGGTAATCTTAGGAGCATCATAAATCCTCTTATGACCATTGGCAACTACTGAAATTAGTATAAAAATAAATAAATTAAAAACATCGTCTTGGAGGATCCGAGCATCGATCCCGGTACCTCTCGCATGCAAAGCGAGCGCTCTACCATGTGAGCTAATCCCCCTGGAAATGGTAAAAAGGTCATAGTTCGAGTGCTGTTCGCAATACTAAACTACACCTTACATCAGACACATTTCAGCTTACCTACCTTCAGCAGAGTGGCGCAGAGGAAGCGTGCTGGGCCCATAACCCAGAGTTCGGTGGATCGAAACCGCCCTCTGCTACGTGCGAGCTATCGCTTCATTTTAAAAACCACGTCATACTACAAACGTGACATGATCTGCATAGTCCTGCACAAGAACTGTACGATGCTACATCCACCGATAGCTCAGTTGGTAGAGCGGAGGACTGTAGACGAACTTATACCACTCAGGCATCCTTAGGTCGCTGGTTCAAATCCGGCTCGGTGGACTTGCATTTTAGGCCTAAAATTTTGTGTGGCAGGGAAAAGTTGTCGGAAGTGGGATTCGAACCCACGCCCTCATTCGAGGACCAGAATTCTCCACGCAATGAGTGGAAGAACATTTTGTCTTGAGTCTGGCGCATTAGACCGCTCGGCCATCCCGACATGACACGAACGCTGCTGCAAATTGCTCTGCGCAAATTTCATTTATTTTACGCCTATGGAAAAGGCATTGGAGAACCCGGGCATCGATCCCGGTACCTCTCGCATGCTAAGCGAGCGCTCTACCATCTGAGCTAGTTCCCCATCAAGTTTGGTTCGCCTTTGCCACTCCGCAAATGTTACGTTATTCATCCTCTTTCGACAAGACATTGTGGTGAAAGTTAGTTCACCATCGTACCAAATAATTGTTACGCCCGATGAAGGACTCGAACCCGCGACCCTCAGATTAAAAGTCTGATGCTCTACCGACTGAGCTAACCGGGCGTAAATCTGTATTCCCGGACAGTCCCGCGAACGCTACTGACGTGAAACGAAACATTGACAAGATAAAAAGAACCTCCCCGGCGGGGAATCGAACCCCGGTCTCCCGCGTGACAGGCGGGGATACTTACCACTATACTACCGAGGACGAGTTCATATTTAAATAATATGTTCGCGATGGCGTCAATGCCCGAATGCCACACGGTCGATCATGTTAAAAGCTGAAACTGTGTATACTGTCAATGCGAAATTAAACAGCGAGAAATGCTCTAGACATATGCAGCGCGGTTTAGTATTATTATTATTATTATTAATACCAGGTAATCTTAGGAGCATCATAAATCCTCTTATGACCATTGGCAACTACTGAAATTAGTATAAAAATAAATAAATTAAAAACATCGTCTTGGAGGATCCGGGCATCGATCCCGGTACCTCTCGCATGCAAAGCGAGCGCTCTACCATGTGAGCTAATCCCCCTGGAAATGGTAAAAAGGTCATAGTTCGAGTGCTGTTCGCAATACTAAACTACACCTTACATCAGACACATTTCAGCTTACCTACCTTCAGCAGAGTGGCGCAGAAGAAGCGTGCTGGGCCCATAGCCCAGAGGTCGGTGGATCGAAACCACCCTCTGCTACGTGCGAGCTATCGCATCATTTTAAAAACCACGTCATACTACAAACGTGACATGACCTGCATAGTCCTGCACAAGAACTGTACGATGCTACATCCACCGATAGCTCAGTTGGTAGAGCGGAGGACTGTAGACGAACTTATACCACTCAGGCATCCTTAGGTCGCTGGTTCAAATCCGGCTCGGTGGACTTGCATTTTAGGCCTAAAATTTTGTGTGGCAGGGAAAAGTTGTCGGAAGTGGGATTCGAACCCACGCCCTCATTCGAGGACCAGAATTCTCCACGCGATGAGTGGAAGAACATTTTGTCTTGAGTCTGGCGCCTTAGACCGCTCGGCCATCCCGACATGACACGAACGCTGCTGCAAAATGCTCTGCGAAAATTTCATTTATTTTACGCCTATGGAAAAGGCATTGGAGAACCCGGGCATCGATCCCGGTACCTCTCGCATGCTAAGCGAGCGCTCTACCATCTGAGCTAGTTCCCCATCAAGTTTGCTTCGCCTTTGCCACCCCGCAAATGTTACGTTATTCATCCTCTTTCGACAAGACATTGTGGTGAAAGTTAGTTCACCATCGTACCAAATAATTGTTACGCCCGATGAGGGACTCGAACCCGCGACCCTCAGATTAAAAGTCTGATGCTCTACCGACTGAGCTAACCGGTCGTAAATCTGTATTCCCGGACAGTCCCGCGAACGCTACTGACGTGAAACGAAACATTGACAAGATAAAAAGAACCTCCCCGGCGGGGAATCGAACCCCGGTCTCCCGCGTGACAGGCGGGGATACTTACCACAATACTACCGAGGACGTGTTCATATTTAAATAATATGTTCGCGATGGCGTCAATGCCCGAATGCCACACGGTCGATCATGTTAAAAGCTGAAACTGTGTATACTGTCAATGCGAAATTAAACAGCAAGAAATGCTCTAGACATATGCAGCGCGGTTTAGTATTATTATTATTATTATTAATACGAGGTAATCTTAGGAGCATCATAAATCCTCTTATGACCATTGGCAACTACTGAAATTAGTATAAAAATAAATAAATTAAAAACATCGTCTTGGAGGATCCGGGCATCGATCCCGGTACCTCTCGCATGCAAAGCGAGCGCTCTACCATGTGAGCTAATCCCCCTGGAAATGGTAAAAAGGTCATAGTTCGAGTGCTGTTCGCAATACTAAACTACACCTTACATCAGACACATTTCAGCTTACCTACCTTCAGCAGAGTGGCGCAGAGGAAGCGTGCTGGGCCCATAACCCAGAGGTCGGTGGATCGAAACCACCCTCTGCTACGTGCGAGCTATCGCATCATTTTAAAAACCACGTCATACTACAAACGTGACATGACCTGCATAGTCCTGCACAAGAACTGTACGATGCTACATCCACCGATAGCTCAGTTGGTAGAGCGGAGGACTGTAGACGAACTTATACCACTCAGGCATCCTTAGGTCGCTGGTTCAAATCCGGCTCGGTGGACTTGCATTTTAGGCCTAAAATTTTGTGTGGCAGGGAAAAGTTGTCGGAAGTGGGATTCGAACCCACGCCCTCATTCGAGGACCAGAATTCTCCACGCGATGAGTGGAAGAACATATTGTCTTGAGTCTGGCGCCTTAGACCGCTCGGCCATCCCGACATGACACGAACGCTGCTGCAAATTGCTCTGCGCAAATTTCATTTATTTTACGCCTATGGAAAAGGCATTGGAGAACCCGGGCATCGATCCCGGTACCTCTCGCATGCTAAGCGAGCGCTCTACCATCTGAGCTAGTTCCCCATCAAGTTTGCTTCGCCTTTGCCACTCCGCAAATGTTACGTTATTCATCCTCTTTCGACAAGACATTGTGGTGAAAGTTAGTTTACCATCGTACCAAATAAATGTTACGCCCGATGAGGGACTCGAACCCGCGACCCTCAGATTAAAAGTCTGATGCTCTACCGACTGAGCTAACCGGGCGTAAATCTGTATTCCCGGACAGTCCCGCGAACGCTACTGACGTGAAACGAAACATTGACAAGATAAAAAGAACCTCCCCGGCGGGGAATCGAACCCCGGTCTCCCGCGTGACAGGCGGGGATACTTACCACTATACTACCGAGGACGAGTTCATATTTAAATAATATGTTCGCGATGGCGTCAATGCCCGAATGCCACACGGTCGATCATGTTAAAAGCTGAAACTGTGTATACTGTCAATGCGAAATTAAACAGCAAGAAATGCTCTAGACATATGCAGCGCGGTTTAGTATTATTATTATTATTATTAATACCAGGTAATCTTAGGAGCATCATAAATCCTCTTATGACCATTGGCAACTACTGAAATTAGTATAAAAATAAATAAATTAAAAACATCGTCTTGGAGGATCCGGGCATCGATCCCGGTACCTCTCGCATGCAAAGCGAGCGCTCTACCATGTGAGCTAATCCCCCTGGAAATGGTAAAAAGGTCATAGTTCGAGTGCTGTTCGCAATACTAAACTACACCTTACATCAGACACATTTCAGCTTACCTACCTTCAGCAGAGTGGCGCAGAGGAAGCGTGCTGGGCCCATAACCCAGAGGTCGGTGGATCGAAACCACCCTCTGCTACGTGCGAGCTATCGCATCATTTTAAAAACCACGTCATACTACAAACGTGACATGACCAGCATAGTCCTGCACAAGAACTGTACGATGCTACATCCACCGATAGCTCAGTTGGTAGAGCGGAGGACTGTAGACGAACTTATACCACTCAGGCATCCTTAGGTCGCTGGTTCAAATCCGGCTCGGTGGACTTGCATTTTAGGCCTAAAATTTTGTGTGGCAGGGAAAAGTTGTCGGAAGTGGGATTCGAACCCACGCCCTCATTCGAGGACCAGAATTCTTCACGCGATGAGTGGAAGAACATTTTGTCTTGAGTCTGGCGCCTTAGACCGCTCGGCCATCCCGACATGACACGAACGCTGCTGCAAATTGCTCTGCGCAAATTTCATTTATTTTACGCCTATGGAAAAGGCATTGGAGAACCCGGGCATCGATCCCGGTACCTCTTGCATGCTAAGCGAGCGCTCTACCATCTGAGCTAGTTCCCCATCAAGTTTGCTTCGCCTTTGCCACTCCGCAAATGTTACGTTATTCATCCTCTTTCGACAAGACATTGTGGTGAAAGTTAGTTCACCATCGTACCAAATAATTGTTACGCCCGATGAGGGACTCGAACCCGCGACCCTCAGATTAAAAGTCTGATGCTCTACCGACTGAGCTAACCGGGCGTAAATCTGTATTCCCGGACAGTCCCGCGAACGCTACTGACGTGAAACGAAACATTGACAAGATAAAAAGAACCTCCCCGGCGGGGAATCGAACCCCGGTCTCCCGCGTGACAGGCGGGGATACTTACCACTATACTACCGAGGACGAGTTCATATTTAAATAATATGTTCGCGATGGCGTCAATGCCCGAATGCCACACGGTCGATCATGTTAAAAGCTGAAACTGTGTATACTGTCAATGCGAAATTAAACAGCAAGAAATGCTCTAGACATATGCAGCGCGGTTTAGTATTATTATTATTATTATTAATACCAGGTAATCTTAGGAGCATCATAAATCCTCTTATGACCATTGGCAACTACTGAAATTAGTATAAAAATAAATAAATTAAAAACATCGTCTTGGAGGATCCGGGCATCGATCCCGGTACCTCTCGCATGCAAAGCGAGCGCTCTACCATGTGAGCTAATCCCCCTGGAAATGGTAAAAAGGTCATAGTTCGAGTGCTGTTCGCAATACTAAACTACACCTTACATCAGACACATTTCAGCTTACCTACCTTCAGCAGAGTGGCGCAGAGGAAGCGTGCTGGGCCCATAACCCAGAGGTCGGTGGATCGAAACCGCCCTCTGCTACGTGCGAGCTATCGCATCATTTTAAAAACCACGTCATACTACAAACGTGACATGACCTGCATAGTCCTGCACAAGAACTGTACGATGCTACATCCACCGATAGCTCAGTTGGTAGAGCGGAGGACTGTAGACGAACTTATACCACTCAGGCATCCTTAGGTCGCTGGTTCAAATCCGGCTCGGTGGACTTGCATTTTAGGCCTAAAATTTTGTGTGGCAGGGAAAAGTTGTCGGAAGTGGGATTCGAACCCACGCCCTCATTCGAGGACCAGAATTCTCCACGCGATGAGTGGAAGAACATTTTGTCTTGAGTCTGGCGCCTTAGACCGCTCGGCCATCCCGACATGACACGAACGCTGCTGCAAATTGCTCTGCGCAAATTTCATTTATTTTACGCCTATGGAAAAGGCATTGGAGAACCCGGGCATCGATCCCGGTACCTCTCGCATGCTAAGCGAGCGCTCTACCATCTGAGCTAGTTCCCCATCAAGTTTGCTTCGCCTTTGCCACTCCGCAAATGTTACGTTATTCATCCTCTTTCGACAAGACATTGTGGTGAAAGTTAGTTCACCATCGTACCAAATAATTGTTACGCCCGATGAGGGACTCGAAACCGCGACCCTCAGATTAAAAGTCAGATGCTCTACCGACTGAGCTAACCGGGCGTAAATCTGTATTCCCGGACAGTCCCGCGAACGCTACTGACGTGAAACGAAACATTGACAAGATAAAAAGAACCTCCCCGGCGGGGAATCGAACCCCGGTCTCCCGCGTGACAGGCGGGGATACTTACCACTATACTACCGAGGACGAGTTCATATTTAAATAATATGTTCGCGATGGCGTCAATGCCCGAATGCCACACGGTCGATCATGTTAAAAGCTGAAACTGTGTATACTGTCAATGCGAAATTAAACAGCAAGAAATGCTCTAGACATATGCAGCGCTGTTTAGTATTATTATTATTATTATTAATACCAGGTAATCTTAGGAGCATCATAAATCCTCTTATGACCATTGGCAACTACTGAAATTAGTATAAAAATAAATAAATTAAAAACATCGTCTTGGAGGATCCGGGCATCGATCCCGGTACCTCTCGCATGCAAAGCGAGCGCTCTACCATGTGAGCTAATCCCCCTGGAAATGGTAAAAAGGTCATAGTTCGAGTGCTGTTCGCAATACTAAACTACACCTTACATCAGACACATTTCAGCTTACCTACCTTCAGCAGAGTGGCGCAGAGGAAGCGTGCTGGGCCCATAACCCAGAGGTCGGTGGATCGAAACCACCCTCTGCTACGTGCGAGCTATCGCATCATTTTAAAAACCACGTCATACTACAAACGTGACATGACCTGCATAGTCCTGCACAAGAACTGTACGATGCTACATCCACCGATAGCTCAGTTGATAGAGCGGATGACTGTAGACGAACTTATACCACTCAGGCATCCTTAGGTCGCTGGTTCAAATCCGGCTCGGTGGACTTGCATTTTAGGCCTAAAATTTTGTGTGGCAGGGAAAAGTTGTCGGAAGTGGGATTCGAACCCACGCCCTCATTCGAGGACCAGAATTCTCCACGCGATGAGTGGAAGAACATTTTGTCTTGAGTCTGGCGCCTTAGACCGCTCGGCCATCCCGACATGACGCGAACGCTGCTGCAAATTGCTCTGCGCAAATTTCATTTATTTTACGCCTATGGAAAAGGCATTGGAGAACCCGGGCATCGATCCCGGTACCTCTCGCATGCTAAGCGAGCGCTCTACCATCTGAGCTAGTTCCCCATCAAGTTTGCTTCGCCTTTGCCACTCCGCAAATGTTACGTTATTCATCCTCTTTCGACAAGACATTGTGGTGAAAGTTAGTTCACCATCGTACCAAATAATTGTTACGCCCGATGAGGGACTCGAACCCGCGACCCTCAGATTAAAAGTCTGATGCTCTATCGACTGAGCTAACCGGGCGTAAATCTGTATTCCCGGACAGTCCCGCGAACGCTACTGACGTGAAACGAAACATTGACAAGATAAAAAGAACCTCCCCGGCGGGGAATCGAACCCCGGTCTCCTGCGTGACAGGCGGGGATACTTACCACTATACTACCGAGGACGAGTTCATATTTAAATAATATGTTCGCGATGGCGTCAATGCCCGAATGCCACACGGTCGATCATGTTAAAAGCTGAAACTGTGTATACTGTCAATGCGAAATTAAACAGCAAGAAATGCTCTAGACATATGCAGCGCGGTTTAGTATTATTATTATTATTATTATTATTATTAATACCAGGTAATCTTAGGAGCATCATAAATCCTCTTATGACCATTGGCAACTACTGAAATTAGTATAAAAATAAATAAATTAAAAACATCGTCTTGGAGGATCCGGGCATCGATCCCGGTACCTCTCGCATGCAAAGCGAGCGCTCTACCATGTGAGCTAATCCCCCTGGAAATGGTAAAAAGGTCATAGTTCGAGTGCTGTTCGCAATACTAAACTACACCTTACATCAGACACATTTCAGCTTACCTACCTTCAGCAGAGTGGCGCAGAGGAAGCGTGCTGGGCCCATAACCCAGAGGTCGGTGGATCGAAACCACCCTCTGCTACGTGCGAGCTATCGCATCATTTTAAAAACCACGTCATACTACAAACGTGACATGACCTGCATAGTCCTGCACAAGAACTGTACGATGCTACATCCACCGATAGCTCAGTTGGTAGAGCGGAGGACTGTAGACGAACTTATACCACTCAGGCATCCTTAGGTCGCTGGTTCAAATCCGGCTCGGTGGACTTGCATTTTAGGCCTAAAATTTTGTGTGGCAGGGAAAAGTTGTCGGAAGTGGGATTCGAACCCACGCCCTCATTCGAGGACCAGAATTCTCCACGCGATGAGTGGAAGAACATTTTGTCTTGAGTCTGGCGCCTTAGACCGCTCGGCCATCCCGACATGACACGAACGCTGCTGCAAATTGCTCTGCGCAAATTTCATTTATTTTACGCCTATGGAAAAGGCATTGGAGAACCCGGGCATCGATCCCGGTACCTCTCGCATGCTAAGCGAGCGCTCTACCATCTGAGCTAGTTCCCCATCAAGTTTGCTTCGCCTTTGCCACTCCGCAAATGTTACGTTATTCATCCTCTTTCGACAAGACATTGTGGTGAAAGTTAGTTCACCATCGTACCAAATAATTGTTACGCCCGATGAGGGACTCGAAACCGCGACCCTCAGATTAAAAGTCTGATGCTCTACCGACTGAGCTAACCGGGCGTAAATCTGTATTCCCGGACAGTCCCGCGAACGCTACTGACGTGAAACGAAACATTGACAAGATAAAAAGAACCTCCCCGGCGGGGAATCGAACCCCGGTCTCTCGCGTGACAGGCGGGGATACTTAACACTATACTACCGAGGACGAGTTCATATTTAAATAATATGTTCGCGATGGCGTCAATGCCCGAATGCCACACGGTCGATCATGTTAAAAGCTGAAACTGTGTATACTGTCAATGCGAAATTAAACAGCAAGAAATGCTCTAGACATATGCAGCGCGGTTTAGTATTATCATTATTATTATTATTATTAATACCAGGTAATCTTAGGAGCATCATAAATCCTCTTATGACCATTGGCAACTACTGAAATTAGTATAAAAATAAATAAATTAAAAAAATCGTCTTGGAGGATCCGGGCATCGATCCCGGTACCTCTCGCATGCAAAGCGAGCGCTCTACCATGTGAGCTAATCCCCCTGGAAATGGTAAAAAGGTCATAGTTCGAGTGCTGTTCGCAATACTAAACTACACCTTACATCAGACACATTTCAGCTTACCTACCTTCAGCAGAGTGGCGCAGAGGAAGCGTGCTGGGCCCATAACCCAGAGGTCGGTGGATCGAAACCACCCTCTGCTACGTGCGAGCTATCGCATCATTTTAAAAACCACGTCATACTACAAACGTGACATGACCTGCATAGTCCTGCACAAGAACTGTACGATGCTACATCCACCGATAGCTCAGTTGGTAGAGCGGAGGACTGTAGACGAACTTATACCACTCAGGCATCCTTAGGTCGCTGGTTCAAATCCGGCTCGGTGGACTTGCATTTTAGGCCTAAAATTTTGTGTGGCAGGGAAAAGTTGTCGGAAGTGGGATTCGAACCCACGCCCTCATTCGAGGACCAGAATTCTCCACGCGATGAGTGGAAGAACATTTTGTCTTGAGTCTGGCGCCTTAGACCGCTCGGCCATCCCGACATGACACGAACGCTGCTGCAAATTGCTCTGCGCAAATTTCATTTATTTTACGCCTATGGAAAAGGCATTGGAGAACCCGGGCATCGATCCCGGTACCTC
The DNA here is from genome assembly GCF_029227915.1 of Hydractinia symbiolongicarpus. Taxonomy (NCBI): domain Eukaryota; kingdom Metazoa; phylum Cnidaria; class Hydrozoa; order Anthoathecata; family Hydractiniidae; genus Hydractinia; species Hydractinia symbiolongicarpus. The sequence continues at coordinate 8,569,740 of NC_079877.1, read as the reverse complement.
TCGCATGCTAAGCGAGCGCTCTACCATCTGAGCTAGTTCCCCATCAAGTTTGCTTCGCCTTTGCCACTCCGCAAATGTTACGTTATTCATCCTCTTTCGACAAGACATTGTGGTGAAAGTTAGTTCACCATCGTACCAAATAATTGTTACGCCCGATGAGGGACTCGAACCCGCGACCCTCAGATTAAAAGTCTGATGCTCTACCGACTGAGCTAACCGGGCGTAAATCTGTATTCCCGGACAGTCCCGCGAACGCTACTGACGTGAAACGAAACATTGACAAGATAAAAAGAACCTCCCCGGCGGGGAATCGAACCCCGGTCTCCCGCGTGACAGGCGGGGATACTTACCACTATACTACCGAGGACGAGTTCATATTTAAATAATATGTTCGCGATGGCGTCAATGCCCGAATGCCACACGGTCGATCATGTTAAAAGCTGAAACTGTGTATACTGTCAATGCGAAATTAAACAGCAAGAAATGCTCTAGACATATGCAGCGCGGTTTAGTATTATTATTATTATTATTATTAATACCAGGTAATCTTAGGAGCATCATAAATCCTCTTATGACCATTGGCAACTACTGAAATTAGTATAAAAATAAATAAATTAAAAACATCGTCTTGGAGGATCCGGGCATCGATCCCGGTACCTCTCGCATGCAAAGCGAGCGCTCTACCATGTGAGCTAATCCCCCTGGAAATGGTAAAAAGGTCATAGTTCGAGTGCTGTTCGCAATACTAAACTACACCTTACATCAGACACATTTCAGCTTAGCTACCTTCAGCAGAGTGGCGCAGAGGAAGCGTGCTGGGCCCATAACCCAGAGGTCGGTGGATCGAAACCACCCTCTGCTACGTGCGAGCTATCGCATCATTTTAAAAACCACGTCATACTACAAACGTGACATGACCTGCATAGTCCTGCACAAGAACTGTACGATGCTACATCCACCGATAGCTCAGTTGGTAGAGCGGAGGACTGTAGACGAACTTATACCACTCAGGCATCCTTAGGTCGCTGGTTCAAATCCGGCTCGGTGGACTTGCATTTTAGGCCTAAAATTTTGTGTGGCAGGGAAAAGTTGTCGGAAGTGGGATTCGAACCCACGCCCTCATTCGAGGACCAGAATTCTCCACGCGATGAGTGGAAGAACATTTTGTCTTGAGTCTGGCGCCTTAGACCGCTCGGCCATCCCGACATGACACGAACGCTGCTGCAAATTGCTCTGCGCAAATTTCATTTATTTTACGCCTATGGAAAAGGCATTGGAGAACCCGGGCATCGATATCGGTACCTCTCGCATGCTAAGCGAGCGCTCTACCATCTGAGCTAGTTCCCCATCAAGTTTGCTTCGCCTTTGCCACTCCGCAAATGTTACGTTATTCATCCTCTTTCGACAAGACATTGTGGTGAAAGTTAGTTCACCATCGTACCAAATAATTGTTACGCCCGATGAGGGACTCGAACCCGCGACCCTCAGATTAAAAGTCTGATGCTCTACCGACTGAGCTAACCGGGCGTAAATCTGTATTCCCGGACAGTCCCGCGAACGCTACTGACGTGAAACGAAACATTGACAAGATAAAAAGAACCTCCCCGGCGGGGAATCGAACCCCGGTCTCCCGCGTGACAGGCGGGGATACTTACCACTATACTACCGAGGACGAGTTCATATTTAAATAATATGTTCGCGATGGCGTCAATGCCCGAATGCCACACGGTCGATCATGTTAAAAGCTGAAACTGTGTATACTGTCAATGCGAAATTAAACAGCAAGAAATGATCTAGACATATGCAGCGCGGTTTAGTATTATTATTATTATTATTATTAATACCAGGTAATCTTAGGAGCATCATAAATCCTCTTATGACCATTGGCAACTACTGAAATTAGTATAAAAATAAATAAATTAAAAACATCGTCTTGGAGGATCCGGGCATCGATCCCGGTACCTCTCGCATGCAAAGCGAGCGCTCTACCATGTGAGCTAATCCCCCTGGAAATGGTAAAAAAGTCATAGTTCGAGTGCTGTTCGCAATACTAAACTACACCTTACATCAGACACATTTCGGCTTACCTACCTTCAGCAGAGTGGCGCAGAGGAAGCGTGCTGGGCCCATAACCCCGAGGTCGGTGGATCGAAACCACCCTCTGCTACGTGCGAGCTATCGCATCATTTTAAAAACCACGTCATACTACAAACGTGACATGACCTGCATAGTCCTGCACAAGAACTGTACGATGCTACATCCACCGATAGCTCAGTTGGTAGAGCGGAGGACTGTAGACGAACTTATACCACTCAGGCATCCTTAGGTCGCTGGTTCAAATCCGGCTCGGTGGACTTGCATTTTAGGCCTAAAATTTTGTGTGGCAGGGAAAAGTTGTCGGAAGTGGGATTCGAACCCACGCCCTCATTCGAGGACCAGAATTCTCCACGCGATGAGTGGAAGAACATTTTGTCTTGAGTCTGGCGCCTTAGACCGCTCGGCCATCCCGACATGACACGAACGCTGCTGCAAATTGCTCTGCGCAAATTTCATTTATTTTACGCCTATGGAAAAGGCATTGGAGAACCCGGGCATCGATCCCGGTACCTCTCGCATGCTAAGCGAGCGCTCTACCATCTGAGCTAGTTCCCCATCAAGTTTGCTTCGCCTTTGCCACTCCGCAAATGTTACGTTATTCATCCTCTTTCGACAAGACATTGTGGTGAAAGTTAGTTCACCATCGTACCAAATAATTGTTACGCCCGATGAGGGACTCGAACCCGCGACCCTCAGATTAAAAGTCTGATGCTCTACCGACTGAGCTAACCGGGCGTAAATCTGTATTCCCGGACAGTCCCGCGAACGCTACTGACGTGAAACGAAACATTGACAAGATAAAAAGAACCTCCCCGGCGGGGAATCGAACCCCGGTCTCCCGCGTGACAGGCGGGGATACTTACCACTATACTACCGAGGACGAGTTCATATTTAAATAATATGTTCGCGATGGCGTCAATGCCCGAATGCCACACGGTCGATCATGTTAAAAGCTGAAACTGTGTATACTGTCAATGCGAAATTAAACAGCAAGAAATGCTCTAGACATATGCAGCGCGGTTTAGTATTATTATTATTATTATTATTAATACCAGGTAATCTTAGGAGCATCATAAATCCTCTTATGACCATTGGCAACTACTGAAATTAGTATAAAAATAAATAAATTAAAAACATCGTCTTGGAGGATCCGGGCATCGATCCCGGTACCTCTCGCATGCAAAGCGAGCGCTCTACCATGTGAGCTAATCCCCCTGGAAATGGTAAAAAGGTCATAGTTCGAGTGCTGTTCGCAATACTAAACTACACCTTACATCAGACACATTTCAGCTTACCTACCTTCAGCAGAGTGGCGCAGAGGAAGCGTGCTGGGCCCATAACCCAGAGGTCGGTGGATCGAAACCACCCTCTGCTACGTGCGAGCTATCGCATCATTTTAAAAACCACGTCATACTACAAACGTGACATGACCTGCATAGTCCTGCACAAGAACTGTACGATGCTACATCCACCGATAGCTCAGTTGGTAGAGCGGAGGACTGTAGACGAACTTATACCACTCAGGCATCCTTAGGTCGCTGGTTCAAATCCGGCTCGGTGGACTTGCATTTTAGGCCTAAAATTTTGTGTGGCAGGGAAAAGTTGTCGGAAGTGGGATTCGAACCCACGCCCTCATTCGAGGACCAGAATTCTCCACGCGATGAGTGGAAGAACATTTTGTCTTGAGTCTGGCGCCTTAGACCGCTCGGCCATCCCGACATGACGCGAACGCTGCTGCAAATTGCTCTGCGCAAATTTCATTTATTTTACGCCTATGGAAAAGGCATTGGAGAACCCGGGCATCGATCCCGGTACCTCTCGCATGCTAAGCGAGCGCTCTACCATCTGAGCTAGTTCCCCATCAAGTTTGCTTCGCCTTTGCCACTCCGCAAATGTTACGTTATTCATCCTCTTTCGACAAGACATTGTGGTGAAAGTTAGTTCACCATCGTACCAAATAATTGTTACGCCCGATGAGGGACTCGAACCCGCGACCCTCAGATTAAAAGTCTGATGCTCTACCGACTGAGCTAACCGGGCGTAAATCTGTATTCCCGGACAGTCCCGCGAACGCTACTGACGTGAAACGAAACATTGACAAGATAAAAAGAACCTCCCCGGCGGGGAATCGAACCCCGGTCTCCCGCGTGACAGGCGGGGATACTTACCACTATACTACCGAGGACGAGTTCATATTTAAATAATATGTTCGCGATGGCGTCAATGCCCGAATGCCACACGGTCGATCATGTTAAAAGCTGAAACTGTGTATACTGTCAATGCGAAATTAAACAGCAAGAAATGCTCTAGACATATGCAGCGCGGTTTAGTATTATTATTATTATTATTATTAATACCAGGTAATCTTAGGAGCATCATAAATCCTCTTATGACCATTGGCAACTACTGAAATTAGTATAAAAATAAATAAATTAAAAACATCGTCTTGGAGGATCCGGGCATCGATCCCGGTACCTCTCGCATGCAAAGCGAGCGCTCTACCATGTGAGCTAATCCCCCTGGAAATGGTAAAAAGGTCATAGTTCGAGTGCTGTTCGCAATACTAAACTACACCTTACATCAGACACATTTCAGCTTACCTACCTTCAGCAGAGTGGCGCAGAGGAAGCGTGCTGGGCCCATAACCCAGAGGTCGGTGGATCGAAACCACCCTCTGCTACGTGCGAGCTATCGCATCATTTTAAAAACCACGTCATACTACAAACGTGACATGACCTGCATAGTCCTGCACAAGAACTGTACGATGCTACATCCACCGATAGCTCAGTTGGTAGAGCGGAGGACTGTAGACGAACTTATACCACTCAGGCATCCTTAGGTCGCTGGTTCAAATCCGGCTCGGTGGACTTGCATTTTAGGCCTAAAATTTTGTGTGGCAGGGAAAAGTTGTCGGAAGTGGGATTCGAACCCACGCCCTCATTCGAGGACCAGAATTCTCCACGCGATGAGTGGAAGAACATTTTGTCTTGAGTCTGGCGCCTTACACCGCTCGGCCATCCCGACATGACACGAACGCTGCTGCAAATTGCTCTGCGCAAATTTCATTTATTTTACGCCTATGGAAAAGGCATTGGAGAACCCGGGCATCGATCCCGGTACCTCTCGCATGCTAAGCGAGCGCTCTACCATCTGAGCTAGTTCCCCATCAAGTTTGCTTCGCCTTTGCCACTCCGCAAATGTTACGTTATTCATCCTCTTTCGACAAGACATTGTGGTGAAGGTTAGTTCACCATCGTACCAAATAATTGTTACGCCCGATGAGGGACTCGAACCCGCGACCCTCAGATTAAAAGTCTGATGCTCTACCGACTGAGCTAACCGGGCGTAAATCTGTATTCCCGGACAGTCCCGCGAACGCTACTGACGTGAAACGAAACATTGACAAGATAAAAAGAACCTCCCCGGCGGGGAATCGAACCCCGGTCTCCCGCGTGACAGGCGGGGATACTTACCACTATACTACCGAGGACGAGTTCATATTTAAATAATATGTTCGCGATGGCGTCAATGCCCGAATGCCACACGGTCGATCATGTTAAAAGCTGAAACTGTGTATACTGTCAATGCGAAATTAAACAGCAAGAAATGCTCTAGACATATGCAGCGCGGTTTAGTATTATTATTATTATTATTAATACCAGGTAATCTTAGGAGCATCATAAATCCTCTTATGACCATTGGCAACTACTGAAATTAGTATAAAAATAAATAAATTAAAAACATCGTCTTGGAGGATCCGGGCATCGATCCCGGTACCTCTCGCATGCAAAGCGAGCGCTCTACCATGTGAGCTAATCCCCCTGGAAATGGTAAAAAGGTCATAGTTCGAGTGCTGTTCGCAATACTAAACTACACCTTACATCAGACACATTTCAGCTTACCTACCTTCAGCAGAGTGGCGCAGAGGAAGCGTGCTGGGCCCATAACCCAGAGGTCGGTGGATCGAAACCACCCTCTGCTACGTGCGAGCTATCGCATCATTTTAAAAACCACGTCATACTACAAACGTGACATGACCTGCATAGTCCTGCACAAGAACTGTACGATGCTACATCCACCGATAGCTCAGTTGGTAGAGCGGAGGACTGTAGACGAACTTATACCACTCAGGCATCCTTAGGTCGCTGGTTCAAATCCGGCTCGGTGGACTTGCATTTTAGGCCTAAAATTTTGTGTGGCAGGGAAAAGTTGTCGGAAGTGGGATTCGAACCCACGCCCTCATTCGAGGACCAGAATTCTCCACGCGATGAGTGGAAGAACATTTTGTCTTGAGTCTGGCGCCTTAGACCGCTCGGCCATCCCGACATGACGCGAACGCTGCTGCAAATTGCTCTGCGCAAATTTCATTTATTTTACGCCTATGGAAAAGGCATTGGAGAACCCGGGCATCGATCCCGGTACCTCTCGCATGCTAAGCGAGCGCTCTACCATCTGATCTAGTTCCCCATCAAGTTTGCTTCGCCTTTGCCACTCCGCAAATGTTACGTTATTCATCCTCTTTCGACAAGACACTGTGGTGAAAGTTAGTTCACCATCGTACCAAATAATTGTTACGCCCGATGAGGGACTCGAACCCGCGACCCTCAGATTAAAAGTCTGATGCTCTACCGACTGAGCTAACCGGGCGTAAATCTGTATTCCCGGACAGTCCCGCGAACGCTACTGACGTGAAACGAAACATTGACAAGATAAAAAGAACCTCCCCGGCGGGGAATCGAACCCCGGTCTCCCGCGTGACAGGCGGGGATACTTACCACTATACTACCGAGGACGAGTTCATATTTAAATAATATGTTCGCGATGGCGTCAATGCCCGAATGCCACACGGTCGATCATGTTAAAAGCTGAAACTGTGTATACTGTCAATGCGAAATTAAACAGCAAGAAATGCTCTAGAAATATGCAGCGCGGTTTAGTATTATTATTATTATTATTAATACCAGGTAATCTTAGGAGCATCATAAATCCTCTTATGACCATTGGCAACTACTGAAATTAGTATAAAAATAAATACATTAAAAACATCGTCTTGGAGGCTCCGGGCATCGATCCCGGTACCTCTCGCATGCAAAGCGAGCGCTCTACCATGTGAGCTAATCCCCCTGGAAATGGTAAAAAGGTCATAGTTCGAGTGCTGTTCGCAATACTAAACTACACCTTACATCAGACACATTTCAGCTTACCTACCTTCAGCAGAGTGGCGCAGAGGAAGCGTGCTGGACCCATAACCCAGAGGTCGGTGGATCGAAACCACCCTCTGCTACGTGCGAGCTATCGCATCATTTTAAAAACCACGTCATACTACAAACGTGACATGACCTGCATAGTCCTGCACAAGAACTGTACGATGCTACATCCACCGATAGCTCAGTTGGTAGAGCGGAGGACTGTAGACGAACTTATACCACTCAGACATCCTTAGGTCGCTGGTTCAAATCCGGCTCGGTGGACTTGCATTTTAGGCCTAAAATTTTGTGTGGCAGGGAAAAGTTGTCGGAAGTGGGATTCGAACCCACGCCCTCATTCGAGGACCAGAATTCTCCACGCGATGAGTGGAAGAACATTTTGTCTTGAGTCTGGCGCCTTAGACCGCTCGGCCATCCCGACATGACGCGAACGCTGCTGCAAATTGCTCTGCGCAAATTTCATTTATTTTACGCCTATGGAAAAGGCATTGGAGAACCCGGGCATCGATCCCGGTACCTCTCGCATGCTAAGCGAGCGCTCTACCATCTGAGCTAGTTCCCCATCAAGTTTGCTTCGCCTTTGCCACTCCGCAAATGTTACGTTATTCATCCTCTTTCGACAAGACATTGTGGTGAAAGTTAGTTCACCATCGTACCAAATAATTGTTACGCCCGATGAGGGACTCGAACCCGCGACCCTCAGATTAAAAGTCTGATGCTCTACCGACTGAGCTAACCGGGCGTAAATCTGTATTCCCGGACAGTCCCGCGAACGCTACTGACGTGAAACGAAACATTGACAAGATAAAAAGAACCTCCCCGGCGGGGAATCGAACCCCGGTCTCCCGCGTGACAGGCGGGGATACTTACCACTATACTACCGAGGACGAGTTCATATTTAAATAATATGTTCGCGATGGCGTCAATGCCCGAATGCCACACGGTCGATCATGTTAAAAGCTGAAACTGTGTATACTGTCAATGCGAAATTAAACAGCAAGAAATGCTCTAGACATATGCAGCGCGGTTTAGTATTATTATTATTATTATTATTAATACCAGGTAATCTTAGGAGCATCATAAATCCTCTTATGACCATTGGCAACTACTGAAATTAGTATAAAAATAAATAAATTAAAAACATCGTCTTGGAGGATCCGGGCATCGATCCCGGTACCTCTCGCATGCAAAGCGAGCGCTCTACCATGTGAGCTAATCCCCCTGGAAATGGTAAAAAGGTCATAGTTCGAGTGCTGTTCGCAATACTAAACTACACCTTACATCAGACACATTTCAGCTTACCTACCTTCAGCAGAGTGGCGCAGAGGAAGCGTGCTGGGCCCATAACCCAGAGGTCGGTGGATCGAAACCACCCTCTGCTACGTGCGAGCTATCGCATCATTTTAAAAACCACGTCATACTACAAACGTGACATGACCTGCATAGTCCTGCACAAGAACTGTACGATGCTACATCCACCGATAGCTCAGTTGGTAGAGCGGAGGACTGTAGACGAACTTATACCACTCAGGCATCCTTAGGTCGCTGGTTCAAATCCGGCTCGGTGGACTTGCATTTTAGGCCTAAAATTTTGTGTGGCAGGGAAAAGTTGTCGGAAGTGGGATTCGAACCCACGCCCTCATTCGAGGACCAGAATTCTCCACGCGATGAGTGGAAGAACATTTTGTCTTGAGTCTGGCGCCTTAGACCGCTCGGCCATCCCGACATGACACGAACGCTGCTGCAAATTGCTCTGCGCAAATTTCATTTATTTTACGCCTATGGAAAAGGCATTAGAGAACCCGGGCATCGATCCCGGTACCTCTCGCATGCTAAGCGAGCGCTCTACCATCTGAGCTAGTTCCCCATCAAGTTTGCTTCGCCTTTGCCACTCCGCAAATGTTACGTTATTCATCCTCTTTCGACAAGACATTGTGGTGAAAGTTAGTTCACCATCGTACCAAATAATTGTTACGCCCGATGAGGGACTCGAACCCGCGACCCTCAGATTAAAAGTCTGATGCTCTACCGACTGAGCTAACCGGGCGTAAATCTGTATTCCCGGACAGTCCCGCGAACGCTACTGACGTGAAACGAAACATTGACAAGATAAAAAGAACCTCCCCGGCGGGGAATCGAACCCCGGTCTCCCGCGTGACAGGCGGGGATACTTACCACTATACTACCGAGGACGAGTTCATATTTAAATAATATGTTCGCGATGGCGTCAATGCCCGAATGCCACACGGTCGATCATGTTAAAAGCTGAAACTGTGTATACTGTCAATGCGAAATTAAACAGCAAGAAATGCTCTAGACATATGCAGCGCGGTTTAGTATTATTATTATTATTATTAATACCAGGTAATCTTAGGAGCATCATAAATCCTCTTATGACCATTGGCAACTACTGAAATTAGTATAAAAATAAATAAATTAAAAACATCGTCTTGGAGGATCCGGGCATCGATCCCGGTACCTCTCGCATGCAAAGCGAGCGCTCTACCATGTGAGCTAATCCCCCTGGAAATGGTAAAAAGGTCATAGTTCGAGTGCTGTTCGCAATACTAAACTACACCTTACATCAGACACATTTCAGCTTACCTACCTTCAGCAGAGTGGCGCAGAGGAAGCGTGCTGGGCCCATAACCCAGAGGTCGGTGGATCGAAACCACCCTCTGCTACGTGCGAGCTATCGCATCATTTTAAAAACCACGTCATACTACAAACGTGACATGACCTGCATAGTCCTGCACAAGAACTGTACGATGCTACATCCACCGATAGCTCAGTTGGTAGAGCGGAGGACTGTAGACGAACTTATACCACTCAGGCATCCTTAGGTCGCTGGTTCAAATCCGGCTCGGTGGACTTGCATTTTAGGCCTAAAATTTTGTGTGGCAGGGAAAAGTTGTCGGAAGTGGGATTCGAACCCACGCCCTCATTCGAGGACCAGAATTCTCCACGCGATGAGTGGAAGAACATTTTGTCTAGAGTCTGGCGCCTTAGACCGCTCGGCCATCCCGACATGACACGAACGCTGCTGCAAATTGCTCTGCGCAAATTTCATTTATTTTACGCCTATGGAAAAGGCATTGGAGAACCCGGGCATCGATCCCGGTACCTCTCGCATGCTAAGCGAGCGCTCTACCATCTGAGCTAGTTCCCCATCAAGTTTGCTTCGCCTTTGCCACTCCGCAAATGTTACGTTATTCATCCTCTTTCGACAAGACATTGTGGTGAAAGTTAGTTCACCATCGTACCAAATAATTGTTACGCCCGATGAGGGACTCGAAACCGCGACCCTCAGATTAAAAGTCTGATGGTCTACCGACTGAGCTAACCGGGCGTAAAACTGTATTCCCGGACAGTCCCGCGAACGCTACTGACGTGAAACGAAACATTGACAAGATAAAAAGAACCTTCCCGGCGGGGAATCGAACCCCGGTCTCCCGCGTGACAGGCGGGGATACTTACCACTATACTACCGAGGACGAGTTCATATTTAAATAATATGTTCGCGATGGCGTCAATGCCCGAATGCCACACGGTCGATCATGTTAAAAGCTGAAACTGTGTATACTGTCAATGCGAAATTAAACAGCAAGAAATGCTCTAGACATATGCAGCGCGGTTTAGTATTATTATTATTATTATTAATACCAGGTAATCTTAGGAGCATCATAAATCCTCTTATGACCATTGGCAACTACTGAAATTAGTATAAAAATAAATAAATTAAAAACATCGTCTTGGAGGATCCGGGCATCGATCCCGGTACCTCTCGCATGCAAAGCGAGCGCTCTACCATGTGAGCTAATCCCCCTGGAAATGGTAAAAAGGTCATAGTTCGAGTGCTGTTCGCAATACTAAACTACACCTTACATCAGACACATTTCAGCTTACCTACATTCAGCAGAGTGGCGCAGAGGAAGCGTGCTTGGCCCATAACCCAGAGGTCGGTGGATCGAAACCACCCTCTGCTACGTGCGAGCTATCGCATCATTTTAAAAACCACGTCATACTACAAACGTGACATGACCTGCATAGTCCTGCACAAGAACTGTACGATGCTACATCCACCGATAGCTCAGTTGGTAGATCGGAGGACTGTAGACGAACTTATACCACTCAGGCATCCTTAGGTCGCTGGTTCAAATCCGGCTCGGTGGACTTGCATTTTAGGCCTAAAATTTTGTGTGGCAGGGAAAAGTTGTCGGAAGTGGGATTCGAACCCACGCCCTCATTCGAGGACCAGAATTCTCCACGCGATGAGTGGAAGAACATTTTGTCTTGAGTCTGGCGCCTTAGACCGCTCGGCCATCCCGACATGACACGAACGCTGCTGCAAATTGCTCTGCGCAAATTTCATTTATTTTACGCCTATGGAAAAGGCATTGGAGAACCCGGGCATCGATCCCGGTATCTCTCGCATGCTAAGCGAGCGCTCTACCATCTGAGCTAGATCCCCATCAAGTTTGCTTCGCCTTTGCCACTCCGCAAATGTTACGTTATTCATCCTCTTTCGACAAGACATTGTGGTGAAAGTTAGTTCACCATCGTACCAAATAATTGTTACGCCCGATGAGGGACTCGAACCCGCGACCCTCAGATTAAAAGTCTGATGCTCTACCGACTGAGCTAACCGGGTGTAAATCTGTATTCCCGGACAGTCCCGCGAACGCTACTGACGTGAAACGAAACATTGACAAGATAAAAAGAACCTCCCCGGCGGGGAATCGAACCCCGGTCTCCCGCGTGACAGGCGGGGATACTTACCACTATACTACCGAGGACGAGTTCATATTTAAATAATATGTTCGCGATGGCGTCAATGCCCGAATGCCACACGGTCGATCATGTTAAAAGCTGAAACTGTGTATACTGTCAATGCGAAATTAAACAGCAAGAAATGCTCTAGACATATGCAGCGCGGTTAAGTATTATTATTATTATTATTAATACCAGGTAATCTTAGGAGCATCATAAATCCTCTTATGACCATTGGCAACTACTGAAATTAGTATAAAAATAAATAAATTAAAAACATCGTCTTGGAGGATCCGGGCATCGATCCCGGTACCTCTCGCATGCAAAGCGAGCGCTCTACCATGTGAGCTAATCCCCCTGGAAATGGTAAAAAGGTCATAGTTCGAGTGCTGTTCGCAATACTAAACTACACCTTACATCAGACACATTTCAGCTTACCTACCTTCAGCAGAGTGGCGCAGAGGAAGCGTGCTGGGCCCATAACCCAGAGGTCGGTGGATCGAAACCACCCTCTGCTACGTGCGAGCTATCGCATCATTTTAAAAACCACGTCATACTACAAACGTGACATGACCTGCATAGTCCTGCACAAGCACTGTACGATGCTACATCCACCGATAGCTCAGTTGGTAGAGCGGAGGACTGTAGACGAACTTATACCACTCAGGCATCCTTAGGTCGCTGGTTCAAATCCGGCTCGGTGGACTTGCATTTTAGGCCTAAAATTTTGTGTGGCAGGGAAAAGTTATCGGAAGTGGGATTCGAACCCACGCCCTCATTCGAGGACCAGAATTCTCCACGCGATGAGTGGAAGAACATTTTGTCTTGAGTCTGGCGCCTTAGACCGCTCGGCCATCCCGACATGACACGAACGCTGCTGCAAATTGCTCTGCGCAAATTTCATTTATTTTACGCCTATGGAAAAGGCATTGGAGAACCCGGGCATCGATCCCGGTACCTCTCGCATGCTAAGCGAGCGCTCTACCATCTGAGCTAGTTCCCCATCAAGTTTGCTTCGCCTTTGCCACTCCGCAAATGTTACGTTATTCATCCTCTTTCGACAAGACATTGTGGTGAAAGTTAGTTCACCATCGTACCAAATAATTGTTACGCCCGATGAGGGACTCGAACCCGCGACCCTCAGATTAAAAGTCTGATGCTCTACCGACTGAGCTAACCGGGCGTATATCTGTATTCCCGGACAGTCCCGCGAACGCTACTGACGTGAAACGAAACATTGACAAGATAAAAAGAACCTCCCCGGCGGGGAATCGAACCCCGGTCTCCCGCGTGACAGGCGGGGATACTTACCACTATACTACCGAGGACGAGTTCATATTTAAATAATATGTTCGCGATGGCGTCAATGCCCGAATGCCACACGGTCGATCATGTTAAAAGCTGAAACTGTGTATACTGTCAATGCGAAATTAAACAGCAAGAAATGCTCTAGACATATGCAGCGCGGTTTAGTATTATTATTATTATTATTAATACCAGGTAATCTTAGGAGCATCATAAATCCTCTTATGACCATTGGCAACTACTGAAATTAGTATAAAAATAAATAAATTAAAAACATCGTCTTGGAGGATCCGGGCATCGATCCCGGTACCTCTCGCATGCAAAGCGAGCGCTCTACCATGTGAGCTAATCCCCCTGGAAATGGTAAAAAGGTCATAGTTCGAGTGCTGTTCGCAATACTAAACTACACCTTACATCAGACACATTTCAGCTTACCTACCTTCAGCAGAGTGGCGCAGAGGAAGCGTGCTGGGCCCATAACCCAGAGGTCGGTGGATCGAAACCACCCTCTGCTACGTGCGAGCTATCGCATCATTTTAAAAACCACGTCATACTACAAACGTGACATGACCTGCATAGTCCTGCACAAGAACTGTACGATGCTACATCCACCGATAGCTCAGTTGGTAGAGCGGAGGACTGTAGACGAACTTATACCACTCAGGCATCCTTAGGTCGCTGGTTCAAATCCGGCTCGGTGGACTTGCATTTTAGGCCTAAAATTTTGTGTGGCAGGGAAAAGTTGTCGGAAGTGGGATTCGAACCCACGCCCTCATTCGAGGACCAGAATTCTCCACGCGATGAGTGGAAGAACATTTTGTCTTGAGTCTGGCGCCTTAGACCGCTCGGCCATCCCGACATGACACGAACGCTGCTGCAAATTGCTCTGCGCAAATTTCATTTATTTTACGCCTATGGAAAAGGCATTGGAGAACCCGGGCATCGATCCCGGTACCTCTCGCATGCTAAGCGAGCGCTCTACCATCTGAGCTAGTTCCCCATCAAGTTTGCTTCGCCTTTGCCACTCCGCAAATGTTACGTTATTCATCCTCTTTCGACAAGACATTGTGGTGAAAGTTAGTTCACCATCGTACCAAATAATTGTTACGCCCGATGAGGGACTCGAACCCGCGACCCTCAGATTAAAAGTCTGATGCTCTACCGACTGAGCTAACCGGGCGTAAATCTGTATTCCCGGACAGTCCCGCGAACGCTACTGACGTGAAACGAAACATTGACAAGATAAAAAGAACCTCCCCGGCGGGGAATCGAACCCCGGTCTCCCGCGTGACAGGCGGGGATACTTACCACTATACTACCGAGGACGAGTTCATATTTAAATAAAATGTTCGCGATGGCGTCAATGCCCGAATGCCACACGGTCGATCATGTTAAAAGCTGAAACTGTGTATACTGTCAATGCGAAATTAAACAGCAAGAAATGCTCTAGACATATGCAGCGCGGTTTAGTATTATTATTATTATTATTAATACCAGGTAATCTTAGGAGCATCATAAATCCTCTTATGACCATTGGCAACTACTGAAATTAGTATAAAAATAAATAAATTAAAAACATCGTCTTGGAGGATCCGGGCATCGATCCCGGTACCTCTCGCATGCAAAGCGAGCGCTCTACCATGTGAGCTAATCCCCCTGGAAATGGTAAAAAGGTCATAGTTCGAGTGCTGTTCGCAATACTAAACTACACCTTACATCAGACACATTTCAGCTTACCTACCTTCAGCAGAGTGGCGCAGAGGAAGCGTGCTGGGCCCATAACCCAGAGGTCGGTGGATCGAAACCACCCTCTGCTACGTGCGAGCTATCGCATCATTTTAAAAACCACGTCATACTACAAACGTGACATGACCTGCATAGTCCTGCACAAGAACTGTACGATGCTACATCCACCGATAGCTCAGTTGGTAGAGCGGAGGACTGTAGACGAACTTATACCACTCAGGCATCCTTAGGTCGCTGGTTTAAATCCGGCTCGGTGGACTTGCATTTTAGGCCTAAAATTTTGTGTGGCAGGGAAAAGTTGTCGGAAGTGGGATTCGAACCCACGCCCTCATTCGAGGACCAGAATTCTCCACGCGATGAGTGGAAGAACATTTTGTCTTGAGTCTGGCGCCTTAGACCGCTCGGCCATCCCGACATGACACGAACGCTGCTGCAAATTGCTCTGCGCAAATTTCATTTATTTTACGCCTATGGAAAAGGCATTGGAGAACCCGGGCATCGATCCCGGTACCTCTCGCATGCTAAGCGAGCGCTCTACCATCTGAGCAAGTTCCCCATCAAGTTTGCTTCGCCTTTGCCACTCCGCAAATGTTACGTTATTCATCCTCTTTCGACAAGACATTGTGGTGAAAGTTAGTTCACCATCGTACCAAATAATTGTTACGCCCGATGAGGGACTCGAACCCGCGACCCTCAGATTAAAAGTCTGATGCTCTACCGACTGAGCTAACCGGGCGTAAATCTGTATTCCCGGACAGTCCCGCGAACGCTACTGACGTGAAACGAAACATTGACAAGATAAAAAGAACCTCCCCGGCGGGGAATCGAACCCCGGTCTCCCGCGTGACAGGCGGGGATACTTACCACTATACTACCGAGGACGAGTTCATATTTAAATAATATGTTCGCGATGGCGTCAATGCCCGAATGCCACACGGTCGATCATGTTAAAAGCTGAAACTGTGTATACTGTCAATGCGAAATTAAACAGCAAGAAATGCTCTAGACATATGCAGCGCGGTTTAGTATTATTATTATTATTATTAATACCAGGTAATCTTAGGAGCATCATAAATCCTCTTATGACCATTGGCAACTACTGAAATTAGTATAAAAATAAATAAATTAAAAACATCGTCTTGGAGGATCCGGGCATCGATCCCGGTACCTCTCGCATGCAAAGCGAGCGCTCTACCATGTGAGCTAATCCCCCTGGAAATGGTAAAAAGGTCATAGTTCGAGTGCTGTTCGCAATACTAAACTACACCTTACATCAGACACATTTCAGCTTACCTACCTTCAGCAGAGTGGCGCAGAGGAAGCGTGCTGGGCCCATAACCCAGAGGTCGGTGGATCGAAACCACCCTCTGCTACGTGCGAGCTATCGCATCATTTTAAAAACCACGTCATACTACAAACGTGACATGACCTGCATAGTCCTGCACAAGAACTGTACGATGCTACATCCACCGATAGCTCAGTTGGTAGAGCGGAGGACTGTAGACGAACTTATACCACTCAGGCATCCTTAGGTCGCTGGTTCAAATCCGGCTCGGTGGACTTGCATTTTAGGCCTAAAATTTTGTGTGGCAGGGAAAAGTTTTCGGAAGTGGGATTCGAACCCACGCCCTCATTCGAGGACCAGAATTCTCCACGCGATGAGTGGAAGAACATTTTGTCTTGAGTCTGGCGCCTTAGACCGCTCGGCCATCCCGACATGACACGAACGCTGCTGCAAATTGCTCTGCGCAAATTTCATTTATTTTACGCCTATGGAAAAGGCATTGGAGAACCCGGGCATCGATCCCGGTACCTCTCGCATGCTAAGCGAGCGCTCTACCATCTGAGCTAGTTCCCCATCAAGTTTGCTTCGCCTTTGCCACTCCGCAAATGTTACGTTATTCATCCTCTTTCGACAAGACATTGTGGTGAAAGTTAGTTCACCATCGTACCAAATAATTGTTACGCCCGATGAGGGACTCGAACCCGCGACCCTCAGATTAAAAGTCTGATGCTCTACCGACTGAGCTAACCGGGCGTAAATCTGTATTCCCGGACAGTCCCGCGAACGCTACTGACGTGAAACGAAACATTGACAAGATAAAAAGAACCTCCCCGGCGGGGAATCGAACCCCGGTCTCCCGCGTGACAGGCGGGGATACTTACCACTATACTACCGAGGACGAGTTCATATTTAAATAAAATGTTCGCGATGGCGTCAATGCCCGAATGCCACACGGTCGATCATGTTAAAAGCTGAAACTGTGTATACTGTCAATGCGAAATTAAACAGCAAGAAATGCTCTAGACATATGCAGCGCGGTTTAGTATTATTATTATTATTATTAATACCAGGTAATCTTAGGAGCATCATAAATCCTCTTATGACCATTGGCAACTACTGAAATTAGTATAAAAATAAATAAATTAAAAACATCGTCTTGGAGGATCCGGGCATCGATCCCGGTACCTCTCGCATGCAAAGCGAGCGCTCTACCATGTGAGCTAATCCCCCTGGAAATGGTAAAAAGGTCATAGTTCGAGTGCTGTTCGCAATACTAAACTACACCTTACATCAGACACATTTCAGCTTACCTACCTTCAGCAGAGTGGCGCAGAGGAAGCGTGCTGGGCCCATAACCCAGAGGTCGGTGGATCGAAACCACCCTCTGCTACGTGCGAGCTATCGCATCATTTTAAAAACCACGTCTTACTACAAACGTGACATGACCAGCATAGTCCTGCACAAGAACTGTACGATGCTACATCCACCGATAGCTCAGTTGGTAGAGCGGAGGACTGTAGACGAACTTATACCACTCAGGCATCCTTAGGTCGCTGGTTCAAATCCGGCTCGGTGGACTTGCATTTTAGGCCTAAAATTTTGTGTGGCAGGGAAAAGTTGTCGGAAGTGGGATTCGAACCCACGCCCTCATTCGAGGACCAGAATTCTCCACGCGATGAGTGGAAGAACATTTTGTCTTGAGTCTGGCGCCTTAGACCGCTCGGCCATCCCGACATGACACGAACGCTGCTGCAAATTGCTCTGCGCAAATTTCATTTATTTTACGCCTATGGAAAAGGCATTGGAGAACCCGGGCATCGATCCCGGTACCTCTCGCATGCTAAGCGAGCGCTCTACCATCTGAGCTAGTTCCCCATCAAGTTTGCTTCGCCTTTGCCACTCCGCAAATGTTACGTTATTCATCCTCTTTCGACAAGACATTGTGGTGAAAGTTAGTTCACCATCGTACCAAATAATTGTTACGCCCGATGAGGGACTCGAACCCGCGACCCTCAGATTAAAAGTCTGATGCTCTACCGACTGAGCTAACCGGGCGTAAATCTGTATTCCAGGACAGTCCCGCAAACGCTACTGACGTGAAACGAAACATTGACAAGATAAAAAGAACCTCCCCGGCGGGGAATCGAACCCCGGTCTCCCGCGTGACAGGCGGGGATACTTACCACTATACTACCGAGGACGAGTTCATATTTAAATAATATGTTCGCGATGGCGTCAATGCCCGAATGCCACACGGTCGATCATGTTAAAAGCTGAAACTGTGTATACTGTCAATGCGAAATTAAACAGCAAGAAATGCTCTAGACATATGCAGCGCGGTTTAGTATTATTATTATTATTATTAATACCAGGTAATCTTAGGAGCATCATAAATCCTCTTATGACCATTGGCAACTACTGAAATTAGTATAAAAATAAATAAATTAAAAACATCGTCTTGGAGGATCCGGGCATCGATCCCGGTACCTCTCGCATGCAAAGCGAGCGCTCTACCATGTGAGCTAATCCCCCTGGAAATGGTAAAAAGGTCATAGTTCGAGTGCTGTTCGCAATACTAAACTACACCTTACATCAGACACATTTCAGCTTACCTACCTTCAGCAGAGTGGCGCAGAGGAAGCGTGCTGGGCCCATAACCCAGAGGTCGGTGGATCGAAACCACCCTCTGCTACGTGCGAGCTATCGCATCATTTTAAAAACCACGTCATACTACAAACGTGACATGACCTGCATAGTCCTGCACAAGAACTGTACGATGCTACATCCACCGATAGCTCAGTTGGTAGAGCGGAGGACTGTAGACGAACTTATACCACTCAGGCATCCTTAGGTCGCTGGTTCAAATCCGGCTCGGTGGACTTGCATTTTAGGCCTAAAATTTTGTGTGGCAGGGAAAAGTTGTCGGAAGTGAGATTCGAACCCACGCCCTCATTCGAGGACCAGAATTCTCCACGCGATGAGTGGAAGAACATTTTGTCTTGAGTCTGGCGCCTTAGACCGCTCGGCCATCCCGACATGACACGAACGCTGCTGCAAATTGCTCTGCGCAAATTTCATTTATTTTACGCCTATGGAAAAGGCATTGGAGAACCCGGGCATCGATCCCGGTACCTCTCGCATGCTAAGCGAGCGCTCTACCATCTGAGCTAGTTCCCCATCAAGTTTGCTTCGCCTTTGCCACTCCGCAAATGTTACGTTATTCATCCTCTTTCGACAAGACATTGTGGTGAAAGTTAGTTCACCATCGTACCAAATAATTGTTACGCCCGATGAGGGACTCGAACCCGCGACCCTCAGATTAAAAGTCTGATGCTCTACCGACTGAGCTAACCGGGCGTAAATCTGTATTCCCGGACAGTCCCGCGAACGCTACTGACGTGAAACGAAACATTGACAAGATAAAAAGAACCTCCCCGGCGGGGAATCGAACCCCGGTCTCCCGCGTGACAGGCGGGGATACTTACCACTATACTACCGAGGACGAGTTCATATTTAAATAATATGTTCGCGATGGCGTCAATGCCCGAATGCCACACGGTCGATCATGTTAAAAGCTGAAACTGTGTATACTGTCAATGCGAAATTAAACAGCAAGAAATGCTCGAGACATATGCAGCGCGGTTTAGTATTATTATTATTATTATTAATACCAGGTAATCTTAGGAGCATCATAAATCCTCTTATGACCATTGGCAACTACTGAAATTAGTATAAAAATAAATAAATTAAAAACATCGTCTTGGAGGATCCGGGCATCGATCCCGGTACCTCTCGCATGCAAAGCGAGCGCTCTACCATGTGAGCTAATCCCCCTGGAAATGGTAAAAAGGTCATAGTTCGAGTGCTGTTCGCAATACTAAACTACACCTTACATCAGACACATTTCAGCTTACCTACCTTCAGCAGAGTGGCGCAGAGGAAGCGTGCTGGGCCCATAACCCAGAGGTCGGTGGATCGAAACCACCCTCTGCTACGTGCGAGCTATCGCATCATTTTAAAAACCACGTCATACTACAAACGTGACATGACCTGCATAGTCCTGCACAAGAACTGTACGATGCTACATCCACCGATAGCTCAGTTGGTAGAGCGGAGGACTGTAGACGAACTTATACCACTCAGGCATCCTTAGGTCGCTGGTTCAAATCCGGCTCGGTGGACTTGCATTTTAGGCCTAAAATTTTGTGTGGCAGGGAAAAGTTGTCGGAAGTGGGATTCGAACCCACGCCCTCATTCGAGGACCAGAATTCTCCACGCGATGAGTGGAAGAACATTTTGTCTTGAGTCTGGCGCCTTAGACCGCTCGGCCATCCCGACATGACACGAACGCTGCTGCAAATTGCTCTGCGCAAATTTCATTTATTTTACGCCTATGGAAAAGGCATTGGAGAACCCGGGCATCGATCCCGGTACCTCTCGCATGCTAAGCGAGCGCTCTACCATCTGAGCTAGTTCCCCATCAAGTTTGCTTCGCCTTTGCCACTCCGCAAATGTTACGTTATTCATCCTCTTTCGACAAGACATTGTGGTGAAAGTTAGTTCACCATCGTACCAAATAATTGTTACGCCCGATGAGGGACTCGAACCCGCGACCCTCAGATTAAAAGTCTGATGCTCTACCGACTGAGCTAACCGGGCGTAAATCTGTATTCCCGGACAGTCCCGCGAACGCTACTGACGTGAAACGAAACATTGACAAGATAAAAAGAACCTCCCCGGCGGGGAATCGAACCCCGGTCTCCCGCGTGACAGGCGGGGATACTTACCACTATACTACCGAGGACGAGTTCATATTTAAATAATATGTTCGCGATGGCGTCAATGCCCGAATGCCACACGGTCGATCATGTTAAAAGCTGAAACTGTGTATACTGTCAATGCGAAATTAAACAGCAAGAAATGCTCGAGACATATGCAGCGCGGTTTAGTATTATTATTATTATTATTAATACCAGGTAATCTTAGGAGCATCATAAATCCTCTTATGACCATTGGCAACTACTGAAATTAGTATAAAAATAAATAAATTAAAAACATCGTCTTGGAGGATCCGGGCATCGATCCCGGTACCTCTCGCATGCAAAGCGAGCGCTCTACCATGTGAGCTAATCCCCCTGGAAATGGTAAAAAGGTCATAGTTCGAGTGCTGTTCGCAATACTAAACTACACCTTACATCAGACACATTTCAGCTTACCTACCTTCAGCAGAGTGGCGCAGAGGAAGCGTGCTGGGCCCATAACCCAGAGGTCGGTGGATCGAAACCACCCTCTGCTACGTGCGAGCTATCGCATCATTTTAAAAACCACGTCATACTACAAACGTGACATGACCTGCATAGTCCTGCACAAGAACTGTACGATGCTACATCCACCGATAGCTCAGTTGGTAGAGCGGAGGACTGTAGACGAACTTATACCACTCAGGCATCCTTAGGTCGCTGGTTCAAATCCGGCTCTGTGGACTTGCATTTTAGGCCTAAAATTTTGTGTGGCAGGGAAAAGTTGTCGGAAGTGGGATTCGAACCCACGCCCTCATTCGAGGACCAGAATTCTCCACGCGATGAGTGGAAGAACATTTTGTCTTGAGTCTGGCGCCTTAGACCGCTCGGCCATCCCGACATGACACGAACGCTGCTGCAAATTGCTCTGCGCAAATTTCATTTATTTTACGCCTATGGAAAAGGCATTGGAGAACCCGGGCATCGATCCCGGTACCTCTCGCATGCTAAGCGAGCGCTCTACCATCTGAGCTAGTTCCCCATCAAGTTTGCTTCGCCTTTGCCACTCCGCAAATGTTACGTTATTCATCCTCTTTCGACAAGACATTGTGGTGAAAGTTAGTTCACCATCGTACCAAATAATTGTTACGCCCGATGAGGGACTCGAACCCGCGACCCTCAGATTAAAAGTCTGATGCTCTACCGACTGAGCTAACCGGGCGTAAATCTGTATTCCCGGACAGTCCCGCGAACGCTACTGACGTGAAACGAAACATTGACAAGATAAAAAGAACCTCCCCGGCGGGGAATCGAACCCCGGTCTCCCGCGTGACAGGCGGGAATACTTACCACTATACTACCGAGGACGAGTTCATATTTAAATAATATGTTCGCGATGGCGTCAATGCCCGAATGCCACACGGTCGATCATGTTAAAAGCTGAAACTGTGTATACTGTCAATGCGAAATTAAACAGCAAGAAATGCTCTAGACATATGCAGCGCGGTTTAGTATTATTATTATTATTATTAATACCAGGTAATCTTAGGAGCATCATAAATCCTTTTATGACCATTCGCAACTACTGAAATTAGTATAAAAATAAATAAATTAAAAACATCTTCTTGGAGAATCCGGGCATCGATCCCGGTACCTCTCGCATGCAAAGCGAGCGCTCTACCATGTGAGCTAATCCCCCTGGAAATGGTAAAAAGGTCATAGTTCGAGTGCTGTTCGCAATACTAAACTACACCTTACATCAGACACATTTCAGCTTACCTACCTTCAGCAGAGTGGCGCAGAGGAAGCGTGCTGGGCCCATAACCCAGAGGTCGGTGGATCGAAACCACCCTCTGCTACGTGCGAGCTATCGCATCATTTTAAAAACCACGTCATACTACAAACGTGACATGACCTGCAGAGTCCTGCACAAGAACTGTACGATGCTACATCCACCGATAGCTCAGTTGGTAGAGCGGAGGACTGTAGACGAACTTATACCACTCAGGCATCCTTAGGTCGCTGGTTCAAATCCGGCTCGGTGGACTTGCATTTTAGGCCTAAAATTTTGTGTGGCAGGGAAAAGTTGTCGGAAGTGGGATTAGAACCCACGCCCTCATTCGAGGACCAGAATTCTCCACGCGATGAGTGGAAGAACATTTTGTCTTGAGTCTGGCGCCTTAGACCGCTCGGCCATCCCGACATGACACGAACGCTGCTGCAAATTGCTCTGCGCAAATTTCATTTATTTTACGCCTATGGAAAAGGCATTGGAGAACCCGGGCATCGATCCCGGTACCTCTCGCATGCTAAGCGAGCGCTCTACCATCTGAGCGAGTTCTAGTTCACCACAATGTCTTGTCGAAAGAGGATGAATAACGTAACATTTGCGGAGTGGCAAAGGCGAAGCAAACTTCGCGGAGGTCGGTGGATCGAAACCACCCTCTGCTACGTGCGAGCTATCGCATCATTTTAAAAACCACGTCATACTACAAACGTGACATGACCTGCATAGTCCTGCACAAGAACTGTACGATGCTACATCCACCGATAGCTCAGTTGGTAGAGCGGAGGACTGTAGACGAACTTATACCACTCAGGCATCCTTAGGTCGCTGGTTCAAATCCGGCTCGGTGGTCTTGCATTTTAGGCCTAAAATTTTGTGTGGCAGGGAAAAGTTGTCGGAAGTGGGATTCGAACCCACGCCCTCATTCGAGGACCAGAATTCTCCACGCGATGAGTGGAAGAACATTTTGTCTTGAGTCTGGCGCCTTAGACCGCTCGGCCATCCCGACATGACACGAACGCTGCTGCAAATTGCTCTGCGCAAATTTCATTTATTTTACGCCTATGGAAAAGGTATTGGAGAACCCGGGCATCGATCCCGGTACCTTTCGCATGCTAAGCGAGCGCTCTACCATCTGAGCTAGTTCCCCATCAAGTTTGCTTCGCCTTTGCCACTCCGCAAATGTTACGTTATTCATCCTCTTTCGACAAGACATTGTGGTGAAAGTTAGTTCACCATCGTACCAAATAATTGTTACGCCCGATGAGGGACTCGAACCCGCGACCCTCAGATTAAAAGTCTGATGCTCTACCGACTGAGCTAACCGGGCGTAAAACTGTATTCCCGGACAGTCCCGCGAACGCTACTGACGTGAAACGAAACATTGACAAGATAAAAAGAACCTCCCCGGCGGGGAATCGAACCCCGGTCTCCCGCGTGACAGGCGGGGATACTTACCACTATACTACCGAGGACGAGTTCATATTTAAATAATATGTTCGCGATGGCGTCAATGCCCGAATGCCACACGGTCGATCATGTTAAAAGCTGAAACTGTGTATACTGTCAATGCGAAATTAAACAGCAAGAAATGCTCTAGACATATGCAGCGCGGTTTAGTATTATTATTATTATTATTATTAATACCAGGTAATCTTAGGAGCATCATAAATCCTCTTATGACCATTGGCAACTACTGAAATTAGTATAAAAATAAATAAATTAAAAACATCGTCTTGGAGGATCCGGGCATCGATCCCGGTACCTCTCGCATGCAAAGCGAGCGCTCTACCATGTGAGCTAATCCCCCTGGAAATGGTAAAAAGGTCATAGTTCGAGTGCTGTTCGCAATACTAAACTACACCTTACATCAGACACATTTCAGCTTACCTACCTTCAGCAGAGTGGCGCAGAGGAAGCGTGCTGGGCCCATAACCCAGAGGTCGGTGGATCGAAACCACCCTCTGCTACGTGCGAGCTATCGCATCATTTTAAAAACCACGTCATACTACAAACGTGACATGACCTGCAAAGTCCTGCACAAGAACTGTACGATGCTACATCCACCGATAGCTCAGTTGGTAGAGCGGAGGACTGTAGACGAACTTATACCACTCAGGCATCCTTAGGTCGCTGGTTCAAATCCGGCTCGGTGGACTTGCATTTTAGGCCTAAAATTTTGTGTGGCAGGGAAAAGTTGTCGGAAGTGGGATTCGAACCCACGCCCTCATTCGAGGACCAGAATTCTCCACGCGATGAGTGGAAGAACATTTTGTCTTGAGTCTGGCGCCTTAGACCGCTCGGCCATCCCGACATGACACGAACGCTGCTGCAAATTGCTCTGCGCAAATTTCATTTATTTTACGCCTATGGAAAAGGCATTGGAGAACCCGGGCATCGATCCCGGTACCTCTCGCATGCTAAGCGAGCGCTCTACCATCTGAGCTAGTTCCCCATCAAGTTTGCTTCGCCTTTGCCACTCCGCAAATGTTACGTTATTCATCCTCTTTCGACAAGACATTGTGGTGAAAGTTAGTTCACCATCGTACCAAATAATTGTTACGCCCGATGAGGGACTCGAACCCGCGACCCTCAGATTAAAAGTCTGATGCTCTACCGACTGAGCTAACCGTGCGTAAATCTGTATTCCCGGACAGTCCCGCGAACGCTACTGACGTGAAACGAAACATTGACAAGATAAAAAGAACCTCCCCGGCGGGGAATCGAACCCCGATCTCCCGCGTGACAGGCGGGGATACTTACCACTATACTACCGAGGACGAGTTCATATTTAAATAATATGTTCGCGATGGCGTCAATGCCCGAATGCCACACGGTCGATCATGTTAAAAGCTGAAACTGTGTATGCTGTCAATGCGAAATTAAACAGCAAGAAATGCTCTAGACATATGCAGCGCGGTTTAGTATTATTATTATTATTATTAATACCAGGTAATCTTAGGAGCATCATAAATCCTCTTATGACCATTGGCAACTACTGAAATTAGTATAAAAATAAATAAATTAAAAACATCGTCTTGGAGGATCCGGGCATCGATCCCGGTACCTCTCGCATGCAAAGCGAGCGCTCTACCATGTGAGCTAATCCCCCTGGAAATAGTAAAAAGGTCATAGTTCGAGTGCTGTTCGCAATACTAAACTACACCTTACATCAGACACATTTCAGCTTACCTACCTTCAGCAGAGTGGCGCAGAGGAAGCGTGCTGGGCCCATAACCCAGAGGTCGGTGGATCGAAACCACCCTCTGCTACGTGCGAGCTATCGCATCATTTTAAAAACCACGTCATACTACAAACGTGACATGACCTGCATAGTCCTGCACAAGAACTGTACGATGCTACATCCACCGATAGCTCAGTTGGTAGAGCGGAGGACTGTAGACGAACTTATACCACTCAGGCATCCTTAGGTCGCTGGTTCAAATCCGGCTCGGTGGACTTGCATTTTAGGCCTAAAATTTTGTGTGGCAGGGAAAAGTTGTCGGAAGTGGGATTCGAACCCACGCCCTCATTCGAGGACCAGAATTCTCCACGCGATGAGTGGAAGAACATTTTGTCTTGAGTCTGGCGCCTTAGACCGCTCGGCCATCCCGACATGACACGAACGCTGCTGCAAATTGCTCTGCGCAAATTTCATTTATTTTACGCCTATGGAAAAGGCATTGGAGAACCCGGGCATCGATCCCGGTACCTCTCGCATGCTAAGCGAGCGCTCTACCATCTGAGCTAGTTCCCCATCAAGTTTGCTTCGCCTTTTCCACTCCGCAAATGTTACGTTATTCATCCTCTTTCGACAAGACATTGTGGTGAAAGTTAGTTCACCATCGTACCAAATAATTGTTACGCCCGATGAGGGACTCGAACCCGCGACCGTCAGATTAAAAGTCTGATGCTCTACCGACTGAGCTAACCGGGCGTAAAACTGTATTCCCGGACAGTCCCGCGAACGCTACTGACGTGAAACGAAACATTGACAAGATAAAAAGAACCTCCCCGGCGGGGAATCGAACCCCGGTCTCCCGCGTGACAGGCGGGGATACTTACCACTATACTACCGAGGACGAGTTCATATTTAAATAATATGTTCGCGATTGCGTCAATGCCCGAATGCCACACGGTCGATCATGTTAAAAGCTGAAACTGTGTATGCTGTCAATGCGAAATTAAACAGCAAGAAATGCTCTAGACATATGCAGCGCGGTTTAGTATTATTATTATTATTATTAATACCAGGTAATCTTAGGAGCATCATAAATCCTCTTATGACCATTGGCAACTACTGAAATTAGTATAAAAATAAATAAATTAAAAACATCGTCTTGGAGGATCCGGGCATCGATCCCGGTACCTCTCGCATGCAAAGCGAGCGCTCTACCATGTGAGCTAATCCCCCTGGAATTGGTAAAAAGGTCATAGTTCGAGTGCTGTTCGCAATACTAAACTACACCTTACATCAGACACATTTCAGCTTACCTACCTTCAGCAGAGTGGCGCAGAGGAAGCGTGCTGGGCCCATAACCCAGAGGTCGGTGGATCGAAACCACCCTCTGCTACGTGCGAGCTATCGCATCATTTTAAAAACCACGTCATACTACAAACGTGACATGACCTGCATAGTCCTGCACAAGAACTGTACGATGCTACATCCACCGATAGCTCAGTTGGTAGAGCGGAGGACTGTAGACGAACTTATACCACTCAGGCATCCTTAGGTCGCTGGTTCAAATCCGGCTCGGTGGACTTGCATTTTAGGCCTAAAATTTTGTGTGGCAGGGAAAAGTTGTCGGAAGTGGGATTCGAACCCACGCCCTCATTCGAGGACCAGAATTCTCCACGCGATGAGTGGAAGAACATTTTGTCTTGAGTCTGGCGCCTTAGACCGCTCGGCCATCCCGACATGACACGAACGCTGCTGCAAATTGCTCTGCGCAAATTTCATTTATTTTACGCCTATGGAAAAGGCATTGGAGAACCCGGGCATCGATCCCGGTACCTCTCGCATGCTAAGCGAGCGCTCTACCATCTGAGCTAGTTCCCCATCAAGTTTGCTTCGCCTTTGCCACTCCGCAAATGTTACGTTATTCATCCTCTTTCGACAAGACATTGTGGTGAAAGTTAGTTCACCATCGTACCAAATAATTGTTACGCCCGATGAGTGACTCGAACCCGCGACCCTCAGATTAAAAGTCTGATGCTCTACCGACTGAGCTAACCGTGCGTAAATCTGTATTCCCGGACAGTCCCGCGAACGCTACTGACGTGAAACGAAACATTGACAAGATAAAAAGAACCTCCCCGGCGGGGAATCGAACCCCGGTCTCCCGCGTGACAGGCGGGGATACTTACCACTATACTACCGAGGACGAGTTCATATTTAAATAATATGTTCGCGATGGCGTCAATGCCCGAATGCCACACGGTCGATCATGTTAAAAGCTGAAACTGTGTATGCTGTCAATGCGAAATTAAACAGCAAGAAATGCTCTAGACATATGCAGCGCGGTTTAGTATTATTATTATTATTATTAATACCAGGTAATCTTAGGAGCATCATAAATTCTCTTATGACCATTGGCAACTACTGAAATTAGTATAAAAATAAATAAATTAAAAACATCGTCTTGGAGGATCCGGGCATCGATCCCGGTACCTCTCGCATGCAAAGCGAGCGCTCTACCATGTGAGCTAATCCCCCTGGAAATGGTAAAAAGGTCATAGTTCGAGTGCTGTTCGCAATACTAAACTACACCTTACATCAGACACATTTCAGCTTACCTACCTTCAGCAGAGTGGCGCAGAGGAAGCGTACTGGGCCCATAACCCAGAGGTCGGTGGATCGAAACCACCCTCTGCTACGTGCGAGCTATCGCATCATTTTAAAAACCACGTCATACTACAAACGTGACATGACCTGCATAGTCCTGCACAAGAACTGTACGATGCTACATCCACCGATAGCTCAGTTGGTAGAGCGGAGGACTGTAGACGAACTTATACCACTCAGGCATCCTTAGGTCGCTGGTTCAAATCCGGCTCGGTGGACTTGCATTTTAGGCCTAAAATTTTGTGTGGCAGGAAAAAGTTGTCGGAAGTGGGATTCGAACCCACGCCCTCATTCAAGGACCAGAATTCTCCACGCGATGAGTGGAAGAACATTTTGTCTTGAGTCTGGCGCCTTAGACCGCTCGGCCATCCCGACATGACACGAACGCTGCTGCAAATTGCTCTGCGCAAATTTCATTTATTTTACGCCTATGGAAAAGGCATTGGAGAACCCGGGCATCGATCCCGGTACCTCTGGCATGCTAAGCGAGCGCTCTACCATCTGAGCTAGTTCCCCATCAAGTTTGCTTCGCCTTTGCCACTCCGCAAATGTTACGTTATTCATCCTCTTTCGACAAGACATTGTGGTGAAAGTTAGTTCACCATCGTACCAAATAATTGTTACGCCCGATGAGGGACTCGAACCCGCGACCCTCAGATTAAAAGTCTGATGCTCTACCGACTGAGCTAACCGGGCGTAAATCTGTATTCCCGGACAGTCCCGCGAACGCTACTGACGTGAAACGAAACATTGACAAGATAAAAAGAACCTCCCCGGCGGGGAATCGAACCCCGGTCTTCCGCGTGACAGGCGGGGATACTTACCACTATACTACCGAGGACGAGTTCATATTTAAATAATATGTTCGCGATGGCGTCAATGCCCGAATGCCACACGGTCGATCATGTTAAAAGCTGAAACTGTGTATGCTGTCAATGCGAAATTAAACAGCAAGAAATGCTCTAGACATATGCAGCGCGGTTTAGTATTATTATTATTATTATTAATACCAGGTAATCTTAGGAGCATCATAAATCCTCTTATGACCATTGGCAACTACTGAAATTAGTATAAAAATAAATAAATTAAAAACATCGTCTTGGAGGATCCGGGCATCGATCCCGGTACCTCTCGCATGCAAAGCGAGCGCTCTACCATGTGAGCTAATCCCCCTGGAAATGGTAAAAAGGTCATAGTTCGAGTGCTGTTCGCAATACTAAACTACACCTTACATCAGACACATTTCAGCTTACCTACCTTCAGCAGAGTGGCGCAGAGGAAGCGTGCTGGGCCCATAACCCAGAGGTCGGTGGATCGAAACCACCCTCTGCTACGTGCGAGCTATTGCATCATTTTAAAAACCACGTCATACTACAAACGTGACATGACCTGCATAGTCCTGCACAAGAACTGTACGATGCTGCATCCACCGATAGCTCAGTTGGTAGAGCGGAGGACTGTAGAAGAACTTATACCACTCAGGCATCCTTAGGTCGCTGGTGCAAATCCGGCTCGGTGGACTTGCATTTTAGGCCTAAAATTTTGTGTGGCAGGGAAAAGTTGTCGGAAGTGGGATTCGAACCCACGCCCTCATTCGAGGACCAGAATTCTCCACGCGATGAGTGGAAGAACATTTTGTCTTGAGTCTGGCGCCTTAGACCGCTCGGCCATCCCGACATGACACGAACGCTGCTGCAAATTGCTCTGCGCAAATTTCATTTATTTTACGCCCATGGAAAAGGCATTGGAGAACCCGGGCATCGATCCCGGTACCTCTCGCATGCTAAGCGAGCGCTCTACCATCTGAGCTAGTTCCCCATCAAGTTTGCTTCGCCTTTGCCACTCCGCAAATGTTACGTTATTCATCCTCTTTCGACAAGACATTGTGGTGAAAGTTAGTTCACCATCGTACCAAATAATTGTTACGCCCGATGAGGGACTCGAACCCGCGACCCTCAGATTAAAAGTCTGATGCTCTACCGACTGAGCTAACCGGGCGTAAATCTGTATTCCCGGACAGTCCCGCGAACGCTACTGACGTGAAACGAAACATTGACAAGATAAAAAGAACCTCCCCGGCGGGGAATCGAACCCCGGTCTCCCGCGTGACAGGCGGGGATACTTACCACTATACTACCGAGGACGAGTTCATATTTAAATAATATGTTCGCGATGGCGTCAATGCCCGAATGCCACACGGTCGATCATGTTAAAAGCTGAAACTGTGTATACTGTCAATGCGAAATTAAACAGCAAGAAATGCTCTAGACATATGCAGCGCGGTTTAGTATTATTATTATTATTATTAATACCAGGTAATCTTAGGAGCATCATAAATCCTCTTATGACCATTGGCAACTACTGAAATTAGTATAAAAATAAATAAATTAAAAACATCGTCTTGGAGGATCCGGGCATCGATCCCGGTACCTCTCGCATGCAAAGCGAGCGCTCTACCATGTGAGCTAATCCCCCTGGAAATGGTAAAAAGTTCATAGTTCGAGTGCTGTTCGCAATACTAAACTACACCTTACATCAGACACATTTCAGCTTACCTACCTTCAGCAGAGTGGCGCAGAGGAAGCGTGCTGGGCCCATAACCCAGAGGTCGGTGGATCGAAACCACCCTCTGCTACGTGCGAGCTATCGCATCATTTTAAAAACCACGTCATACTACAAACGTGACATGACCTGCATAGTCCTGCACAAGAACTGTACGATGCTACATCCACCGATAGCTCAGTTGGTAGAGCGGAGGACTGTAGACGAACTTATACCACTCAGGCATCCTTAGGTCGCTGGTGCAAATCCGGCTCGGTGGACTTGCATTTTAGGCCTAAAATTTTGTGTGGCAGGGAAAAGTTGTCGGAAGTGGGATTCGAACCCACGCCCTCATTCGAGGACCAGAATTCTCCACGCGATGAGTGGAAGAACATTTTGTCTTGAGTCTGGCGCCTTAGACCGCTCGGCCATCCCGACATGACACGAACGCTGCTGCAAATTGCTCTGCGCAAATTTCATTTATTTTACGCCTATGGAAAAGGCATTGGAGAACCCGGGCATCGATCCCGGTACCTCTCGCATGCTAAGCGAGCGCTCTACCATCTGAGCTAGTTCCCCATCATGTTTGCTTCGCCTTTGCCACTCCGCAAATGTTACGTTATTCATCCTCTTTCGACAAGACATTGTGGTGAAAGTTAGTTCACCATCGTACCAAATAATTGTTACGCCCGATGAGGGACTCGAACCCGCGACCCTCAGATTAAAAGTCTGATGCTCTACCGACTGAGCTAACCGGGCGTAAATCTGTATTCCCGGACAGTCCCGCGAACGCTACTGACGTGAAACGAAACATTGACAAGATAAAAAGAACCTCCCCGGCGGGGAATCGAACCCCGGTCTCCCGCGTGACAGGCGGGGATACTTACCACTATACCACCGAGGACGAGTTCATATTTAAATAATATATTCGCGATGGCGTCAATGCCCGAATGCCACACGGTCGATCATGTTAAAAGCTGAAACTGTGTATACTGTCAATGCGAAATTAAACAGCAAGAAATGCTCTAGACATATGCAGCGCGGTTTAGTATTATTATTATTATTATTAATACCAGGTAATCTTAGGAGCATCATAAATCCTCTTATGACCATTGGCAACTACTGAAATTAGTATAAAAATAAATAAATTAAAAACATCGTCTTGGAGGATCCGGGCATCGATCCCGGTACCTCTCGCATGCAAAGCGAGCGCTCTACCATGTGAGCTAATCCCCCTGGAAATGGTAAAAAGGTCATAGTTCGAGTGCTGTTCGCAATACTAAACTACACCTTACATCAGACACATTTCAGCTTACCTACCTTCAGCAGAGTGGCGCAGAGGAAGCGTGCTGGGCCAATAACCCAGAGGTCGGTGGATCGAAACCACCCTCTGCTACGTGCGAGCTATCGCATCATTTTAAAAACCA
The DNA here is from genome assembly GCF_029227915.1 of Hydractinia symbiolongicarpus. Lineage (NCBI taxonomy): Eukaryota > Metazoa > Cnidaria > Hydrozoa > Anthoathecata > Hydractiniidae > Hydractinia > Hydractinia symbiolongicarpus. The sequence continues at coordinate 8,536,992 of NC_079877.1, read as the reverse complement.
CGTCATACTACAAACGTGACATGACCTGCATAGTCCTGCACAAGAACTGTACGATGCTACATCCACCGATAGCTCAGTTGGTAGAGCGGAGGACTGTAGACGAACTTATACCACTCAGGCATCCTTAGGTCGCTGGTTCAAATCCGGCTCGGTGGACTTGCATTTTAGGCCTAAAATTTTGTGTGGCAGGGAAAAGTTGTCGGAAGTGGGATTCGAACCCACTCCCTCATTCGAGGACCAGAATTCTCCACGCGATGAGTGGAAGAAGATTTTGTCTTGAGTCTGGCGCCTTAGACCGCTCGGCCATCCCGACATGACACGAACGCTGCTGCAAATTGCTCTGCGCAAATTTCATTTATTTTACGCCTATGGAAAAGGCATTGGATAACCCGGGCATCGATCCCGGTACCTCTCGCATGCTAAGCGAGCGCTCTACCATCTGAGCTAGTTCCCCATCAAGTTTGCTTCGCCTTTGCCACTCCGCAAATGTTACGTTATTCATCCTCTTTCGACAAGACATTGTGGTGAAAGTTAGTTCACCATCGTACCAAATAATTGTTACGCCCGATGAGGGACTCGAACCCGCGACCCTCAGATTAAAAGTCTGATGCTCTACCGACTGAGCTAACCGGGCGTAAATCTGTATTCCCGGACAGTCCCGCGAACGCTACTGACGTGAAACGAAACATTGACAAGATAAAAAGAACCTCCCCGGCGGGGAATCGAACCCCGGTCTCCCGCGTGACAGGCGGGGATACTTACCACTATACTACCGAGGACGAGTTCATATTTAAAAAATATGTTCGCGACGGCGTCAATGCCCGAATGCCACACGGTCGATCATGTTAAAAGCTGAAACTGTGTATACTGTCAATGCGAAATTAAACAGCAAGAAATGCTCTAGACATATGCAGCGCGGTTTAGTATTATTATTATTATTATTAATACCAGGTAATCTTAGGAGCATCATAAATCCTCTTATGACCATTGGCAACTACTGAAATTAGTATAAAAATAAATAAATTAAAAACATCGTCTTGGAGGATCCGGGCATCGATCCCGGTACCTCTCGCATGCAAAGCGAGCGCTCTACCATGTGAGCTAATCCCCCTGGAAATGGTAAAAAGGTCATAGTTCGAGTGCTGTTCGCAATACTAAACTACACCTTACATCAGACACATTTCAGCTTACCTACCTTCAGCAGAGTGGCGCAGAGGAAGCGTGCTGGGCCCATAACCCAGAGGTCGGTGGATCGAAACCACCCTCTGCTACGTGCGAGCTATCGCATCATTTTAAAAACCACGTCATACTACAAACGTGACATGACCTGCATAGTCCTGCACAAGAACTGTACGATGCTACATCCACCGATAGCTCAGTTGGTAGAGCGGAGGACTGTAGACGAACTTATACCACTCAGGCATCCTTAGGTCGCTGGTTCAAATCCGGCTCGGTGGACTTGCATTTTAGGCCTAAAATTTTGTGTGGCAGGGAAAAGTTGTCGGAAGTGGGATTCGAACCCACGCCCTCATTCGAGGACCAGAATTCTCCACGCGATGAGTGGAAGAACATTTTGTCTTGAGTCTGGCGCCTTAGACCGCTCGGCCATCCCGACATGACACGAACGCTGCTGCAAATTGCTCTGCGCAAATTTCATTTATTTTACGCCTATGGAAAAGGCATTGGAGAACCCGGGCATCGATCCCGGTACCTCTCGCATGCTAAGCGAGCGCTCTACCATCTGAGCTAGTTCCCCATCAAGTTTGCTTCGCCTTTGCCACTCCGCAAATGTTACGTTATTCATCCTCTTTCGACAAGACATTGTGGTGAAAGTTAGTTCACCATCGTACCAAATAATTGTTACGCCCGATGAGGGACTCGAACCCGCGACCCTCAGATTAAAAGTCTGATGCTCTACCGACTAAGCTAACCGGGCGTAAATCTGTATTCCCGGACAGTCCCGCGAACGCTACTGACGTGAAACGAAACATTGACAAGATAAAAAGAACCTCCCCGGCGGGGAATCGAACCCCGGTCTCCCGCGTGACAGGCGGGGATACTTACCACTATACTACCGAGGACGAGTTCATATTTAAATAATATGTTCGCGACGGCGTCAATGCCCGAATGCCACACGGTCGATCATGTTAAAAGCTGAAACTGTGTATACTGTCAATGCGAAATTAAACAGCAAGAAATGCTCTAGACATATGCAGCGCGGTTTAGTATTATTATTATTATTATTAATACCAGGTAATCTTAGGAGCATCATAAATCCTCTTATGACCATTGGCAACTACTGAAATTAGTATAAAAATAAATAAATTAAAAACATCGTCTTGGAGGATCCGGGCATCGATCCCGGTACCTCTCGCATGCAAAGCGAGCGCTCTACCATGTGAGCTAATCCCCCTGGAAATGGTAAAAAGGTCATAGTTCGAGTGCTGTTCGCAATACTAAACTACACCTTACATCAGACACATTTCAGCTTACGTACCTTCAGCAGAGTGGCGCAGAGGAAGCGTGCTGGGCCCATAACCCAGAGGTCGGTGGATCGAAACCACCCTCTGCTACGTGCGAGCTATCGCATCATTTTAAAAACCACGTCATACTACAAACGTGACATGACCTGCATAGTCCTGCACAAGAACTGTACGATGCTACATCCACCGATAGCTCAGTTGGTAGAGCGGAGGACTGTAGACGAACTTATACCACTCAGGCATCCTTAGGTCGCTGGTTCAAATCCGGCTCGGTGGACTTGCATTTTAGGCCTAAAATTTTGTGTGGCAGGGAAAAGTTGTCGGAAGTGGGATTCGAACCCACGCCCTCATTCGAGGATCAGAATTCTCCACGCGATGAGTGGAAGAACATTTTGTCTTGAGTCTGGCGCCTTAGACCGCTCGGCCATCCCGACATGACACGAACGCTGCTGCAAAATGCTCTGCGCAAATTTCATTTATTTTACGCCTATGGAAAAGGCATTGGAGAACCCGGGCATCGATCCCGGTACCTCTCGCATGCTAAGCGAGCGCTCTACCATCTGAGCTAGTTCCCCATCAAGTTTGCTTCGCCTTTGCCACTCCGCAAATGTTACGTTATTCATCCTCTTTCGACAAGAAATTGTGGTGAAAGTTAGTTCACCATCGTACCAAATAATTGTTACGCCCGATGAGGGACTCGAACCCGCGACCCTCAGATTAAAAGTCTGATGCTCTACCGACTGAGCTAACCGGGCGTAAATCTGTATTCCCGGACAGTCCCGCGAACGCTACTGACGTGAAACGAAGCATTGACAAGATAAAAAGAACCTCCCCGGCGGGGAATCGAACCACGGTCTCCCGCGTGACAGGCGGGGATACTTACCACTATACTACCGAGGACGAGTTCATATTTAAATAATATGTTCGCGATGGCGTCAATGCCCGAATGCCACACGGTCGATCATGTTAAAAGCTGAAACTGTGTATACTGTCAATGCGAAATTAAACAGCAAGAAATGCTCTAGACATATGCAGCGCGGTTTAGTATTATTATTATTATTATTAATACCAGGTAATCTTAGGAGCATCATAAATCCTCTTATGACCATTGGCAACTACTGAAATTAGTATAAAAATAAATAAATTAAAAACATCGTCTTGGAGGATCCAGGCATCGATCCCGGTACCTCTCGCATGCAAAGCGAGCGCTCTACCATGTGAGCTAATCCCCCTGGAAATGGTAAAAAGGTCATAGTTCGAGTGCTGTTCGCAATACTAAACTACACCTTACATCAGACACATTTCAGCTTACCTACCTTCAGCAGAGTGGCGCAGAGGAAGTGTGCTGGGCCCATAACCCAGAGGTCGGTGGATCGAAACCACCCTCTGCTACGTGCGAGCTATCGCATCATTTTAAAAACCACGTCATACTACAAACGTGACATGACCTGCATAGTCCTGCACAAGAACTGTACGATGCTACATCCACCGATAGCTCAGTTGGTAGAGCGGAGGACTGTAGACGAACTTATACCACTCAGGCATCCTTAGGTCGCTGGTTCAAATCCGGCTCGGTGGACTTGCATTTTAGGCCTAAAATTTTGTGTGGCAGGGAAAAGTTGTCGGAAGTGGGATTCGAACCCACGCCCTCATTCGAGGACCAGAATTCTCCACGCGATGAGTGGAAGAACATTTTGTCTTGAGTCTGGCGCCTTAGACCGCTCGGCCATCCCGACATGACACGAACGCTGCTGCAAATTGCTCTGCGCAAATTTCATTTATTTTACGCCTATGGAAAAGGCATTGGAGAACCCGGGCATCGATCCCGGTACCTCTCGCATGCTAAGCGAGCGCTCTACCATCTGAGCTAGTTCCCCATCAAGTTTGCTTCGCCTTTGCCACTCCGCAAATGTTACGTTATTCATCCTCTTTCGACAAGACATTGTGGTGAAAGTTAGTTCACCATCGTACCAAATAATTGTTACGCCCGATGAGGGACTCGAACCTGCGACCCTCAGATTAAAAGTCTGATGCTCTACCGACTGAGCTAACCGGGCGTAAATCTGTATTCCCGGACAGTCTCGCGAACGCTACTGACGTGAAACGAAACATTGACAAGATAAAAAGAACCTCCCCGGCGGGGAATCGAACCCCGGTCTCCCGCGTGACAGGCGGGGATACTTACCACTATACTACCGAGGACGAGTTCATATTTAAATAATATGTTCGCGATGGCGTCAATGCCCGAATGCCACACGGTCGATCATGTTAAAAGCTGAAACTGTGTATACTGTCAATGCGAAATTAAACAGCAAGAAATGCTCTAGACATATGCAGCGCGGTTTAGTATTATTATTATTATTATTAATACCAGGTAATCTTAGGAGCATCATAAATCCTCTTATGACCATTGGCAACTACTGAAATTAGTATAAAAATAAATAAATTAAAAACATCGTCTTGGAGGATCCGGGCATCGATCCCGGTACCTCTCGCATGCAAAGCGAGCGCTCTACCATGTGAGCTAATCCCCCTGGAAATGGTAAAAAGGTCATAGTTCGAGTGCTGTTCGCAATACTAAACTACACCTTACATCAGACACATTTCAGCTTACCTACCTTCAGCAGAGTGGCGCAGAGGAAGCGTGCTGGGCCCATAACCCAGAGGTCGGTGGATCGAAACCACCCTCTGCTACGTGCGAGCTATCGCATCATTTTAAAAACCACGTCTTACTACAAACGTGACATGACCAGCATAGTCCTGCACAAGAACTGTACGATGCTACATCCACCGATAGCTCAGTTGGTAGAGCGGAGGACTGTAGACGAACTTATACCACTCAGGCATCCTTAGGTCGCTGGTTCAAATCCGGCTCGGTGGACTTGCATTTTAGGCCTAAAATTTTGTGTGGCAGGGAAAAGTTGTCGGAAGTGGGATTCGAACCCACGCCCTCATTCGAGGACCAGAATTCTCCACGCGATGAGTGGAAGAACATTTTGTCTTGAGTCTGGCGCCTTAGACCGCTCGGCCATCCCGACATGACACGAACGCTGCTGCAAATTGCTCTGCGCAAATTTCATTTATTTTACGCCTATGGAAAAGGCATTGGAGAACCCGGGCATCGATCCCGGTACCTCTCGCATGCTAAGCGAGCGCTCTACCATCTGAGCTAGTTCCCCATCAAGTTTGCTTCGCCTTTGCCACTCCGCAAATGTTACGTTATTCATCCTCTTTCGACAAGACATTGTGGTGAAAGTTAGTTCACCATCGTACCAAATAATTGTTACGCCCGATGAGGGACTCGAACCTGCGACCCTCAGATTAAAAGTCTGATGCTCTACCGACTGAGCTAACCGGGCGTAAATCTGTATTCCCGGACAGTCTCGCGAACGCTACTGACGTGAAACGAAACATTGACAAGATAAAAAGAACCTCCCCGGCGGGGAATCGAACCCCGGTCTCCCGCGTGACAGGCGGGGATACTTACCACTATACTACCGAGGACGAGTTCATATTTAAATAATATGTTCGCGATGGCGTCAATGCCCGAATGCCACACGGTCGATCATGTTAAAAGCTGAAACTGTGTATACTGTCAATGCGAAATTAAACAGCAAGAAATGCTCTAGACATATGCAGCGCGGTTTAGTATTATTATTATTATTATTAATACCAGGTAATCTTAGGAGCATCATAAATCCTCTTATGACCATTGGCAACTACTGAAATTAGTATAAAAATAAATAAATTAAAAACATCGTCTTGGAGGATCCGGGCATCGATCCCAGTACCTCTCGCATGCAAAGCGAGCGCTCTACCATGTGAGCTAATCCCCCTGGAAATGGTAAAAAGGTCATAGTTCGAGTGCTGTTCGCAATACTAAACTACACCTTACATCAGACACATTTCAGCTTACCTACCTTCAGCAGAGTGGCGCAGAGGAAGCGTGCTGGGCCCATAACCCAGAGGTCGGTGGATCGAAACCACCCTCTGCTACGTGCGAGCTATCGCATCATTTTAAAAACCACGTCATACTACAAACGTGACATGACCTGCATAGTCCTGCACAAGAACTGTACGATGCTACATCCACCGATAGCTCAGTTGGTAGAGCGGAGGACTGTAGACGAACTTATACCACTCAGGCATCCTTAGGTCGCTGGTTCAAATCCGGCTCGGTGGACTTGCATTTTAGGCCTAAAATTTTGTGTGGCAGGGAAAAGTTGTCGGAAGTGGGATTCGAACCCACGCCCTCATTCGAGGACCAGAATTCTCCACGCGATGAGTGGAAGAACATTTTGTCTTGAGTCTGGCGCCTTAGACCGCTCGGCCATCCCGACATGACACGAACGCTGCTGCAAATTGCTCTGCGCAAATTTCATTTATTTTACGCCTATGGAAAAGGCATTGGAGAACCCGGGCATCGATCCCGGTACCTCTCGCATGCTAAGCGAGCGCTCTACCATCTGAGCTAGTTCCCCATCAAGTTTGCTTCGCCTTTGCCACTCCGCAAATGTTACGTTATTCATCCTCTTTCGACAAGACATTGTGGTGAAAGTTAGTTCACCATCGTACCAAATAATTGTTACGCCCGATGAGGGACTCGAACCTGCGACCCTCAGATTAAAAGTCTGATGCTCTACCTACTGAGCTAACCGGGCGTAAATCTGTATTCCCGGACAGTCCCGCGAACGCTACTGACGTGAAACGAAACATTGACAAGATAAAAAGAACCTCCCCGGCGGGGAATCGAACCCCGGTCTCCCGCGTGACAGGCGGGGATACTTACCACTATACTACCGAGGACGAGTTCATATTTAAATAATATGTTCGCGATGGCGTCAATGCCCGAATGCCACACGGTCGATCATGTTAAAAGCTGAAACTGTGTATACTGTCAATGCGAAATTAAACAGCAAGAAATGCTCTAGACATATGCAGCGCGGTTTAGTATTATTATTATTATTATTAATACCAGGTAATCTTAGGAGCATCATAAATCCTCTTATGACCATTGGCAACTACTGAAATTAGTATAAAAATAAATAAATTAAAAACATCGTCTTGGAGGATCCGGGCATCGATCCCGGTACCTCTCGCATGCAAAGCGAGCGCTCTACCATGTGAGCTAATCCCCCTGGAAATGGTAAAAAGGTCATAGTTCGAGTGCTGTTCGCAATACTAAACTACACCTTACATCAGACACATTTCAGCTTACCTACCTTCAGCAGAGTGGCGCAGAGGAAGCGTGCTGGGCCCATAACCCAGAGGTCGGTGGATCGAAACCACCCTCTGCTACGTGCGAGCTATCGCATCATTTTAAAAACCACGTCATACTACAAACGTGACATGACCTGCATAGTCCTGCACAAGAACTGTACGATGCTACATCCACCGATAGCTCAGTTGGTAGAGCGGAGGACTGTAGACGAACTTATACCACTCAGGCATCCTTAGGTCGCTGGTTCAAATCCGGCTCGGTGGACTTGCATTTTAGGCCTAAAATTTTGTGTAGCAGGGAAAAGTTGTCGGAAGTGGGATTCGAACCCACGCCCTCATTCGAGGACCAGAATTCTCCACGCGATGAGTGGAAGAACATTTTGTCTTGAGTCTGGCGCCTTAGACCGCTCGGCCATCCCGACATGACACGAACGCTGCTGCAAATTGCTCTGCGCAAATTTCATTTATTTTACGCCTATGGAAAAGGCATTGGAGAACCCGGGCATCGATCCCGGTACCTCTCGCATGCTAAGCGAGCGCTCTACCATCTGAGCTAGTTCCCCATCAAGTTTGCTTCGCCTTTGCCACTCCGCAAATGTTACGTTATTCATCCTCTTTCGACAAGACATTGTGGTGAAAGTTAGTTCACCATCGTACCAAATAATTGTTACGCCCGATGAGGGACTCGAACCCGCGACCCTCAGATTAAAAGTCTGATGCTCTACCGACTGAGCTAACCGGGCGTAAATCTGTATTCCCGGACAGTCCCGCGAACGCTACTGACGTGAAACGAAACATTGACAAGATAAAAAGAACCTCCCCGGCGGGGAATCGAACCCCGGTCTCCCGCGTGACAGGCGGGGATACTTACCACTATACTACCGAGGACGAGTTCATATTTAAATAATATGTTCGCGATGGCGTCAATGCCCAAATGCCACACGGTCGATCATGTTAAAAGCTGAAACTGTGTATACTGTCAATGCGAAATTAAACAGCAAGAAATGCTCTAGACATATGCAGCGCGGTTTAGTATTATTATTATTATTATTATTATTAATACCAGGTAATCTTAGGAGCATCATAAATCCTCTTATGACCATTGGCAACTACTGAAATTAGTATAAAAATAAATAAATTAAAAACATCGTCTTGGAGGATCCGGGCATCGATCCCGGTACCTCTCGCATGCAAAGCGAGCGCTCTACCATGTGAGCTAATCCCCCTGGAAATGGTAAAAAGGTCATAGTTCGAGTGCTGTTCGCAATACTAAACTACACCTTACATCAGACACATTTCAGCTTAACTACCTTCAGCAGAGTGGCGCAGAGGAAGCGTGCTGGGCCCATAACCCAGAGGTCGGTGGATCGAAACCACCCTCTGCTACGTGCGAGCTATCGCATCATTTTAAAAACCACGTCATACTACAAACGTGACATGACCTGCATAGTCCTGCACAAGAACTGTACGATGCTACATCCACCGATAGCTCAGTTGGTAGAGCGGAGGACTGTAGACGAACTTATACCACTCAGGCATCCTTAGGTCGCTGGTTCAAATCCGGCTCGGTGGACTTGCATTTTAGGCCTAAAATTTTGTGTGGCAGGGAAAAGTTGTCGGAAGTGGGATTCGAACCCACGCCCTCATTCGAGGACCAGAATTCTCCACGCGATGAGTGGAAGAACATTTTGTCTTGAGTCTGGCGCCTTAGACCGCTCGGCCATCCCGACATGACACGAACGCTGCTGCAAATTTCATTTATTTTACGCCTATGGAAAAGGCATTGGAGAACCCGGGCATCGATCCCGGTACCTCTCGCATGCTAAGCGAGCGCTCTAGCATCTGAGCTAGTTCCCCATCAAGTTTGCTTCGCCTTTGCCACTCCGCAAATGTTACGTTATTCATCCTCTTTCGACAAGACATTGTGGTGAAAGTTAGTTCACCATCGTACCAAATAATTGTTACGCCCGATGAGGGACTCGAACCCGCGACCCTCAGATTAAAAGTCTGATGCTCTACCGACTGAGCTAACCGGGCGTAAATCTGTATTCCCGGAAAGTCCCGCGAACGCTACTGACGTGAAACGAAACATTGACAAGATAAAAAGAACCTCCCCGGCGGGGAATCGAACCCCGGTCTCCCGCGTGACAGGCGGGGATACTTACCACTATACTACCGAGGACGAGTTCATATTTAAATAATATGTTCGCGATGGCGTCAATGCCCGAATGCCACACGGTCGATCATGTTAAAAGCTGAAACTGTGTATACTGTCAATGCGAAATTAAACAGCAAGAAATGCTCTAGACATATGCAGCGCGGTTTAGTATTATTATTATTATTATTAATACCAGGTAATCTTAGGAGCATCATAAATCCTCTTATGACCATTGGCAACTACTGAAATTAGTATAAAAATAAATAAATTAAAAACATCGTCTTGGAGGATCCGGGCATCGATCCCGGTACCTCTCGCATGCAAAGCGAGCGCTCTATCATGTGAGCTAATCCCCCTGGAAATGGTAAAAAGGTCATAGTTCGAGTGCTGTTCGCAATACTAAACTACACCTTACATCAGACACATTTCAGCTTACCTACCTTCAGCAGAGTGGCGCAGAGGAAGCGTGCTGGGCCCATAACCCAGAGGTCGGTGGATCGAAACCACCCTCTGCTACGTGCGAGCTATCGCATCATTTTAAAAACCACGTCATACTACAAACGTGACATGACCTGCATAGTCCTGCACAAGAACTGTACGATGCTACATCCACCGATAGCTCAGTTGGTAGAGCGGAGGACTGTAGACGAACTTATACCACTCAGGCATCCTTAGGTCGCTGGTTCAAATCCGGCTCTGTGGACTTGCATTTTAGGCCTAAAATTTTGTGTGGCAGGGAAAAGTTGTCGGAAGTGGGATTCGAACCCACGCCCTCATTCGAGGACCAGAATTCTCCACGCGATGAGTGGAAGAACATTTTGTCTTGAGTCTGGCGCCTTAGACCGCTCGGCCATCCCGACATGACACGAACGCTGCTGCAAATTGCTCTGCGCAAATTTCATTTATTTTACGCCTATGGAAAAGGCATTGGACAACCCGGGCATCGATCCCGGTACCTCTCGCATGCTAAGCGAGCGCTCTACCATCTGAGCTAGTTCCCCATCAAGTTTGCTTCGCCTTTGCCACTCCGCAAATGTTACGTTATTCATCCTCTTTCGACAAGACATTGCGGTGAAAGTTAGTTCACCATCGTACCAAATAATTGTTACGCCCGATGAGGGACTCGAACCCGCGACCCTCAGATTAAAAGTCTGATGCTCTACCGACTGAGCTAACCGGGCGTAAATCTGTATTCCCGGAAAGTCCCGCGAACGCTACTGACGTGAAACGAAACATTGACAAGATAAAAAGAACCTCCCCGGCGGGGAATCGAACCCCGGTCTCCCGCGTGACAGGCGGGGATACTTACCACTATACTACCGAGGACGAGTTCATATTTAAATAATATGTTCGCGATGGCGTCAATGCCCGAATGCCACACGGTCGATCATGTTAAAAGCTGAAACTGTGTATACTGTCAATGCGAAATTAAACAGCAAGAAATGCTCTAGACATATGCAGCGCGGTTTAGTATTATTATTATTATTATTAATACCAGGTAATCTTAGGAGCATCATAAATCCTCTTATGACCATTGGCAACTACTGAAATTAGTATAAAAATAAATAAATTAAAAACATCGTCTTGGAGGATCCGGGCATCGATCCCGGTACCTCTCGCATGCAAAGCGAGCGCTCTATCATGTGAGCTAATCCCCCTGGAAATGGTAAAAAGGTCATAGTTCGAGTGCTGTTCGCAATACTAAACTACACCTTACATCAGACACATTTCAGCTTACCTACCTTCAGCAGAGTGGCGCAGAGGAAGCGTGCTGGGCCCATAACCCAGAGGTCGGTGGATCGAAACCACCCTCTTCTACGTGCGAGCTATCGCATCATTTTAAAAACCACGTCATACTACAAACGTGACATGACCTGCATAGTCCTGCACAAGAACTGTACGATGCTACATCCACCGATAGCTCAGTTGGTAGAGCGGAGGACTGTAGACGAACTTATACCACTCAGGCATCCTTAGGTCGCTGGTTCAAATCCGGCTCGGTGGACTTGCATTTTAGGCCTAAAATTTTGTGTGGCAGGGAAAAGTTGTCGGAAGTGGGATTCGAACCCACGCCCTCATTCGAGGACCAGAATTCTCCACGCGATGAATGGAAGAACATTTTGTCTTGAGTCTGGCGCCTTAGACCGCTCGGCCATCCCGACATGACACGAACGCTGCTGCAAATTGCTCTGCGCAAATTTCATTTATTTTACGCCTATGGAAAAGGCATTGGAGAACCCGGGCATCGATCCCGGTACCTCTCGCATGCTAAGCAAGCGCTCTACCATCTGAGCTAGTTCCCCATCAAGTTTGCTTCGCCTTTGCCACTCCGCAAATGTTACGTTATTCATCCTCTTTCGACAAGACATTGTGGTGAAAGTTAGTTCACCATCGTACCAAATAATTGTTACGCCCGATGAGGGACTCGAACCCGCGACCCTCAGATTAAAAGTCTGATGCTCTACCGACTGAGCTAACCGGGCGTAAATCTGTATTCCCGGACAGTCCCGCGAACGCTACTGACGTGAAACGAAACATTGACAAGATAAAAAGAACCTCCCCGGCGGGGAATCGAACCCCGGTCTCCCGCGTGACAGGCGGGGATACTTACCACTATACTACCGAGGACGAGTTCATATTTAAATAATATGTTCGCGATGGCGTCAATGCCCGAATGCCACACGGTCGATCATGTTAAAAGCTGAAACTGTGTATACTGTCAATGCGAAATTAAACAGCAAGAAATGCTCTAGACATATGCAGCGCGGTTTAGTATTATTATTATTATTATTAATACCAGGTAATCTTAGGAGCATCATAAATCCTCTTATGACCATTGGCAACTACTGAAATTAGTATAAAAATAAATACATTAAAAACATCGTCTTGGAGGATCCGGGCATCGATCCCGGTACCTCTCGCATGCAAAGCGAGCGCTCTACCATGTGAGCTAATCCCCCTGGAAATGGTAAAAAGGTCATAGTTCGAGTGCTGTTCGCAATACTAAACTACACCTTACATCAGACACATTTCAGCTTACCTACCTTCAGCAGAGTGGCGCAGAGGGAGCGTGCTGGGCCCATAACCCAGAGGTCGGTGGATCGAAACCACCCTCTGCTACGTGCGAGCTATCGCATCATTTTAAAAACCACGTCATACTACAAACGTGACATGACCTGCATAGTCCTGCACAAGAACTGTACGATGCTACATCCACCGATAGCTCAGTTGGTAGAGCGGAGGACTGTAGACGAACTTATACCACTCAGGCATCCTTAGGTCGCTGGTTCAAATCCGGCTCGGTGGACTTGCATTTTAGGCCTAAAATTTTGTGTGGCAGGGAAAAGTTGTCGGAAGTGGGATTCGAACCCACGCCCTCATTCGAGGACCAGAATTCTCCACGCGATGAGTGGAAGAACATTTTGTCTTGAGTCTGGCGCCTTAGACCGCTCGGCCATCCCGACATGACACGAACGCTGCTGCAAATTGCTCTGCGCAAATTTCATTTATTTTACGCCTATGGAAAAGGCATTGGAGAACCCGGGCATCGATCCCGGTACCTCTCGCATGCTAAGCGAGCGCTCTACCATCTGAGCTAGTTCCCCATCAAGTTTGCTTCGCCTTTGCCACTCCGCAAATGTTACGTTATTCATCCTCTTTCGACAAGACATTGTGGTGAAAGTTAGTTCACCATCGTACCAAATAATTGTTACGCCCGATGAGGGACTCGAACCCGCGACCCTCAGATTAAAAGTCTGATGCTCTACCGACTGAGCTAACCGGGCGTAAATCTGTATTCCCGGACAGTCCTGCGAACGCTACTGACGTGAAACGAAACATTGACAAGATAAAAAGAACCTCCCCGGCGGGGAATCGAACCCCGGTCTCCCGCGTGACAGGCGGGGATACTTACCACTATACTACCGAGGACGAGTTCATATTTAAATAATATGTTCGCGATGGCGTCAATGCCCGAATGCCACACGGTCGATCATGTTAAAAGCTGAAACTGTGTATACTGTCAATGCGAAATTAAACAGCAAGAAATGCTCTAGACATATGCAGCGCGGTTTAGTATTATTATTATTATTATTAATACCAGGTAATCTTAGGAGCATCATAAATCCTCTTATGACCATTGGCAACTACTGAAATTAGTATAAAAATAAATAAATTAAAAACATCGTCTTGGAGGATCCGGGCATCGATCCCGGTACCTCTCGCATGCAAAGCGAGCGCTCTACCATGTGAGCTAATCCCCCTGGAAATGGTAAAAAGGTCATAGTTCGAGTGCTGTTCGCAATACTAAACTACACCTTACATCAGACACATTTCAGCTTACCTACCTTCAGCAGAGTGGCGCAGAGGAAGCGTGCTGGGCCCATAACCCAGAGGTCGGTGGATCGAAACCACCCTCTGCTACGTGCGAGCTATCGCGTCATTTTAAAAACCACGTCATACTACAAACGTGACATGACCTGCATAGTCCTGCACAAGAACTGTACGATGCTACATCCACCGATAGCTCAGTTGGTAGAGCGGAGGACTGTAGACGAACTTATACCACTCAGGCATCCTTAGGTCGCTGGTTCAAATCCGGCTCGGTGGACTTGCATTTTAGGCCTAAAATTTTGTGTGGCAGGGAAAAGTTGTCGGAAGTGGGATTCGAACCCACGCCCTCATTCGAGGACCAGAATTCTCCACGCGATGAGTGGAAGAACATTTTGTCTTGAGTCTGGCGCCTTAGACCGCTCGGCCATCCCGACATGACGCAAACGCTGCTGCAAATTGCTCTGCGCAAATTTCATTTATTTTACGCCTATGGAAAAGGCATTGGAGAACCCGGGCATCGATCCCGGTACCTCTCGCATGCTAAGCGAGCGCTCTACCATCTGAGCTAGTTCCCCATCAAGTTTGCTTCGCCTTTGCCACTCCGCAAATGTTACGTTATTCATCCTCTTTCGACAAGACATTGTGGTGAAAGTTAGTTCACCATCGTACCAAATAATTGTTACGCCCGATGAGGGACTCGAACCCGCGACCCTCAGATTAAAAGTCTGATGCTCTACCGACTGAGCTAACCGGGCGTAAATCTGTATTCCCGGACAGTCCCGCGAACGCTACTGACGTGAAACGAAACATTGACAAGATAAAAAGAACCTCCCCGGCGGGGAATCGAACCCCGGTCTCCCGCGTGACAGGCGGGGATACTTACCACTATACTACCGAGGACGAGTTCATATTTAAATAATATGTTCGCGATGGCGTCAATGCCCGAATGCCACACGGTCGATCATGTTAAAAGCTGAAACTGTGTATACTGTCAATGCGAAATTAAACAGCAAGAAATGCTCTAGACATATGCAGCGCGGTTTAGTATTATTATTATTATTATTAATACCAGGTAATCTTAGGAGCATCATAAATCCTCTTATGACCATTGGCAACTACTGAAATTAGTATAAAAATAAATACATTAAAAACATCGTCTTGGAGGATCCGGGCATCGATCCCGGTACCTCTCGCATGCAAAGCGAGCGCTCTACCATGTGAGCTAATCCCCCTGGAAATGGTAAAAAGGTTATAGTTCGAGTGCTGTTCGCAATACTAAACTACACCTTACATCAGACACATTTCAGCTTACCTACCTTCAGCAGAGTGGCGCAGAGGAAGCGTGCTGGGCCCATAACCCAGAGGTCGGTGGATCGAAACCACCCTCTGCTACGTGCGAGCTATCGCATCATTTTAAAAACCACGTCATACTACAAACGTGACATGACCTGCATAGTCCTGCACAAGAACTGTACGATGCTACATCCACCGATAGCTCAGTTGGTAGAGCGGAGGACTGTAGACGAACTTATACCACTCAGGCATCCTTAGGTCGCTGGTTCAAATCCGGCTCGGTGGACTTGGTTGTCCGAAGTGGGATTCGAACCCACGCCCTCATTCGAGGACCAGAATTCTCCACGCGATGAGTGGAAGAACATTTTGTCTTGAGTCTGGCGCCTTAGACCGCTCGGCCATCCCGACATGACGCGAACGCTGCTGCAAATTGCTCTGCGCAAATTTCATTTATTTTACGCCTATGGAAAAGGCATTGGAGAACCCGGGCATCGATCCCGGTACCTCTCGCATGCTAAGCGAGCGCTCTACCATCTGAGCTAGTTCCCCATCAAGTTTGCTTCGCCTTTGCCACTCCGCAAATGTTACGTTATTCATCCTCTTTCGACAAGACATTGTGGTGAAAGTTAGTTCACCATCGTACCAAATAGATGTTACGCCCGATGAGGGACTCGAATCCGCGACCCTCAGATTAAAAGTCTGATGCTCTACCGACTGAGCTAACCGGGCGTAAATCTGTATTCCCGGACAGTCCCGCGAACGCTACTAACGTGAAACGAAACATTGACAAGATACAAAGAACCTCCCCGGCGGGGAATCGAACCCCGGTCTCCCGCGTGACAGGCGGGGATACTTACCACTATACTACCGAGGACGAGTTCATATTTAAATAATATGTTCGCGATGGCGTCAATGCCCGAATGCCACACGGTCGATCATGTTAAAAGCTGAAACTGTGTATACTGTCAATGCGAAATTAAACAGCAAGAAATGCTCTAGACATATGCAGCGCGGTTTAGTATTATTATTATTATTATTATTAATACCAGGTAATCTTAGGAGCATCATAAATCCTCTTATGACCATTGGCAACTACTGAAATTAGTATAAAAATAAATACATTAAAAACATCGTCTTGGAGGATCCGGGCATCGATCCCGGTACCTCTCGCATGCAAAGCGAGCGCTCTACCATGTGAGCTAATCCCCCTGGAAATGGTAAAAAGGTCATAGTTCGAGTGCTGTTCGCAATACTAAACTACACCTTACATCAGACACATTTCAGCTTACCTACCTTCAGCAGAGTGGCGCAGAGGAAGCGTGCTGGGCCCATAACCCAGAGGTCGGTGGATCGAAACCACCCTCTGCTACGTGCGAGCTATCGCATCATTTTAAAAACCACGTCATACTACAAACGTGACATGACCTGCATAGTCCTGCACAAGAACTGTACGATGCTACATCCACCGATAGCTCAGTTGGTAGAGCGGAGGACTGTAGACGAACTTATACCACTCAGGCATCCTTAGGTCGCTGGTTCAAATCCGGCTCGGTGGACTTGCATTTTAGGCCTAAAATTTTGTGTGGCAGGGAAAAGTTGTCGGAAGTGGGATTCGAACCCACGCCCTCATTCGAGGACCAGAATTCTCCACGCGATGAGTGGAAGAACATTTTGTCTTGAGTCTGGCGCCTTAGACCGCTCGGCCATCCCGACATGACACGAACGCTGCTGCAAATTGCTCTGCGCAAATTTCATTTATTTTACGCCTATGGAAAAGGCATTGGAGAACCCGGGCATCGATCCCGGTACCTCTCGCATGCTAAGCGAGCGCTCTACCATCTGAGCTAGTTCCCCATCAAGTTTGCTTCGCCTTTGCCACTCCGCAAATGTTACGTTATTCATCCTCTTTCGACAAGACATTGTGGTGAAAGTTAGTTCACCATCGTACCAAATAATTGTTACGCCCGATGAGGGACTCGAACCCGCGACCCTCAGATTAAAAGTCTGATGCTCTACCGACTGAGCTAACCGGGCGTAAATCTGTATTCCCGGACAGTCCCGCGAACGCTACTGACGTGAAACGAAACATTGACAAGATAAAAAGAACCTCCCCGGCGGGGAATCGAACCCCGGTCTCCCGCGTGACAGGCGGGGATACTTACCACTATACTACCGAGGACGAGTTCATATTTAAATAATATGTTCGCGATGGCGTCAATGCCCGAATGCCACACGGTCGATCATGTTAAAAGCTGAAACTGTGTATACTGTCAATGCGAAATTAAACAGCAAGAAATGCTCTAGACATATGCAGCGCGGTTTAGTATTATTATTATTATTATTAATACCAGGTAATCTTAGGAGCATCATAAATCCTCTTATGACCATTGGCAACTACTGAAATTAGTATAAAAATAAATAAATTAAAAACATCGTCTTGGAGGATCCGCGCATCGATCCCGGTACCTCTCGCATGCAAAGCGAGCGCTCTACCATGTGAGCTAATCCCCCTGGAAATGGTAAAAAGGTCATAGTTCGAGTGCTGTTCGCAATACTAAACTACACCTTACATCAGACACATTTCAGCTTACCTACCTTCAGCAGAGTGGCGCAGAGGAAGCGTGCTGGGCCCATAACCCAGAGGTCGGTGGATCGAAACCACCCTCTGCTACGTGCGAGCTATCGCATCATTTTAAAAATCACGTCATACTACAAACGTGACATGACCTGCATAGTCCTGCACAAGAACTGTACGATGCTACATCCACCGATAGCTCAGTTGGTAGAGCGGAGGACTGTAGACGAACTTATACCACTCAGGCATCCTTAGGTCGCTGGTTCAAATCCGGCTCGGTGGACTTGCATTTTAGGCCTAAAATTTTGTGTGGCAGGGAAAAGTTGTCGGAAGTGGGATTCGAACCCACGCCCTCATTCGAGGACCAGAATTCTCCACGCGATGAGTGGAAGAACATTTTGTCTTGAGTCTGGCGCCTTAGACCGCTCGGCCATCCCGACATGACACGAACGCTGCTGCAAATTGCTCTGCGCAAATTTCATTTATTTTACGCCTATGGAAAAGGCATTGGAGAACCCGGGCATCGATCCCGGTACCTCTCGCATGCTAAGCGAGCGCTCTACCATCTGAGCTAGTTCCCCATCAAGTTTGCTTCGCCTTTGCCACTCCGCAAATGTTACGTTATTCATCCTCTTTCGACAAGACATTGTGGTGAAAGTTAGTTCACCATCGTACCAAATAATTGTTACGCCCGATGAGGGACTCGAACCCGCGACCCTCAGATTAAAAGTCTGATGCTCTACCGACTGAGCTAACCGGGCGTAAACCTGTTTTCCCGGACAGTCCCGCAAACGCTACTGACGTGAAACGAAACATTGACAAGATAAAAAGAACCTCCCCGGCGGGGAATCGAACCCCGGTCTCCCGCGTGACAGGCGGGGATACTTACCACTATACTACCGAGGACGAGTTTATATTTAAATAATATGTTCGCGATGGCGTCAATGCCCGAATGCCACACGGTCGATCATGTTAAAAGCTGAAACTGTGTATACTGTCAATGCGAAATTAAACAGCAAGAAATGCTCTAGACATATGCAGCGCGGTTTAGTATTATTATTATTATTATTAATACCAGGTAATCTTAGGAGCATCATAAATCCTCTTATGACCATTGGCAACTACTGAAATTAGTATAAAAATAAATAAATTAAAAACATCGTCTTGGAGGATCCGGGCATCGATCCCGGTACCTCTCGAATGCAAAGCGAGCGCTCTACCGTGTGAGCTAATCCCCCTGGAAATGGTTAAAAGGTCATAGTTCGAGTGCTGTTCGCAATACTAAACTACACCTTACATCAGACACATTTCAGCTTACCTACCTTCAGCAGAGTGGCGCAGAGGAAGCGTGCTGGGCCCATAACCCAGAGGTCGGTGGATCGAAACCACCCTCTGCTACGTGCGAGCTATCGCATCATTTTAAAAACCACGTCATACTACAAACGTGACATGACCTGCATAGTCCTGCACAAGAACTGTACGATGCTACATCCACCGATAGCTCAGTTGGTAGAGCGGAGGACTGTAGACGAACTTATACCACTCAGGCATCCTTAGGTCGCTGGTTCAGATCCGGCTCGGTGGACTTGCATTTTAGGCCTAAAATTTTGTGTGGCAGGGAAAAGTTGTCGGAAGTGGGATTCGAACCCACGCCCTCATTCGAGGACCAGAATTCTCCACGCGATGAGTGGAAGAACATTTTGTCTTGAGTCTGGCGCCTTAGACCGCTCGGCCATCCCGACATGACACGAACGCCGCTGCAAATTGCTCTGCGCAAATTTCATTTATTTTACGCCTATGGAAAAGGCATATGAGAACCCGGGCATCGATCCCGGTACCTCTCGCATGCTAAGCGAGCGCTCTACTATCTGAGCTAGTTCCCCATCAAGTTTGCTTCGCCTTTGCCACTCCGCAAATGTTACGTTATTCATCCTCTTTCGACAAGACATTGTGGTGAAAGTTAGTTCACCATCGTACCAAATAATTGTTACGCCCGATGAGGGACTCGAACCCGCGACCCTCAGATTAAAAGTCTGATGCTCTACCGACTGAGCTAACCGGGCGTAAATCTGTATTCCCGGACAGTCCCGCGAACGCTACTGACGTGAAACGAAACATTGACAAGATAAAAAGAACCTCCCCGGCGGGGAATCGAACCCCGGTCTCCCGCGTGACAGGCGGGGATACTTACCACTATACTACCGAGGACGAGTTCATATTTAAATAATATGTTCGCGATGGCGTCAATGCCCGAATGCCACACGGTCGATCATGTTAAAAGCTGAAACTGTGTATACTGTCAATGCGAAATTAAACAGCAAGAAATGCTCTAGACATATGCAGCGCGGTTTATTATTATTATTATTATTATTAATACCAGGTAATCTTAGGAGCATCATAAATCCTCTTATGACCATTGGCAACTACTGAAATTAGTATAAAAATAAATAAATTAAAAACATCGTCTTGGAGGATCCGGGCATCGATCCCGGTACCTCTCGCATGCAAAGCGAGCGCTCTACCATGTGAGCTAATCCCCCTGGAAATGGTAAAAAGGTCATAGTTCGAGTGCTGTGCGCAATACTAAACTACACCTTACATCAGACACATTTCAGCTTACCTACCTTCAGCAGAGTGGCGCAGAGGAAGCGTGCTGGGCCCATAACCCAGAGGTCGGTGGATCGAAACCACCCTCTGCTACGTGCGAGCTATCGCATCATTTTAAAAACCACGTCATACTACAAACGTGACATGACCTGCATAGTCCTGCACAAGAACTGTACGATGCTACATCCACCGTTAGCTCAGTTGGTAGAGCGGAGGACTGTAGACGAACTTATACCACTCAGGCATCCTTAGGTCGCTGGTTCAAATCCGGCTCGGTGGACTTGCATTTTAGGCCTAAAATTTTGTGTGGCAGGGAAAAGTTGTCGGAAGTGGGATTCGAACCCACGCCCTCATTCGAGGACCAGAATTCTCCACGCGATGAGTGGAAGAACATTTTGTCTTGAG
The DNA here is from genome assembly GCF_029227915.1 of Hydractinia symbiolongicarpus. Classification (NCBI taxonomy): domain Eukaryota; kingdom Metazoa; phylum Cnidaria; class Hydrozoa; order Anthoathecata; family Hydractiniidae; genus Hydractinia; species Hydractinia symbiolongicarpus. Next base: position 8,515,919 of record NC_079877.1, on the reverse strand, counting down.
TCTGGCGCCTTAGACCGCTCGGCCATCCCGACATGACACGAACGCTGCTGCAAATTGCTCTGCGCAAATTTCATTTATTTTACGCCTATGGAAAAGGCATTGGAGAACCCGGGCATCGATCCCGGTACCTCTCGCATGCTAAGCGAGCGCTCTACCATCTGAGCTAGTTCCCCATCAAGTTTGCTTCGCCTTTGCCACTCCGCAAATGTTACGTTATTCATCCTCTTTCGACAAGACATTGTGGTGAAAGTTAGTTCACCATCGTACCAAATAATTGTTACGCCCGATGAGGGACTCGAACCCGCGACCCTCAGATTAAAAGTCTGATGCTCTACCGACTGAGCTAACCGGGCGTAAATCTGTATTCCCGGACAGTCCCGCGAACGCTACTGACGTGAAACGAAACATTGACAAGATAAAAAGAACCTCCCCGGCGGGGAATCGAACCCTGGTCTCCCGCGTGACAGGCGGGGATACTTACCACTATACTACCGAGGACGAGTTCATATTTAAATAATATGTTCGCGATGGCGTCAATGCCCGAATGCCACACGGTCGATCATGTTAAAAGCTGAAACTGTGTATACTGTCAATGCGAAATTAAACAGCAATAAATGCTCTAGACATATGCAGCGCGGTTTAGTATTATTATTATTATTATTATTAATACCAGGTAATCTTAGGAGCATCATAAATCCTCTTATGACCATTGGCAACTACTGAAATTAGTATAAAAATAAATAAATTAAAAACATCGTCTTGGAGGATCCGGGCATCGATCCCGGTACCTCTCGCATGCAAAGCGAGCGCTCTACCATGTGAGCTAATCCCCCCTGGAAATGGTAAAAAGGTCATAGTTCGAGTGCTGTTCGCAATACTAAACTACACCTTACATCAGACACATTTCAGCTTACCTACCTTCAGCAGAGTGGCGCAAAGGAAGCGTGCTGGGCCCATAACCCAGAGGTCGGTGGATCGAAACCACCCTCTGCTACGTGCGAGCTATCGCATCATTTTAAAAACCACGTCATACTACAAACGTGACATGACCTGCATAGTCCTGCACAAGAACTGTACGATGCTACATCCACCGATAGCTCAGTTGGTAGAGCGGAGGACTGTAGACGAACTTATACCACTCAGGCATCCTTAGGTCGCTGGTTCAAATCCGGCTCGGTGGACTTGCATTTTAGGCCTAAAATTTTGTGTGGCAGGGAAAAGTTGTCGGAAGTGGGATTCGAACCCACGCCCTCATTCGAGGACCAGAATTCTCCACGCGATGAGTGGAAGAACATTTTGTCTTGAGTCTGGCGCCTTAGACCGCTCGGCCATCCCGACATGACACGAACGCTGCTGCAAATTGCTCTGCGCAAATTTCATTTATTTTACGCCTATGGAAAAGGCATTGGAGAACCCGGGCATCGATCCCGGTACCTCTCGCATGCTAAGCGAGCGCTCTACCATCTGAGCTAGTTCCCCATCAAGTTTGCTGCGCCTTTGCCACTCCGCAAATGTTACGTTATTCATCCTCTTTCGACAAGAAATTGTGGTGAAAGTTAGTTCACCATCGTACCAAATAATTGTTACGCCCGATGAGGGACTCGAACCCGCGACCCTCAGATTAAAAGTCTGATGCTCTACCGACTGAGCTAACCGGGCGTAAATCTGTATTCCCGGACAGTCCCGCGAACGCTACTGACGTGAAACGAAACATTGACAAGATAAAAAGAACCTCCCCGGCGGGGAATCGAACCCCGGTCTCCCGCGTGACAGGCGGGGATACTTACCACTATACTACCGAGGACGAGTTCATATTTAAATAATATGTTCGCGATGGCGTCAATGCCCGAATGCCACACGGTTGATCATGTTAAAAGCTGAAACTGTGTATACTGTCAATGCGAAATTAAACAGCAAGAAATGCTCTAGACATATGCAGCGCGGTTTAGTATTATTATTATTATTATTATTAATACCAGGTAATCTTAGGAGCATCATAAATCCTCTTATGACCATTGGCAAGTACTGAAATTAGTATAAAAATAAATAAATTAAAAACATCGTCTTGGAGGATCCGGGCATCGATCCCGGTACCTCTCGCATGCAAAGCGAGCGCTCTACCATGTGAGCTAATCCCCCTGGAAATGGTAAAAAGGTCATAGTTCGAGTGCTGTTCGCAATACTAAACTACACTTTACATCAGACACATTTCAGCTTACCTACCTTCAGCAGAGTGGCGCAGAGGAAGCGTGCTGGGCCCATAACCCAGAGGTCGGTGGATCGAAACCACCCTCTGCTACGTGCGAGCTATCGCATCATTTTAAAAACCACGTCATACTACAAACGTGACATGACCTGCATAGTCCTGCACAAGAACTGTACGATGCTACATCCACCGATAGCTCAGTTGGTAGAGCGGAGGACTGTAGACGATCTTATACCACTCAGGCATCCTTAGGTCGCTGGTTCAAATCCGGCTCGGTGGACTTGCATTTTAGGCCTAAAATTTTGTGTGGCAGGGAAAAGTTGTCGGAAGTGGGATTCGAACCCTCGCCCTCATTCGAGGACCAGAATTCTCCACGCGATGAGTGGAAGAACATTTTGTCTTGAGTCTGGCGCCTTAGACCGCTCGGCCATCCCGACATGACACAAACGCTGCTGCAAATTGCTCTGCGCAAATTTCATTTATTTTACGCCTATGGAAAAGGCATTGGAGAACCCGGGCATCGATCCCGGTACCTCTCGCATGCTAAGCGAGCGCTCTACCATCTGAGCTAGTTCCCCATCAAGTTTGCTTCGCCTTTGCCACTCCGCAAATGTTACGTTATTCATCCTCTTTCGACAAGACATTGTGGTGAAAGTTAGTTCACCATCGTACCAAATAATTGTTACGCCCGATGAGGGACTCGAACCCGCGACCCTCAGATTAAAAGTCTGATGCTCTACCGACTGAGCTAACCGGGCGTAAATTTGTATTCCCGGACAGTCCCGCGAACGCTACTGACGTGAAACGAAACATTGACAAGATAAAAAGAACCTCCCCGGCGGGGAATCGATCCCCGGTCTCCCGCGTGACAGGCGGGGATACTTACCACTATACTACCGAGGACGAGTTCATATTTAAATAATATGTTCGCGATGGCGTCAATGCCCGAATGCCACACGGTCGATCATGTTAAAAGCTGAAACTGTGTATACTGTCAATGCGAAATTAAACAGCAAGAAATGCTCTAGACATATGCAGCGCGGTTTAATATTATTATTATTATTATTATTATTAATACCAGGTAATCTTAGGAGCATCATAAATCCTCTTATGACCATTGGCAACTACTGAAATTAGTATAAAAATAAATAAATTAAAAACATCGTCTTGGAGGATCCGGGCATCGATCCCGGTACCTCTCGCATGCAAAGCGAGCGCTCTACCATGTGAGCTAATCCCCCTGGAAATGGTAAAAAGGTCATAGTTCGAGTGCTGTTCGCAATACTAAACTACACCTTACATCAGACACATTTCAGCTTACCTACCTTCAGCAGAGTGGCGCAGAGGAAGCGTGCTGGGCCCATAACCCAGAGGTCGGTGGATCGAAACCACCCTCTGCTACGTGCGAGCTATCGCATCATTTTAAAAACCACGTCATACTACAAACGTGACATGACCTGCATAGTCCTGCACAAGAACTGTACGATGCTACATCCACCGATAGCTCAGTTGGTAGAGCGGAGGACTGTAGACGAACTTATACCACTCAGGCATCCTTAGGTCGCTGGTTCAAATCCGGCTCGGTGGACTTGCATTTTAGGCCTAAAATTTTGTGTGGCAGGGAAAAGTTGTCGGAAGTGGGATTCGAACCCACGCCCTCATTCGAGGACCAGAATTCTCCACGCGATGAGTGGAAGAACATTTTGTCTTGAGTCTGGCGCCTTAGACCGCTCGGCCATCCCGACATCACACGAACGCTGCTGCAAATTGCTCTGCGCAAATTTCATTTATTTTACGCCTATGGAAAAGGCATTGGAGAACCCGGGCATCGATCCCGGTACCTCTCGCATGCTAAGCGAGCGCTCTACCATCTGAGCTAGTTCCCCATCAAGTTTGCTTCGCCTTTGCCACTCCGCAAATGTTACGTTATTCATCCTCTTTCGACAAGACATTGTGGTGAAAGTTAGTTCACCATCGTACCAAATAATTGTTACGCCCGATGAGGGACTCGAACCCGCGACCCTCAGATTAAAAGTCTGATGCTCTACCGACTGAGCTAACCGGGCGTAAATCTGTATTCCCGGACAGTCCCGCGAACGCTACTGACGTGAAACGAAACATTGACAAGATAAAAAGAACCTCCCCGGCGGGGAATCGAACCCCGGTCTCCCGCGTGACAGGCGGGGATACTTACCACTATACTACCGAGGACGAGTTCATATTTAAATAATATGTTCGCGATGGCGTCAATGCCCGAATGCCACACGGTCGATCATGTTAAAAGCTGAAACTGTGTATACTGTCAATGCGAAATTAAACAGCAAGAAATGCTCTAGACATATGCAGCGCGGTTTAGTATTATTATTATTATTATTAATACCAGGTAATCTTAGGAGCATCATAAATCCTCTTATGACCATTGGCAACTACTGAAATTAGTATAAAAATAAATAAATTAAAAACATCGTCTTGGAGGATCCGGGCATCGATCCCGGTACCTCTCGCATGCAAAGCGAGCGCTCTACCATGTGAGCTAATCCCCCTGGAAATGGTAAAAAGGTCATAGTTCGAGTGCTGTTCGCAATACTAAACTACACCTTACATCAGACACATTTCAGCTTACCTACCTTCAGCAGAGTGGCGCAGAGGAAGCGTGCTGGGCCCATAACCCAGAGGTCGGTGGATCGAAACCACCCTCTGCTACGTGCGAGCTATCGCATCATTTTAAAAACCACGTCATACTACAAACGTGACATGACCTGCATAGTCCTGCACAAGAACTGTACGATGCTACATCCACCGATAGCTCAGTTGGTAGAGCGGAGGACTGTAGACGAACTTATACCACTCAGGCATCCTTAGGTCGCTGGTTCAAATCCGGCTCGGTGGACTTGCATTTTAGGCCTAAAATTTTGTGTGGCAGGGAAAAGTTGTCGGAAGTGGGATTCGAACCCACGCCCTCATTCGAGGACCAGAATTCTCCACGCGATGAGTGGAAGAACATTTTGTTTTGAGTCTGGCGCCTTAGACCGCTCGGCCATCCCGACATGACACGAACGCTGCTGCAAATTGCTCTGCGCAAATTTCATTTATTTTACGCCTATGGAAAAGGCATTGGAGAACCCGGGCATCGATCCCGGTACCTCTCGCATGCTAAGCGAGCGCTCTACCATCTGAACTAGTTCCCCATCAAGTTTGCTTCGCCTTTGCCACTCCGCAAATGTTACGTTATTCATCCTCTTTCGACAAGACATTGTGGTGAAAGTTAGTTCACCATCGTACCAAATAATTGTTACGCCCGATGAGGGACTCGAACCCGCGACCCTCAGATTAAAAGTCTGATGCTCTACCGACTGAGCTAACCGGGCGTAAATCTGTATTCCCGGACAGTCCCGCGAACGCTACTGACGTGAAACGAAACATTGACAAGATAAAAAGAACCTCCCCGGCGGGGAATCGAACCCCGGTCTCCCGCGTGACAGGCGGGGATACTTACCACTATACTACCGAGGACGAGTTCATATTTAAATAATATGTTCGCGATGGCGTCAATGCCCGAATGCCACACGGTCGATCATGTTAAAAGCTGAAACTGTGTATACTGTCAATGCGAAATTAAACAGCAAGAAATGCTCTAGACATATGCAGCGCGGTTTTGTATTATTATTATTATTATTAATACCAGGTAATCTTGGGAGCATCATAAATCCTCTTATGACCATTGGCAACTACTGAAATTAGTATAAAAATAAATAAATTAAAAACATCGTCTTGGAGGATCCGGGCATCGATCCCGGTACCTCTCGCATGCAAAGCGAGCGCTCTACCATGTGAGCTAATCCCCCTGGAAATGGTAAAAAGGTCATAGTTCGAGTGCTGTTCGCAATACTAAACTACACCTTACATCAGACACATTTCAGCTTACCTACCTTCAGCAGAGTGGCGCAGAGGAAGCGTGCTGGGCCCATAACCCAGAGGTCGGTGGATCGAAACCACCCTCTGCTACGTGCGAGCTATCGCATCATTTTAAAAACCACGTCATACTACAAACGTGACATGACCTGCATAGTCCTGCACAAGAACTGTACGATGCTACATCCACCGATAGCTCAGTTGGTAGAGCGGAGGACTGTAGACGAACTTATACCACTCAGGCATCCTTAGGTCGCTGGTTCAAATCCGGCTCGGTGGACTTGCATTTTAGGCCTAAAATTTTGTGTGGCAGGGAAAAGTTGTCGGAAGTGGGATTCGAACCCACGCCCTCATTCGAGGACCAGAATTCTCCACGCGATGAGTGGAAGAACATTTTGTCTTGAGTCTGGCGCCTTAGACCGCTCGGCCATCCCGACATGACACGAACGCTGCTGCAAATTGCTCTGCGCAAATTTCATTTATTTTACGCCTATGGAAAAGGCATTGGAGAACCCGGGCATCGATCCCGGTACCTCTCGCATGCTAAGCGAGCGCTCTACCATCTGAGCTAGTTCCCCATCAAGTTTGTTTCGCCTTTGCCACTCCGCAAATGTTACGTTATTCATCCTCTTTCGACAAGACATTGTGGTGAAAGTTAGTTCACCATCGTACCAAATAATTGTTACGCCCGATGAGGGACTCGAACCCGCGACCCTCAGATTAAAAGTCTGATGCTCTACCGACTGAGCTAACCGGGCGTAAATCTGTATTCCCGGACAGTCCCGCGAACGCTACTGACGTGAAACGAAACATTGACAAGATAAAACGAACCTCCCCGGCTGGGAATTGATCCCCGGTCTCCCGCGTGACAGGCGGGGATACTTACCACTATACTACCGAGGACGAGTTCATATTTAAATAATATGTTCGCGATGGCGTCAATGCCCGAATCCCACACGGTCGATCATGTTAAAAGCTGAAACTGTGTATACTGTCAATGCGAAATTAAACAGCAAGAAATGCTCTAGACATATGCAGCGCGGTTTAGTATTATTATTATTATTATTAATACCAGGTAATCTTAGGAGCATCATAAATCCTCTTATGACCATTGGCAACTACTGAAATTAGTATAAAAATAAATAAATTAAAAACATCGTCTTGGAGGATCCGGGCATCGATCCCGGTACCTCTCGCATGCAAAGCGAGCGCTCTACCATGTGAGCTAATCCCCCTGGAAATGGTAAAAAGGTCATAGTTCGAGTGCTGTTCGCAATACGAAACTACACCTTACATCAGACACATTTCAGCTTACCTACCTTCAGCAGAGTGGCGCAGAGGAAGCGTGCTGGGCCCATAACCCAGAGGTCGGTGGATCGAAACCACCCTCTGCTACGTGCGAGCTATCGCATCATTTTAAAAACCACGTCATACTACAAACGTGACATGACCTGCATAGTCCTGCACAAGAACTGTACGATGCTACATCCACCGATAGCTCAGTTGGTAGAGCGGAGGACTGTAGACGAACTTATACCACTCAGGCATCCTTAGGTCGCTGGTTCAAATCCGGCTCGGTGGACTTGCATTTTAGGCCTAAAATTTTGTGTGGCAGGGAGAAGTTGTCGGAAGTGGGATTCGAACCCACGCCCTCATTCAAGGACCAGAATTCTCCACGCGATGAGTGGAAGAACATTTTGTCTTGAGTCTGGCGCCTTAGACCGCTCGGCCATCCCGACATGACACAAACGCTGCTGCAAATTGCTCTGCGCAAATTTCATTTATTTTACGCCTATGGAAAAGGCATTGGAGAACCCGGGCATCGATCCCGGTACCTCTCGCATGCTAAGCGAGCGCTCTACCATCTGAGCTAGTTCCCCATCAAGTTTGCGTCGCCTTTGCCACTCCGCAAATGTTACGTTATTCATCCTCTTTCGACAAGACATTGTGGTGAAAGTTAGTTCACCATCGTACCAAATAATTGTTACGCCCGATGAGGGACTCGAACCCGCGACCCTCAGATTAAAAGTCTGATGCTCTACCGACTGAGCTAACCGGGCGTAAATCTGTATTCCCGGACAGTCCCGCGAACGCTACTGACGTGAAACGAAACATTGACAAGATAAAAAGAACCTCCCCGGCGGGGAATCGAACCCCGGTCTCCCGCGTGACAGGCGGGGATACTTACCACTATACTACCGAGGACGAGTTCATATTTAAATAATATGTTCGCGATGGCGTCAATGCCCGAATGCCACACGGTCGATCATGTTAAAAGCTGAAACTGTGTTTACTGTCAATGCGAAATTAAACAGCAAGAAATGCTCTAGACATATGCAGCGCGGTTTAGTATTATTATTATTATTATTATTAATACCAGGTAATCTTAGGAGCATCATAAATCCTCTTATGACCATTGGCAACTACTGAAATTAGTTAAAAAATAAATAAATTAAAAACATCGTCTTGTAGGATCCGGGCATCGATCCCGGTACCTCTCGCATGCAAAGCGAGCGCTCTACCATGTGAGCTAATCCCCCTGGAAATGGTAAAAAGGTCATAGTTCGAGTGCTGTTCGCAATACTAAACTACACCTTACATCAGACACATTTCAGCTTACCTATCTTCAGCAGAGTGGCGCAGAGGAAGCGTGCTGGGCCCATAACCCAGAGGTCGGTGGATCGAAACCACCCTCTGCTACGTGCGAGCTATCGCATCATTTTAAAAACCACGTCATACTACAAACGTGACATGACCTGCATAGTCCTGCACAAGAACTGTACGATGCTACATCCACCGATAGCTCAGTTGGTAGAGCGGAGGACTGTAGACGAACTTATACCACTCAGGCATCCTTAGGTCGCTGGTTCAAATCCGGCTCGGTGGACTTGCATTTTAGGCCTAAAATTTTGTGTGGCAGGGAAAAGTTGTCGGAAGTGGGATTCGAACCCACGCCCTCATTCGAGGACCAGAATTCTCCACGCGATGAGTGGAAGAACATTTTGTCTTGAGTCTGGCGCCTTAGACCGCTCGGCCATCCCGACATGACACGAACGCTGCTGCAAATTGCTCTGCGCAAATTTCATTTATTTTACGCCTATGGAAAAGGCATTGGAGAACCCGGGCATCGATCCCGGTACCTCTCGCATGCTAAGCGAGCGCTCTACCATCTGAGCTAGTTCCCCATCAAGTTTGCTTCGCCTTTGCCACTCCGCAAATGTTACGTTATTCATCCTCTTTCGACAAGACATTGTGGTGAAAGTTAGTTCACCATCGTACCAAATAATTGTTACGCCCGATGAGGGACTCGAACCCGCGACCCTCAGATTAAAAGTCTGATGCTCTACCGACTGAGCTAACCGGGCGTAAATCTGTATTCCCGGACAGTCCCGCGAACGCTACTGACGTGAAACGAAACATTGACAAGATAAAAAGAACCTCCCCGGCGGGGAATCGAACCCCGGTCTCCCGCGTGACAGGCGGGGATACTTACCACTATACTACCGAGGACGAGTTCATATTTAAATAATATGTTCGCGATGGCGTCAATGCCCGAATGCCACACGGTCGATCATGTTAAAAGCTGAAACTGTGTATACTGTCAATGCGAAATTAAACAGCAAGAAATGCTCTAGACATATGCAGCGCGGTTTAGTATTATTATTATTATTATTAATACCAGGTAATCTTAGGAGCATCATAAATCCTCTTATGACCATTGGCAACTACTGAAATTAGTATAAAAATAAATAAATTAAAAACATCGTCTTGGAGGATCCGGGCATCGATCCCGGTACCTCTCGCATGCAAAGCGAGCGCTCTACCATGTGAGCTAATCCCCCTGGAAATGGTAAAAAGGTCATAGTTCGAGTGCTGTTCGCAATACTAAACTACACCTTACATCAGACACATTTCAGCTTACCTACCTTCAGCAGAGTGGCGCAGAGGAAGCGTGCTGGGCCCATAACCCAGAGGTCGGTGGATCGAAACCACCCTCTGCTACGTGCGAGCTATCGCATCATTTTAAAAACCACGTCATACTACAAACGTGACATGACCTGCATAGTCCTGCACAAGAACTGTACGATGCTACATCCACCGATAGCTCAGTTGGTAGAGCGGAGGACTGTAGACGAACTTATACCACTCAGGCATCCTTAGGTCGCTGGTTCAAATCCGGCTCGGTGGACTTGCATTTTAGGCCTAAAATTTTGTGTGGCAGGGAAAAGTTGTCGGAAGTGGGATTCGAACCCACGCCCTCATTCGAGGACCAGAATTCTCCACGCGATGAGTGGAAGAACATTTTGTTTTGAGTCTGGCGCCTTAGACCGCTCGGCCATCCCGACATGACACGAACGCTGCTGCAAATTGCTCTGCGCAAATTTCATTTATTTTACGCCTATGGAAAAGGCATTGGAGAACCCGGGCATCGATCCCGGTACCTCTCGCATGCTAAGCGAGCGCTCTACCATCTGAACTAGTTCCCCATCAAGTTTGCTTCGCCTTTGCCACTCCACAAATGTTACGTTATTCATCCTCTTTCGACAAGACATTGTGGTGAAAGTTAGTTCACCATCGTACCAAATAATTGTTACGCCCGATGAGGGACTCGAACCCGCGACCCTCAGATTAAAAGTCTGATGCTCTACCGACTGAGCTAACCGGGCGTAAATCTGTATTCCCGGACAGTCCCGCGAACGCTACTGACGTGAAACGAAACATTGACAAGATAAAAAGAACCTCCCCGGCGGGGAATCGAACCCCGGTCTCCCGCGTGACAGGCGGGGATACTTACCACTATACTACCGAGGACGAGTTCATATTTAAATAATATGTTCGCGATGGCGTCAATGCCCGAATGCCACACGGTCGATCATGTTAAAAGCTGAAACTGTGTATACTGTCAATGCGAAATTAAACAGCAAGAAATGCTCTAGACATATGCAGCGCGGTTTTGTATTATTATTATTATTATTAATACCAGGTAATCTTAGGAGCATCATAAATCCTCTTATGACCATTGGCAACTACTGAAATTAGTATAAAAATAAATAAATTAAAAACATCGTCTTGGAGGATCCGGGCATCGATCCCGGTACCTCTCGCATGCAAAGCGAGCGCTCTACCATGTGAGCTAATCCCCCTGGAAATGGTAAAAAGGTCATAGTTCGAGTGCTGTTCGCAATACTAAACTACACCTTACATCAGACACATTTCAGCTTACCTACCTTCAGCAGAGTGGCGCAGAGGAAGCGTGCTGGGCCCATAACCCAGAGGTCGGTGGATCGAAACCACCCTCTGCTACGTGCGAGCTATCGCATCATTTTAAAAACCACGTCATACTACAAACGTGACATGACCTGCATAGTCCTGCACAAGAACTGTACGATGCTACATCCACCGATAGCTCAGTTGGTAGAGCGGAGGACTGTAGACGAACTTATACCACTCAGGCATCCTTAGGTCGCTGGTTCAAATCCGGCTCGGTGGACTTGCATTTTAGGCCTAAAATTTTGTGTGGCAGGGAAAAGTTGTCGGAAGTGGGATTCGAACCCACGCCCTCATTCGAGGACCAGAATTCTCCACGCGATGAGTGGAAGAACATTTTGTCTTGAGTCTGGCGCCTTAGACCGCTCGGCCATCCCGACATGACACGAACGCTGCTGCAAATTGCTCTGCGCAAATTTCATTTATTTTACGCCTATGGAAAAGGCATTGGAGAACCCGGGCATCGATCCCGGTACCTCTCGCATGCTAAGCGAGCGCTCTACCATCTGAGCTAGTTCCCCATCAAGTTTGTTTCGCCTTTGCCACTCCGCAAATGTTACATTATTCATCCTCTTTCGACAAGACATTGTGGTGAAAGTTAGTTCACCATCGTACCAAATAATTGTTACGCCCGATGAGGGACTCGAACCCGCGACCCTCAGATTAAAAGTCTGATGCTCTACCGACTGAGCTAACCGGGCGTAAATCTGTATTCCCGGACAGTCCCGCGAACGCTACTGACGTGAAACGAAACATTGACAAGATAAAACGAACCTCCCCGGCGGGGAATTGATCCCCGGTCTCCCGCGTGACAGGCGGGGATACTTACCACTATACTACCGAGGACGAGTTCATATTTAAATAATATGTTCGCGATGGCGTCAATGCCCGAATGCCACACGGTCGATCATGTTAAAAGCTGAAACTGTGTATACTGTCAATGCGAAATTAAACAGCAAGAAATGCTCTAGACATATGCAGCGCGGTTTAGTATTATTATTATTATTATTAATACCAGGTAATCTTAGGAGCATCATAAATCCTCTTATGACCATTGGCAACTACTGAAATTAGTATAAAAATAAATAAATTAAAAACATCGTCTTGGAGGATCCGGGCATCGATCCCGGTACCTCTCGCATGCAAAGCGAGCGCTCTACCATGTGAGCTAATCCCCCTGGAAATGGTAAAAAGGTCATAGTTCGAGTGCTGTTCGCAATACTAAACTACACCTTACATCAGACACATTTCAGCTTACCTACCTTCAGCAGAGTGGCGCAGAGGAAGCGTGCTGGGCCCATAACCCAGAGGTCGGTGGATCGAAACCACCCTCTGCTACGTGCGAGCTATCGCATCATTTTAAAAACCACGTCATACTACAAACGTGACATGACCTGCATAGTCCTGCACAAGAACTGTACGATGCTACATCCACCGATAGCTCAGTTGGTAGAGCGGAGGACTGTAGACGAACTTATACCACTCAGGCATCCTTAGGTCGCTGGTTCAAATCCGGCTCGGTGGACTTGCATTTTAGGCCTAAAATTTTGTGTGGCAGGGAGAAGTTGTCGGAAGTGGGATTCGAACCCACGCCCTCATTCAAGGACCAGAATTCTCCACGCGATGAGTGGAAGAACATTTTGTCTTGAGTCTGGCGCCTTAGACCGCTCGGCCATCCCGACATGACACGAACGCTGCTGCAAATTGCTCTGCGCAAATTTCATTTATTTTACGCCTATGGAAAAGGCATTGGAGAACCCGGGCATCGATCCCGGTACCTCTCGCATGCTAAGCGAGCGCTCTACCATCTGAGCTAGTTCCCCATCAAGTTTGCGTCGCCTTTGCCACTCCGCAAATGTTACGTTATTCATCCTCTTTCGACAAGACATTGTGGTGAAAGTTAGTTCACCATCGTACCAAATAATTGTTACGCCCGATGAGGGACTCGAACCCGCGACCCTCAGATTAAAAGTCTGATGCTCTACCGACTGAGCTAACCGGGCGTAAATCTGTATTCCCGGACAGTCCCGCGAACGCTACTGACGTGAAACGAAACATTGACAAGATAAAAAGAACCTCCCCGGCGGGGAATCGAACCCCGGTCTCCCGCGTGACAGGCGGGGATACTTACCACTATACTACCGAGGACGAGTTCATATTTAAATAATATGTTCGCGATGGCGTCAATGCCCGAATGCCACACGGTCGATCATGTTAAAAGCTGAAACTGTGTTTACTGTCAATGCGAAATTAAACAGCAAGAAATGCTCTAGACATATGCAGCGCGGTTTAGTATTATTATTATTATTATTATTAATACCAGGTAATCTTAGGAGCATCATAAATCCTCTTATGACCATTGGCAACTACTGAAATTAGTTAAAAAATAAATAAATTAAAAACATCGTCTTGGAGGATCCGGGCATCGATCCCGGTACCTCTCGCATGCAAAGCGAGCGCTCTACCATGTGAGCTAATCCCCCTGGAAATGGTAAAAAGGTCATAGTTCGAGTGCTGTTCGCAATACTAAACTACACCTTACATCAGACATATTTCAGCTTACCTACCTTCAGCAGAGTGGCGCAGAGGAAGCGTGCTGGGCCCATAACCCAGAGGTCGGTGGATCGAAACCACCCTCTGCTACGTGCGAGCTATCGCATCATTTTAAAAACCACGTCATACTACAAACGTGACATGACCTGCATAGTCCTGCACAAGAACTGTACGATGCTACATCCACCGATAGCTCAGTTGGTAGAGCGGAGGACTGTAGACGAACTTATACCACTCAGGCATCCTTAGGTCGCTGGTTCAAATCCGGCTCGGTGGACTTGCATTTTAGGCCTAAAATTTTGTGTGGCAGGGAAAAGTTGTCGGAAGTGGGATTCGAACCCACGCCCTCATTCGAGGTCCAGAATTCTCCACGCGATGAGTGGAAGAACATTTTGTCTTGAGTCTGGCGCCTTAGACCGCTCGGCCATCCCGACATGACACGAACGCTGCTGCAAATTGCTCTGCGCAAATTTCATTTATTTTACGCCTATGGAAAAGGCATTGGAGAACCCGGGCATCGATCCCGGTACCTCTCGCATGCTAAGCGAGCGCTCTACCATCTGAGCTAGTTCCCCATCAAGTTTGCTTCGCCTTTGCCACTCCGCAAATGTTACGTTATTCATCCTCTTTCGACAAGACATTGTGGTGAAAGTTAGTTCACCATCGTACCAAATAATTGTTACGCCCGATGAGGGACTCGAACCCGCGACCCTCAGATTAAAAGTCTGATGCTCTACCGACTGAGCTAACCGGGCGTAAATCTGTATTCCCGGACAGTCCCGCGAACGCTACTGACGTGAAACGAAACATTGACAAGATAAAAAGAACCTCCCCGGCGGGGAATCGAACCCCGGTCTCCCGCGTGACAGGCGGGGATACTTACCACTATACTACCGAGGACGAGTTCATATTTAAATAATATGTTCGCGATGGCGTCAATGCCCGAATGCCACACGGTCGATCATGTTAAAAGCTGAAACTGTGTATACTGTTTTTGATTTGATTTTGATTTTTTTGATTTTTTTTGATTTTCTCTTTATTTAACGTCGATAGATACAATAGTATTTAAATAACTAATTTAAATCGACAACAAAACGTAAAACAAGGCAAACAGCGATAAAAAATAAGAAAAATAAATAAATAAATAAGTAAAGTTAAAATATGTATGGTATATCCATGCATATTTTACAGGTGCAAACATCACCTTCCCAAAATTTTATTGAGCTACGGAAGGCTTCGAGAGAAGGAGCATTCTTTGTAGCGTCAGGCACAGATATCCATAGCTTCCCTGCAATATTTGATAAAGTATTTAAGCCATAGTACGTTGTCCGACAAGTTGGTCGCCTGATCAAATTAAAGCAACGAAGGTTGTACTTGTTTTCCCTAACAGTAAATATCTCGTTCATATATAGAGGTGACAATCCATTTAAAAATTTGTAAACCTCTTTCATTAAATTCTGTAAATTGATGATGTGAATATTTTTAACATTACATAAAGATAAAAGTTCATCGTAACTGCCATTTATATCGTCCTGTATGATTCTTAGACAACGTTCATGAATACGATTGATTCGATTATTCGCAACTTTTCCACAAAACATCCATACTAAGGGACAGTAAGAAAACTGAGACAAAATAAATGAATTGAAGAGAAAACGCTTCATCTTGGGTGTCAAAAAGGAAGATATCCTTTGAAGCACGTTGAGTTTCCTACTAGCCTTATTACAGATGTTTTTGACATGCGAATGAAAGTTTAGTCTCGAGTCAATCGTAACACCAAGAAGCACTACAGACGATTTACACGCAATTTTCAAATGGTTAAATATCAAACTTTCATCGTGATGACCTAATACAATATATTGATACTTTTTCAAATTTATTGCTAAGTAATTTTCATAAAACCAATTATTAACTATGACCAAATTAGTAAGCAGTGTTTGTTTTACATCTTCTAATGAATTTTCACAAGCATATAAGGTGTTATCATCTGCAAAGTTACAAAGGGATGATTGAATAATGAACCAGAATAAATCGTTTATAGAATAATTGAAGAGAGGAGGTCCTAAGATTGATCCTTGTGGAACTCCAACTTGAAGAGGAAGCCATTCGCTAAAAGAAGAATTTATTCTGGTTCTCTGAAAACGATTTTTCAAGTATGAGTGAATAAATAATAAAGAAGATTCAGAAAAACCATAGGCATGCAGCTTTGCAATAAGCAAATCATGGTTGATAGTATCAAAAGCTTTTGAAAGGTCCATTAGCACTGCTCCAACTACACCCTTATTATCAAGTGTGCTTTTCCATTGTTCAATCATTCGAATGAGAGCATATTGTGTATTATAACCCTTTCTGAAGCCTGATAGATGAGGGCTGAGTTTGTCATGCATAAAAGTGTGCATTTGATTAAGAATAATTCTTTCAAAAACCTTTGATAAACAGGGAAGCAAGCTAACAGGTCTATAGTTCTCCTTATCATTACAGTCATCCTTCTTAAAAACAGGTATAACCTCTGCAAGTTTTAAATCATCAGGAAAAATATTAGACTGTAAACAAAAATTTATAATATTAGTGAGGATAGGAACAAAGATATGAATAAACTTTTTCAACATAAAAACTGGAAAATCACCACTAACAGAAGATTTCTTTGCATCCATGTCTTTGATGACTTTGAGAACATCAGGCTGTTCAACCAGCGAAAAATAGAACTTTTCCTCATAACCCACATTTTCACGAATTTTCAAAATACTGATGTGATTAGTATACGAGTGGATTGCATCGTGAATGGTTGCTGTATGTGTATCATCGTTTGGTTTGATTGGTAAATTTTTCGTGATGTTGGTGTAATATTCATTGAAGATTTTGCATAATTTTTGTTCGTCGGTGACTATCTTTTCTTTCTCGATTAAGATAATTTTGTTGGTGTTATAACTAACGTTTGAAAACAATGGCTTGACAGACTTCCAGAACTTTTTATTATCAGTAATGCTTGTCATACGTAAACCCTTGAAATACGAACGTCTGGTTTTTCGTAATAAGGAAACACAGTAGTTTCTCTGTCTAGTGAAGTTGGACCAATTTTCTTTTGATCGTGATTTGTTATATATGCGACGAAGTTTGGATCTGTGCATAATAGCTTTGCGAAGCTCCTTGGTGATAAAAGGTGCGTTATTGAATCTTAGTATTTTCTTTTTCAATGGTGCAAAATGGTTTAGCGTAGACGTGATGCATAAGTTGAATTGGTTAAAGTCGTAATTGTTCTCAAGTAATTTCAAAAAGTTCATTGATAATGTTCTTTCAAAATCAAAGTAGTCAATTTTGTTGTAATTTCTGTAGTGTTTCACAATTGGGTCGCCTTTAATCACGTTCATTCTCATCACACTTCCAACAAATAAATGCCAATCTGATATGCCAGTTTCGATTGTTACACTATTTTTAAAGAAATTTGGTTGATTTGTTAATATGTGATCAATGCAAGAAGGCGAAGTACTTGACTTAAAGCAGGTTGGTGATTTGATTAGTCTATGGAGGTCGTATGTTGAAATGAAGTTATCGAAATCTGTGTCACTTATTTCCATGTTTAAATCACCCATAATTATGATGTTTTCTTGATAGTTGAGATGTGAAATCAATACATTTGCGATTTGAGTTAAAAAGTAGTAATTTTTTTGTAACGGTGGTTTATATGCACCGATTAAAAGCCATTTGCGTTTTCGAAGATTTATTTCGACAACTAAAACTTCGATATCATCCGGTAAAGTATATTTTCGCAACACTTTGAAGGGAATATTTTCATTTATATAGAGTAAAATACCGCCACCATGTCCATTTCTATCTTTCCTCAGAATTGCGTAATTATCTAACTTAAATTGAGCATCAGTGAACGATTCATCTATTTTCGTTTCAGTTAGAAGCAGAACATCAATATTGTGCTTGAAAGTTAAATCAATTTCTTCGAACTTGTTTCGCAACGAGTTTACGTTCAAATGACCGACTATCAAGTTACACATGTTACTGCGACGTAGAGTGAAAATATCATATGTTGAATCAAAAGTATCTGAGGCAGTGTTCGGTGGATCTGTGTCGTAAATTTCGACAGGTTTTTTGTGTCAATCCTCAATCACCTGTAGAAAGTTCCGAGACAATATTGAAGTCCCTTTCATATTTAGGTGAAGGCGACTTCTATTCAAATGTAAGTCGGGGTTTATATTATCATTATTGATAAAGCCGATGTTTCTTTGTTCGCAAAGATGAGCGAGAGATTTGTTGACTGCCATTACCTTTTCATTTAGTCTGTCTTTTCGTTGAATTATGCCCGATATCATTACATTATTTTCACCAGATTTCAATTTAATAGCCAATTTTACTATGTTTTGAGCAATTTGATCGGTTTCGATTCTATTAAGATCGTTAGTGCCACAATGAATAATAATGTTATCGGGAGACATGTTCGTAGTTGGTATTGCGTAACTTTCCATGCATTTAGTCGTGGCTCCAGAGAAGGATTTCACTATAATCTTGTTCTCGTTTGAAGAAAGTTTCCAGCCCTTCACTTCTTTTACAATCGAGTCTCCAATTATTTGCGTAACTTTAGATTTTTTGTCAGATCTCCTTCGCGGCGTTTTATGCGGCACTTCGTTGGCAACACTATTTACATCATCCATTATTTCATCAATGGGCAAGTTTTCAGAGCGATTTGCGTGAATAAAGGAACTCTGTTTAATGATTTTTGCCTTAACGGTGTCCTTGGGAATTGTAAAATTCTCGTTTGTTTCGCAAGATTTTAATTTGTTGAAGCTATGAGAGTTATGTAGTATGTCGTCACGCGTTGATGATTTCGTCGCTAATAACATTTGTATCATTTCATTTTTGGCATTTACTTCCTTTTCCAAAAATAAAATCCTTTCCTCCAACACACTAAACATTTTATTACTATCCCATTCAGTAGAAACGTGACGGTTTGACAGAGCAACATTTTTAACACATTCATCAAGGTAGTTTTTAAGATCGTGTATTAGCTCACCTTTCATTTTTTGTAAGTTGATGTTTGAATACATGCGGTCTATAAACGATTCATCACTTTCTTTAACTCCATTTCTTTCAAGAATTATAGGAATATCTGAAGTCGAGCTTATTTTACGAAGTGGTGTATCAATGAATTTTACAATTGGTGTATTAGTTAAATTTTCCAAGCTGCTCAGTTGTGCCTCGGAAGCTTTTTTGATGCTGTAAAAGGTCATATGACAGCCTTTAAAAAGATGCGAAATTAATGCGAAATTAAACAGCAAGAAATGCTCTAGACATATGCAGCGCGGTTTAGTATTATTATTATTATTATTAATACCAGGTAATCTTAGGAGCATCATAAATCCTCTTATGACCACTGGCAACTACTGAAATTAGTATAAAAATAAATAAATTAAAAACATCGTCTTGGAGGATCCGGGCATCGATCCCGGTACCTCTCGCATGCAAAGCGAGCGCTCTACCATGTGAGCTAATCCCCCTGGAAATGGTAAAAAGGTCATAGTTCGAGTGCTGTTCGCAATACTAAACTACACCTTACATCAGACACATTTCAGCTTACCTACCTTCAGCAGAGTGGCGCAGAGGAAGCGTGCTGGGCCCATAACCCAGAGGTCGGTGGATCGAAACCACCCTCTGCTACGTGCGAGCTATCGCATCATTTTAAAAACCACGTCATACTACAAACGTGACATGACCTGCATAGTCCTGCACAAGAACTGTACGATGATACATCCACCGATAGCTCAGTTGGTAGAGCGGAGGACTGTAGACGAACTTATACCACTCAGGCATCCTTAGGTCGCTGGTTCAAATCCGGCTCGGTGGACTTGCATTTTAGGCCTAAAATTTTGTGTGGCAGGGGAAAGTTGTCGGAAGTGGGATTCGAACCCACGCCCTCATTTAAGGACCAGAATTCTCCACGCGATGAGTGGAAGAACATTTTGTCTTGAGTCTGGCGCCTTAGACCGCTCGGCCATCCCGACATGACACGAACGCTGCTGCAAATTGCTCTGCGCAAATTTCATTTATTTTACGCCTATGGAAAAGGCATTGGAGAACCCGGGCATCGATCCCGGTACCTCTCGCATGCTAAGCGAGCGCTCTACCATCTGAGCTAGTTCCCCATCAAGTTTGCTTCGCCTTTGCCACTCCGCAAATGTTACGTAATTCATCCTCTTTCGACAAGACATTGTGGTGAAAGTTAGTTCACCATCGTACCAAATAATTGTTACGCCCGATGACGGACTCGAACCCGCGACCCTCATATTAAAAGTCTGATGCTCTACCGACTGAGCTAACCGGGCGTAAATCTGTATTCCCGGACAGTCCCGCGAACGCTACTGACGTGAAACGAAACATTGACAAGATAAAAAGAACCTCCCCGGCGGGGAATCGAACCCCGGTCTCCCGCGTGACAGGCGGGGATACTTACCACTATACTACCGAGGACGAGTTCATATTTAAATAATATGTTCGCGATGGCGTCAATGCCCGAATGCCACACGGTCGATCATGTTAAAAGCTGAAACTGTGTATACTGTCAATGCGAAATTAAACAGCAAGAAATGCTCTAGACATATGCAGCGCGGTTTAGTATTATTATTATTATTATTAATACCAGGTAATCTTAGGAGCATCATAAATCCTCTTATGACCATTGGCAACTACTGAAATTAGTATAAAAATAAATAAATTAAAAACATCGTCTTGGAGGATCCGGGCATCGATCCCGGTACCTCTCGCATGCAAAGCGAGCGCTCTACCATGTGAGCTAATCCCCCTGGAAATGGTAAAAAGGTCATAGTTCGAGTGCTGTTCGCAATACTAAACTACACCTTACATCAGACACATTTCAGCTTACCTACCTTCAGCAGAGTGGCGCAGAGGAAGCGTGCTGGGCCCATAACCCAGAGGTCGGTGGATCGAAACCACCCTCTGCTACGTGCGAGCTATCGCATCATTTTAAAAACCACGTCATACTACAAACGTGACATGACCTGCATAGTCCTGCACAAGAACTGTACGATGCTACATCCACCGATAGCTCAGTTGGTAGAGCGGAGGACTGTAGACGAACTTATACCACTCAGGCATCCTTAGGTCGCTGGTTCAAATCCGGCTCGGTGGACTTGCATTTTAGGCCTAAAATTTTGTGTGGCAGGGAAAAGTTGTCGGAAGTGGGATTCGAACCCACGCCCTCATTCGAGGACCAGAATTCTCCACGCGATGAGTGGAAGAACATTTTGTCTTGAGTCTGGCGCCTTAGACCGCTCGGCCATCCCGACATGACACGAACGCTGCTGCAAATTGCTCTGCGCAAATTTCATTTATTTTACGCCTATGGAAAAGGCATTGGAGAACCCGGGCATCGATCCCGGTACCTCTCGCATGCTAAGCGAGCGCTCTACCATCTGAGCTAGTTCCCCATCAAGTTTGCTTCGCCTTTGCCACTCCGCAAATGTTACGTTATTCATCCTCTTTCGACAAGACATTGTGGTGAAAGTTAGTTCACCATCGTACCAAATAATTGTTACGCCCGATGAGGGACTCGAACCCGCGACCCTCAGATTAAAAGTCTGATGCTCTACCGACTGAGCTAACCGGGCGTAAATCTGGATTCCCGGACAGTCCCGCAAACGCTACTGACGTGAAACGAAACATTGACAAGATAAAAAGAACCTCCCCGGCGGGGAATCGAACCCCGGTCTCCCGCGTGACAGGCGGGGATACTTACCACTATACTACCGAGGACGAGTTCATATTTAAATAATATGTTCGCGATGGCGTCAATGCCCGAATGCCACACGGTCGATCATGTTAAAAGCTGAAACTGTGTATACTGTCAATGCGAAATTAAACAGCAAGAAATGCTCTAGACATATGCAGCGCGGTTTAGTATAATTATTATTATTATTAATACCAGGTAATCTTAGGAGCATCATAAATCCTCTTATGACCATTGGCAACTACTGAAATTAGTATAAAAATAAATAAATTAAAAACATCGTCTTGGAGGATCCGGTCATCGATCCCGGTACCTCTCGCATGCAAAGCGAGCGCTCTACCATGTGAGCTAATCCCCCTGGAAATGGTAAAAAGGTCATAGTTCGAGTGCTGTTCGCAATACTAAACTACACCTTACATCAGACACATTTCAGCTTACCTACCTTCAGCAGAGTGGCGCAGAGGAAGCGTGCTGGGCCCATAACCCAGAGGTCGGTGGATCGAAACCACCCTCTGCTACGTGCGAGCTATCGCATCATTTTAAAAACCGCGTCATACTACAAACGTGACATGACCTGCATAGTCCTGCACAAGAACTGTACGATGCTACATCCACCGATAGCTCAGTTGGTAGAGCGGAGGACTGTAGACGAACTTATACCACTCAGGCATCCTTAGGTCGCTGGTTCAAATCCGGCTCGGTGGACTTGCATTTTAGGCCTAAAATTTTGTGTGGCAGGGAAAAGTTGTCGGAAGTGGGATTCGAACCCACGCCCTCATTCGAGGACCAGAATTCTCCACGCGATGAGTGGAAGAACATTTTGTCTTGAGTCTGGCGCCTTAGACCGCTCGGCCATCCCGACATGACACGAACGCTGCTGCAAATTGCTCTGCGCAAATTTCATTTATTTTACGCCTATGGAAAAGGCATTGGAGAACCCGGGCATCGATCCCGGTACCTCTCGCATGCTAAGCGAGCGCTCTACCATCTGAGCTAGTTCCCCATCAAGTTTGGTTCGCCTTTGCCACTCCGCAAATGTTACGTTATTCATCCTCTTTCGACAAGACATTGTGGTGAAAGTTAGTTCACCATCGTACCAAATAATTGTTACGCCCGATGAGGGACTCGAACCCGCGACCCTCAGATTAAAAGTCTGATGCTCTACCGACTGAGCTAACCGGGCGTAAATCTGTATTCCCGGACAGTCCCGCGAACGATACTGACGTGAAACGAAACATTGACAAGATAAAAAGAACCTCCCCGGCGGGGAATCGAACCCCGGTCTCCCGCGTGACAGGCGGGGATACTTACCACTATACTACCGAGGACGAGTTCATATTTAAATAATATGTTCGCGATGGCGTCAATGCCCGAATGCCACACGGTCGATCATGTTAAAAGCTGAAACTGTGTATACTGTCAATGCGAAATTAAACAGCAAGAAATGCTCTAGACATATGCAGCGCGGTTTAGTATAATTATTATTATTATTAATACCAGGTAATCTTAGGAGCATCATAAATCCTCTTATGACCATTGGCAACTACTGAAATTAGTATAAAAATAAATAAATTAAAAACATCGTCTTGGAGGATCCGGGCATCGATCCCGGTACCTCTCGCATGCAAAGCGAGCGCTCTACCATGTGAGCTAATCCCCCTGGAAATGGTAAAAAGGTCATAGTTCGAGTGCTGTTCGCAATACTAAACTACACCTTACATCAGACACATTTCAGCTTACCTACCTTCAGCAGAGTGGCGCAGAGGAAGCGTGCTGGGCCCATAACCCAGAGGTCGGTGGATCGAAACCACCCTCTGCTACGTGCGAGCTATCGCATCATTTTTAAAACCACGTCATACTACAAACGTGACATGACCTGCATAGTCCTGCACAAGAACTGTACGATGCTACATCCACCGTTAGCTCAGTTGGTAGAGCGGAGGACTGTAGACGAACTTATACCACTCAGGCATCCTTAGGTCGCTGGTTCAAATCCGGCTCGGTGGACTTGCATTTTAGGCCTAAAATTTTGTGTGGCAGGGAAAAGTTGTCGGAAGTGGGATTCGAACCCACGCCCTCATTCGAGGAACAGAATTCTCCACGCGATGAGTGGAAGAACATTTTGTCTTGAGTCTGGCGCCTTAGACCGCTCGGCCATCCCGACATGACACGAACGCTGCTGCAAATTGCTCTGCGCAAATTTCATCTATTTTACGCCTATGGAAAAGGCATTGGAGAACCCGGGCATCGATCCCGGTACCTCTCGCATGCTAAGCGAGCGCTCTACCATCTGAGCTAGTTCCCCATCAAGTTTGCTTCGCCTTTGCCACTCCGCAAATGTTACGTTATTCATCCTCTTTCGACAAGACATTGTGGTGAAATTTAGTTCACCATCGTACCAAATAATTGTTACGCCCGATGAGGGACTCGAACCCGCGACCCTCAGATTAAAAGTCTGATGCTCTACCGACTGAGCTAACCGGGCGTAAATCTGGATTCCCGGACAGTCCCGCGAACGCTACTGACGTGAAACGAAACATTGACAAGATAAAAAGAACCTCCCCGGCGGGGAATCGAACCCCGGTCTCCCGCGTGACAGGCGGGGATACTTACCACTATACTACCGAGGACGAGTTCATATTTAAATAATATGTTCGCGATGGCGTCAATGCCCGAATGCCACACGGTCGATCATGTTAAAAGCTGAAACTGTGTATACTGTCAATGCGAAATTAAACAGCAAGAAATGCTCTAGACATATGCAGCGCGGTTTAGTATAATTATTATTATTATTAATACCAGGTAATCTTAGGAGCATCATAAATCCTCTTATGACCATTGGCAACTACTGAAATTAGTATAAAAATAAATAAATTAAAAACATCGTCTTGGAGGATCCGGGCATCGATCCCGGTACCTCTCGCATGCAAAGCGAGCGCTCTACCATGTGAGCTAATCCCCCTGGAAATGGTAAAAAGGTCATAGTTCGAGTGCTGTTCGCAATACTAAACTACACCTTACATCAGACACATTTCAGCTTACCTACCTTCAGCAGAGTGGCGCAGAGGAAGCGTGCTGGGCCCATAACCCAGAGGTCGGTGGATCGAAACCACCCTCTGCTACGTGCGAGCTATCGCATCATTTTTAAAACCACGTCATACTACAAACGTGACATGACCTGCATAGTCCTGCACAAGAACTGTACGATGCTACATCCACCGTTAGCTCAGTTGGTAGAGCGGAGGACTGTAGACGAACTTATACCACTCAGGCATCCTTAGGTCGCTGGTTCAAATCCGGCTCGGTGGACTTGCATTTTAGGCCTAAAATTTTGTGTGGCAGGGAAAAGTTGTCGGAAGTGGGATTCGAACCCACGCCCTCATTCGAGGAACAGAATTCTCCACGCGATGAGTGGAAGAACATTTTGTCTTGAGTCTGGCGCCTTAGACCGCTCGGCCATCCCGACATGACACGAACGCTGCTGCAAATTGCTCTGCGCAAATTTCATCTATTTTACGCCTATGGAAAAGGCATTGGAGAACCCGGGAATCGATCCCGGTACCTCTCGCATGCTAAGCGAGCGCTCTACCATCTGAGCTAGTTCCCCATCAAGTTTGCTTCGCCTTTGCCACTCCGCAAATGTTACGTTATTCATCCTCTTTCGACAAGACATTGTGGTGAAATTTAGTTCACCATCGTACCAAATAATTGTTACGCCCGATGAGGGACTCGAACCCGCGACCCTCAGATTAAAAGTCTGATGCTCTACCGACTGAGCTAACCGGGCGTAAATCTGGATTCCCGGACAGTCCCGCGAACGCTACTGACGTGAAACGAAACATTGACAAGATAAAAAGAACCTCCCCGGCGGGGAATCGAACCCCGGTCTCCCGAGTGACAGGCGGGGATACTTACCACTATACTACCGAGGACGAGTTCATATTTAAATAATATGTTCGCGATGGCGTCAATGCCCGAATGCCACACGGTCGATCATGTTAAAAGCTGAAACTGTGTATACTGTCAATGCGAAATTAAACAGCAAGAAATGCTCTAAACATATGCAGCGCGGTTTAGTATTATTATTATTATTATTAATACCAGGTAATCTTAGGAGCATCATAAATCCTCTTATGACCATTGGCAACTACTGAAATTAGTATAAAAATAAATAAATTAAAAACATCGTCTTGGAGGATCCAGGCATCGATCCCGGTACCTCTCGCATGCAAAGCGAGCGCTCTACCATGTGAGCTAATCCCCCTGGAAATGGTAAAAAGGTCATAGTTCGAGTGCTGTTCGCAATACTAAACTACACCTTACATCAGACACATTTCAGCTTACCTACCTTCAGCAGAGTGGCGCAGAGGAAGCGTGCTGGGCCCATAACCCAGAGGTCGGTGGATCGAAACCACCCTCTGCTACGTGCGAGCTATCGCATCATTTTAAAAACCACGTCATACTACAAACGTGACATGACCTGCATAATCCTGCACAAGAACTGTACGATGCTACATCCACCGATAGCTCAGTTGGTAGAGCGGAGGACTGTAGACGAACTTATACCACTCAGGCATCCTTAGGTCGCTGGTTCAAATCCGGCTCAGTGGACTTGCATTTTAGGCCTAAAATTTTGTGTGGCAGGGAAAAGTTGTCGGAAGTGGGATTCGAACCCACGCCCTCATTCGAGGACCAGAATTCTCCACGCGATGAGTGGAAGAACATTTTGTCTTGAGTCTGGCGCCTTAGACCGCTCGGCCATCCCGACATGACACGAACGCTGCTGCAAATTGCTCTGCGCAAATTTCATTTATTTTACGCCTATGGAAAAGGCATTGGAGAACCCGGGCATCGATCCCGGTACCTCTCGCATGCTAAGCGAGCGCTCTACCATCTGAGCTAGTTCCCCATCAAGTTTGCTTCGCCTTTGCCACTCCGCAAATGTTACGTTATTCATCCTCTTTCGACAAGACATTGTGGTGAAAGTTAGTTCACCATCGTACCAAATAATTGTTACGCCCGATGAGGGACTCGAACCCGCGACCCTCAGATTAAAAGTCTGATGCTCTACCGACTGAGCTAACCGGGCGTAAATCTGTATTCCCGGACAGTCCCGCGAACGCCACTGACGTGAAACGAAACATTGACAAGATAAAAAGAACCTCCCCGGCGGGGAATCGAACCCCGGTCTCCCGCGTGACAGGCGGGGATACTTACCACTATACTACCGAGGACGTGTTCATATTTAAATAATATGTTCGCGATGGCGTCAATGCCCGAATGCCACACGGTCGATCATGTTAAAAGCTGAAACTGTGTATACTGTCAATGCGAAATTAAACAGCAAGAAATGCTCTAGACATATGCAGCGCGGTTTAGTATTATTATTATTATTATTATTAATACCAGGTAATCTTAGGAGCATCATAAATCCTCTTATGACCATTGGCAACTACTGAAATTAGTATAAAAATAAATAAATTAAAAACATCGTCTTGGAGGATCCGGGCATCGATCCCGGTACCTCTCGCATGCAAAGCGAGCGCTCTACCATGTGAGCTAATCCCCCTGGAAATGGTAAAAAGGTCATAGTTCGAGTGCTGTTCGCAATACTAAACTACACCTTACATCAGACACATTTCAGCTTACCTACCTTCAGCAGAGTGGCGCAGAGGAAGCGTGCTGGGCCCATAACCCAGAGGTCGGTGGATCGAAACCACCCTCTGCTACGTGCGAGCTATCGCATCATTTTAAAAACCACGTCATACTACAAACGTGACATGACCTGCATAGTCCTGCACAAGAACTGTACGATGCTACATCCACCGATAGCTCAGTTGGTAGAGCGGAGGACTGTAGACGAACTTATACCACTCAGGCATCCTTAGGTCGCTGGTTCAAATCCGGCTCGGTGGACTTGCATTTTAGGCCTAAAATTTTGTGTGGCAGGGAAAAGTTGTCGGAAGTGGGATTCGAACCCACGCCCTCATTCGAGGACCAGAATTCTCCACGCGATGAGTGGAAGAACATTTTGTCTTGAGTCTGGCGCCTTAGACCGCTCGGCCATCCCGACATGACACGAACGCTGCTGCAAATTGCTCTGCGCAAATTTCATTTATTTTACGCCTATGGAAAAGGCATTGGAGAACCCGGGCATCGATCCCGGTACCTCTCGCATGCTAAGCGAGCGCTCTACCATCTGAGCTAGTTCCCCATCAAGTTTGCTTCGCCTTTGCCACTCCGCAAATGTTACGTTATTCATCCTCTTTCGACAAGACATTGTGGTGAAAGTTAGTTCACCATCGTACCAAATAATTGTTACGCCCGATGAGGGACTCGAACCCGCGACCCTCAGATTAAAAGTCTGATGCTCTACCGACTGAGCTAACCGGGCGTAAATCTGTATTCCCGGACAGTCCCGCGAACGCTACTGACGTGAAACGAAACATTGACAAGATAAAAAGAACCTCCCCGGCGGGGAATCGAACCCCGGTCTCCCGCGTGACAGGCGGGGATACTTACCACTATACTACCGAGGACGTGTTCATATTTAAATAATATGTTCGCGATGGCGTCAATGCCCGAATGCCACACGGTCGATCATGTTAAAAGCTGAAACTGTGTATACTGTCAATGCGAAATTAAACAGCAAGAAATGCTCTAGACATATGCAGCGCGGTTTATTATTATTATTATTATTATTATTAATACCAGGTAATCTTAGGAGCATCATAAATCCTCTTATGACCATTGGCAACTACTGAAATTAGTATAAAAATAAATAAATTAAAAACATCGTCTTGGAGGATCCGGGCATCGATCCCGGTACCTCTCGCATGCAAAGCGAGCGCTCTACCATGTGAGCTAATCCCCCTGGAAATGGTAAAAAGGTCATAGTTCGAGTGCTGTTCGCAATACTAAACTACACCTTACATCAGACACATTTCAGCTTACCTACCTTCAGCAGAGTGGCGCAGAGGAAGCGTGCTGGGCCCATAACCCAGAGGTCGGTGGATCGAAACCACCCTCTGCTACGTGCGAGCTATCGCATCATTTTAAAAACCACGTCATACTACAAACGTGACATGACCTGCATAGTCCTGCACAAGAACTGTACGATGCTACATCCACCGATAGCTCAGTTGGTAGAGCGGAGGACTGTAGACGAACTTATACCACTCAGGCATCCTTAGGTCGCTGGTTCAAATCCGGCTCGGTGGACTTGCATTTTAGGCCTAAAATTTTGTGTGGCAGGGAAAAGTTGTCGGAAGTGGGATTCGAACCCACGCCCTCATTCGAGGACCAGAATTCTCCACGCGATGAGTGGAAGAACATTTTGTCTTGAGTCTGGCGCCTTAGACCGCTCGGCCATCCCGACATGACACGAACGCTGCTGCAAATTGCTCTGCGCAAATTTCATTTATTTTACGCCTATGGAAAAGGCATTGGAGAACCCGGGCATCGATCCCGGTACCTCTCGCATGCTAAGCGAGCGCTCTACCATCTGAGCTAGTTCCCCATCAAGTTTGCTTCGCCTTTGCCACTCCGCAAATGTTACGTTATTCATCCTCTTTCGACAAGACATTGTGGTGAAAGTTAGTTCACCATCGTACCAAATAATTGTTACGCCCGATGAGGGACTCGAACCCGCGACCCTCAGATTAAAAGTCTGATGCTCTACCGACTGAGCTAACCGGGCGTAAATCTGTATTCCCGGACAGTCCCGCGAACGCTACTGACGTGAAACGAAACATTGACAAGATAAAAAGAACCTCCCCGGCGGGGAATCGAACCCCGGTCTCCCGCGTGACAGGCGGGGATACTTACCACTATACTACCGAGGACGAGTTCATATTTAAATAATATGTTCGCGATGGCGTCAATGCCCGAATGCCACACGGTCGATCATGTTAAAAGATGAAACTGTGTATACTGTCAATGCGAAATTAAACAGCAAGAAATGCTCTAGACATATGCAGTGCGGTTTAGTATTATTATTATTATTATTATTATTATTAATACCAGGTAATCTTAGGAGCATCATAAATCCTCTTATGACCATTGGCAACTACTGAAATTAGTATAAAAATAAATAAATTAAAAACATCGTCTTGGAGGATCCGGGCATCGATCCCGGTACGTCTCGCATGCAAAGCGAGCGCTCTACCATGTGAGCTAATCCCCCTGGAAATGGTAAAAAGGTCATAGTTCGAGTGCTGTTCGCAATACTAAACTACACCTTACATCAGACACATTTCAGCTTACCTACCTTCAGCAGAGTGGCGCAGAGGAAGCGTGCTGGGCCCATAACCCAGAGGTCGGTGGATCGAAACCACCCTCTGCTACGTGCGAGCTATCGCATCATTTTAAAAACCACGTCATACTACAAACGTGACATGACCTGCATAGTCCTGCACAAGAACTGTACGATGCTACATCCACCGATAGCTCAGTTGGTAGAGCGGAGGACTGTAGACGAACTTATACCACTCAGGCATCCTTAGGTCGCTGGTTCAAATCCGGCTCGGTGGACTTGCATTTTAGGCCTAAAATTTTGTGTGGCAGGGAAAAGTTGTCGGAAGTGGGATTCGAACCCACGCCCTCATTCGAGGACCAGAATTCTCCACGCGATGAGTGGAAGAACATTTTGTCTTGAGTCTGGCGCCTTAGACCGCTCGGCCATCCCGACATGACACGAACGCTGCTGCAAATTGCTCTGCGCAAATTTCATTTATTTTACGCCTATGGAAAAGGCATTGGAGAACCCGGGCATCGATCCCGGTACCTCTCGCATGCTAAGCGAGCGCTCTACCATCTGAGCTAGTTCCCCATCAAGTTTGCTTCGCCTTTGCCACTCCGCAAATGTTACGTTATTCATCCTCTTTCGACAAGACATTGTGGTGAAAGTTAGTTCACCATCGTACCAAATAATTGTTACGCCCGATGAGGGACTCGAACCCGCGACCCTCAGATTAAAAGTCTGATGCTCTACCGACTGAGCTAACCGGGCGTAAATCTGTATTCCCGGACAGTCCCGCGAACGCTACTGACGTGAAACGAAACATTGACAAGATAAAAAGAACCTCCCCAGTGGGGAATCGAACCCCGGTCTCCCGCGTGACAGGCGGGGATACTTACCACTATACTACCGAGGACGAGTTCATATTTAAATAATATGTTCGCGATGGCGTCAATGCCCGAATGCCACACGGTCGATCATGTTAAAAGCTGAAACTGTGTATACTGTCAATGCGAAATTAAACAGCAAGAAATGCTCTAGACATATGCAGCGCGGTTTAGTATTATTATTATTATTATTATTAATACCAGGTAATCTTAGGAGCATCATAAATCCTCTTATGACCATTGGCAACTACTGAAATTAGTATAAAAATAAATAAATTAAAAACATCGTCTTGGAGGATCCGGGCTTCGATCCCGGTACCTCTCGCATGCAAAGCGAGCGCTCTACCATGTGAGCTAATCCCCCTGGAAATGGTAAAAAGGTCATAGTTCGAGTGCTGTTCGCAATACTAAACTACACCTTACATCAGACACATTTCAGCTTACCTGCCTTCAGCAGAGTGGCGCAGAGGAAGCGTGCTGGGCCCATAACCCAGAGGTCAGTGGATCGAAACCACCCTCTGCTACGTGCGAGCTATCGCATCATTTTAAAAACCACGTCATACTACAAACGTGACATGACCTGCATAGTCCTGCACAAGAACTGTACGATGCTACATCCACCGATAGCTCAGTTGGTAGAGCGGAGGACTGTAGACGAACTTATACCACTCAGGCATCCTTAGGTCGCTGGTTCAAATCCGGCTCGGTGGACTTGCATTTTAGGCCTAAAATTTTGTGTGGCAGGGAAAAGTTGTCGGAAGTGGGATTCGAACCCACGCCCTCATTCGAGGACCAGAATTCTCCACGCGATGAGTGGAAGAACATTTTGTCTTGAGTCTGGCGCCTTAGACCGCTCGGCCATCCCGACATGACACGAACGCTGCTGCAGATTGCTCTGCGCAAATTTCATTTATTTTACGCCTATGGAAAAGGCATTGGAGAACCCGGGCATCGATCCCGGTACCTCTCGCATGCTAAGCGAGCGCTCTACCATCTGAGCTAGTTCCCCATCAAGTTTGCTTCGCCTTTGCCACTCCGCAAATGTTACGTTATTCATCCTCTTTCGACAAGACATTGTGGTGAAAGTTAGTTCACCATCGTACCAAATAATTGTTACGCCCGATGAGGGACTCGAACCCGCGACCCTCAGATTAAAAGTCTGATGCTCTACCGACTGAGCTAACCGGGCGTAAATCTGTATTCCCGGACAGTCCCGCGAACGCTACTGACGTGAAACGAAACATTGACAAGATAAAAAGAACCTCCCCGGCGGGGAATCGAAGCCCGGTCTCCCGCGTGACAGGCGGGGATACTTACCACTATACTACCGAGGACGAGTTCATATTTAAATAATATGTTCGCGATGGCGTCAATGCCCGAATGCCACACGGTCGATCATGTTAAAAGCTGAAACTGTGTATACTGTCAATGCAAAATTAAACAGCAAGAAATGCTCTAGACATATGCAGCGCGGTTTAGTATTATTATTATTATTATTAATACCAGGTAATCTTAGGAGCATCATAAATCCTCTTATGACCATTGGCAACTACTGAAATTAGTATAAAAATAAATACATTAAAAACATCGTCTTGGAGGATCCGGGCATCGATCCCGGTACCTCTCGCATGCAAAGCGAGCGCTCTACCATGTGAGCTAATCCCCCTGGAAATGGTAAAAAGGTCATAGTTCGAGTGCTGTTCGCAATACTAAACTACACCTTACATCAGACACATTTCAGCTTACCTACCTTCAGCAGAGTGGCGCAGAGGAAGCGTGCTGGGCCCATAACCCAGAGGTCGGTGGATCGAAACCACCCTCTGCTACGTGCGAGCTATCGCATCATTTTAAAAACCACGTCATACTACAAACGTGACATGACCTGCATAGTCCTGCACAAGAACTGTACGATGCTACATCCACCGATAGCTCAGTTGGTAGAGCGGAGGACTGTAGACGAACTTATACCACTCAGGCATCCTTAGGTCGCTGGTTCAAATCCGGCTCGGTGGACTTGCATTTTAGGCCTAAAATTTTGTGTGGCAGGGAAAAGTTGTCGGAAGTGGGATTCGAACCCACGCCCTCATTCGAGGACCAGAATTCTCCACGCGATGAGTGGAAGAACATTTTGTCTTGAGTCTGGCGCCTTAGACCGCTCGGCCATCCCGACATGACACGAACGCTGCTGCAAATTGCTCTGCGCAAATTTCATTTATTTTACGCCTATGGAAAAGGCATTGGAGAACCCGGGCATCGATCCCGGTACCTCTCGCATGCTAAGCGAGCGCTCTACCATCTGAGCTTGTTCCCCATCAAGTTTTCTTCGCCTTTGCCACTCCGCAAATGTTACGTTATTCATCCTCTTTCGACAAGACATTGTGGTGAAAGTTAGTTCACCATCGTACCAAATAATTGTTACGCCCGATGAGGGACTCGAACCCGCGACCCTCAGATTAAAAGTCTGATGCTCTACCGACTGAGCTAACCGGGCGTAAATCTGTATTCCCGGACAGTCCCGCGAACGCTACTGACGTGAAACGAAACATTGACAAGATAAAAAGAACCTCCCCGGCGGGGAATCGAACCCCGGTCTCCCGCGTGACAGGCGGGGATACTTACCACTATACTACCGAGGACGAGTTCATATTTAAATAATATGTTCGCGATGGCGTCAATGCCCGAATGCCACACGGTCGATCATGTTAAAAGCTGAAACTGTGTATACTGTCAATGCGAAATTAAACAGCAAGAAATGCTCTAGACATAAGCAGCGCGGTTTAGTATTATTATTATTATTATTAATACCAGGTAATCTTAGGAGCATCATAAATCCTCTTATGACCATTGGCAACTACTGAAATTAGTATAAAAATAAATAAATTAAAAACATCGTCTTGGAGGATCCGGGCATCGATCCCGGTACCTCTCGCATGCAAAGCGAGCGCTCTACCATGTGAGCTAATCCCCCAGGAAATGGTAAAAAGGTCATAGTTTTAGTGCTGTTCGCAATACTAAACTACACCTTACATCAGACACATTTCAGCTTACCTACCTTCAGCAGAGTGGCGCAGAGGAAGCGTGCTGGGCCCATAACCCAGAGGTCGGTGGATCGAAACCACCCTCTGCTACGTGCGAGCTATCGCATCATTTTAAAAACCACGTCATACTACAAACGTGACATGACCTGCATAGTCCTGCACAAGAACTGTACGATGCTACATCCACCGATAGCTCAGTTGGTAGAGCGGAGGACTGTAGACGAACTTATACCACTCAGGCATCCTTAGGTCGCTGGTTCAAATCCGGCTCGGTGGACTTGCATTTTAGGCCTAAAATTTTGTGTGGCAGGGAAAAGTTGTCGGAAGTGGGATTCGAACCCACGCCCTCATTCGAGGACCAGAATTCTCCACGCGATGAGTGGAAGAACATTTTGTCTTGAGTCTGGCGCCTTAGACCGCTCGGCCATCCCGACATGACACGAACGCTGCTGCAAATTGCTCTGCGCAAATTTCATTTATTTTACGCCTATGGAAAAAGCATTGGAGAACCCGGGCATCGATCCCGGTACCTCTCGCATGCTAAGCGAGCGCTCTACCATCTGAGCTTGTTCCCCATCAAGTTTTCTTCGCCTTTGCCACTCCGCAAATGTTACGTTATTCATCCTCTTTCGACAAGACATTGTGGTGAAAGTTAGTTCACCATCGTACCAAATAATTGTTACGCCCGATGAGGGACTCGAACCCGCGACCCTCAGATTAAAAGTCTGATGCTCTACCGACTGAGCTAACCGGGCGTAAATCTGTATTCCCGGACAGTCCCGCGAACGCTACTGACGTGAAACGAAACATTGACAAGATAAAAAGAACCTCCCCGGCGGGGAATCGAACCCCGGTCTCCCGCGTGACAGGCGGGGATACTTACCACTATACTACCGAGGACGAGTTCATATTTAAATAATATGTTCGCGATGGCGTCAATGCCCGAATGCCACACGGTCGATCATGTTAAAAGCTGAAACTGTGTGTACTGTCAATGCGAAATTAAACAGCAAGAAATGCTCTAGACAAATGCAGCGCGGTTTAGTATTATTATTATTATTATTATTAATACCAGGTAATCTTAGGAGCA
The DNA here is from genome assembly GCF_029227915.1 of Hydractinia symbiolongicarpus. Classification (NCBI taxonomy): domain Eukaryota; kingdom Metazoa; phylum Cnidaria; class Hydrozoa; order Anthoathecata; family Hydractiniidae; genus Hydractinia; species Hydractinia symbiolongicarpus. The sequence goes on along the minus strand of NC_079877.1, from coordinate 8,480,976 downwards.
TCATAAATCCTCTTATGACCATTGGCAACTACTGAAATTAGTATAAAAATAAATAAATTAAAAACATCGTCTTGGAGGATCCGGGCATCGATCCCGGTACCTCTCGCATGCAAAGCGAGCGCTCTACCATGTGAGCTAATCCCCCTGGAAATGGTAAAAAGGTCATAGTTCGAGTGCTGTTCGCAATACTAAACTACACCTTACATCAGACACATTTCAGCTTACCTACCTTCAGCAGAGTGGCGCAGAGGAAGCGTGCTGGGCCCATAACCCAGAGGTCGGTGGATCGAAACCACCCTCTGCTACGTGCGAGCTATCGCATCATTTTAAAAACCACGTCATACTACAAACGTGACATGACCTGCATAGTCCTGCACAAGAACTGTACGTTGCTACATCCACCGATAGCTCAGTTGGTTGAGCGGAGGACTGTAGACAAACTTATACCACTCAGGCATTCTTAGGTCGCTGGTTCAAATCCGACTCGGTGGACTTGCATTTTAGGCCTAAAATTTTGTGTGGCAGGGAAAAGTTGTCGGAAGTGGGATTCGAACCCACGCCCTCATTCGAGGACCAGAATTCTCCACGCGATGAGTGGAAGAACATTTTGTCTTGAGTCTGGCGCCTTAGACCGCTCGGCCATCCCGACATGACACGAACGCTGCTGCAAATTGCTCTGCGCAAATTTCATTTATTTTACGCCTATGGAAAAGGCATTGGAGAACCCGGGCATCGATCCCGGTACCTCTCGCATGCTAAGCGAGCGCTCTACCATGTGAGCTAGTTCCCCATCAAGTTTGCTTCGCCTTTGCCACTCCGCAAATGTTACGTTATTCATCATCTTTCGACAAGACATTGTGGTGAAAGTTAGTTCACCATCGTACCAAATAATTGTTACGCCCGATGAGGGACTCGAACCCGCGACCCTCAGATTAAAAGTCTGATGCTCTACCGACTGAGCTAACCGGGCGTAAATCTGTATTCCCGGACAGTCCCGCGAACGCTACTGACGTGAAACGAAACATTGACAAGATAAAAAGAACCTCCCCGGCGGGGAATCGAACCCCGGTCTCCCGCGTGACAGGCGGGGATACTTACCACTATACTACCGAGGACGAGTTCATATTTAAATAATATGTTCGCGATGGCGTCAATGCCCGATTGCCACACGGTCGATCATGTTAAAAGCTGGAACAGTGTATACTGTCAATGCGAAATTAAACAGCAAGAAATGCTCTAGACATATGCAGCGCGGTTTAGTATTATTATTATTATTATTAATACCAGGTAATCTTAGGAGCATCATAAATCCTCTTATGACCATTGGCAACTACTGAAATTAGTATAAAAATAAATAAATTAAAAACATCGTCTTGGAGGATCCGGGCATCGATCCCGGTACCTCTCGCATGCAAAGCGAGCGCTCTACCATGTGAGCTATTCCCCCTGGAAATAGTAAAAAGGTCATAGTTCGAGTGCTGTTCGCAATACTAAACTACACCTTACATCAGACACATTTCAGCTTACCTACCTTCAGCAGAGTGGCGCAGAGGAAGCGTGCTGGGCCCATAACCCAGAGGTCGGTGGATCGAAACCACCCTCTGCTACGTGCGAGCTATGGCATCATTTTAAAAACCACGTCATACTACAAACGTGACATGACCTGCATAGTCCTGCACAAGAACTGTACGATGCTACATCCACCGATAGCTCAGTTGGTAGAGCGGAGGACTGTAGACGAACTTATACCACTCAGGCATCCTTAGGTCGCTGGTTCAAATCCGGCTCGGTGGACTTGCATTTTAGGCCTAAAATTTTGTGTGGCAGGGAAAAGTTGTCGGAAGTGGGATTCGAACCCACGCCCTCATTCGAGGACCAGAATTCTCCACGCGATGAGTGGAAGAACATTTTGTCTTGAGTCTGGCGCCTTAGACCGCTCGGCCATCCCGACATGACACGAACGCTGCTGCAAATTGCTCTGCGCAAATTTCATTTATTTTACGCCTATGGAAAAAGCATTGGAGAACCCGGGCATCGATCCCGGTACCTCTCGCATGCTAAGCGAGCGCTCCACCATCTGAGCTTGTTCCCCATCAAGTTTTCTTCGCCTTTGCCACTCCGCAAATGTTACGTTATTCATCCTCTTTCGACAAGACATTGTGGTGAAAGTTAGTTCACCATCGTACCAAATAATTGTTACGCCCGATGAGGGACTCGAACCCGCGACCCTCAGATTAAAAGTCTGATGCTCTACCGACTGAGCTAACCGGGCGTAAATCTGTATTCCCGGACAGTCCCGCGAACGCTACTGACGTGAAACGAAACATTGACAAGATAAAAAGAACCTCCCCGGCGGGGAATCGAACCCCGGTCTCCCGCGTGACAGGCGGGGATACTTACCACTATACTACCGAGGACGAGTTCATATTTAAATAATATGTTCGCGATGGCGTCAATGCCCGAATGCCACACGGTCGATCATGTTAAAAACTGAAACTGTGTGTACTGTCAATGCGAAATTAAACAGCAAGAAATGCTCTAGACATATGCAGCGCGGTTTAGTATTATTATTATTATTATTATTAATACCAGGTAATCTTAGGAGCATCATAAATCCTCTTATGACCATTGGCAACTACTGAAATTAGTATAAAAATAAATAAATTAAAAACATCGTCTTGGAGGATCCGGGCATCGATCCCGGTACCTCTCGCATGCAAAGCGAGCGCTCTACCATGTGAGCTAATCCCCCTGGAAATGGTAAAAAGGTCATAGTTCGAGTGCTGTTCGCAATACTAAACTACACCTTACATCAGACACATTTCAGCTTACCTACCTTCAGCAGAGTGGCGCAGAGGAAGCGTGCTGGGCCCATAACCCAGAGGTCGGTGGATCGAAACCACCCTCTGCTACGTGCGAGCTATCGCATCATTTTAAAAACCACGTCATACTACAAACGTGACATGACCTGCATAGTCCTGCACAAGAACTGTACGTTGCTACATCCACCGATAGCTCAGTTGGTTGAGCGGAGGACTGTAGACAAACTTATACCACTCAGGCATTCTTAGGTCGCTGGTTCAAATCCGACTCGGTGGACTTGCATTTTAGGCCTAAAATTTTGTGTGGCAGGGAAAAGTTGTCGGAAGTGGGATTCGAACCCACGCCCTCATTCGAGGACCAGAATTCTCCACGCGATGAGTGGAAGAACATTTTGTCTTGAGTCTGGCGCCTTAGACCGCTCGGCCATCCCGACATGACACGAACGCTGCTGCAAATTGCTCTGCGCAAATTTCATTTATTTTACGCCTATGGAAAAGGCATTGGAGAACCCGGGCATCGATCCCGGTACCTCTCGCATGCTAAGCGAGCGCTCTACCATGTGAGCTAGTTCCCCATCAAGTTTGCTTCGCCTTTGCCACTCCGCAAATGTTACGTTATTCATCATCTTTCGACAAGACATTGTGGTGAAAGTTAGTTCACCATCGTACCAAATAATTGTTACGCCCGATGAGGGACTCGAACCCGCGACCCTCAGATTAAAAGTCTGATGCTCTACCGACTGAGCTAACCGGGCGTAAATCTGTATTCCCGGACAGTCCCGCGAACGCTACTGACGTGAAACGAAACATTGACAAGATAAAAAGAACCTCCCCGGCGGGGAATCGAACCCCGGTCTCCCGCGTGACAGGCGGGGATACTTACCACTATACTACCGAGGACGAGTTCATATTTAAATAATATGTTCGCGATGGCGTCAATGCCCGATTGCCACACGGTCGATCATGTTAAAAGCTGGAACTGTGTATACTGTCAATGCGAAATTAAACAGCAAGAAATGCTCTAGACATATGCAGCGCGGTTTAGTATTATTATTATTATTATTAATACCAGGTAATCTTAGGAGCATCATAAATCCTCTTATGACCATTGGCAACTACTGACATTAGTATAAAAATAAATAAATTAAAAACATCGTCTTGGAGGATCCGGGCATCGATCCCGGTACCTCTCGCATGCAAAGCGAGCGCTCTACCATGTGAGCTAATCCCCCTGGAAATGGTAAAAAGGTCATAGTTCGAGTGCTGTTCGCAATACTAAACTACACCTTACATCAGACACATTTCAGCTTACCTACCTTCAGCAGAGTGGCGCAGAGGAAGCGTGCTGGGCCCATAACCCAGAGGTCGGTGGATCGAAACCACCCTCTGCTACGTGCGAGCTATCGCATCATTTTAAAAACCACGTCATACTACAAACGTGACATGACCTGCATAGTCCTGCACAAGAACTGTACGTTGCTACATCCACCGATAGCTCAGTTGGTTGAGCGGAGGACTGTAGACGAACTTATACCACTCAGGCATCCTTAGGTCGCTGGTTCAAATCCGGCTCGGTGGACTTGCATTTTAGGCCTAAAATTTTGTGTGGCAGGGAAAAGTTGTCGGAAGTGTGATTCGAACCCACGCCCTCATTCGAGGACCAGAATTCTCCACGCGATGAGTGGAAGAACATTTTGTCTTGAGTCTGGCGCCTTAGACCGCTCGGCCATCCCGACATGACACGAACGTGGCTGCAAATTGCTCTGCGCAAATTTCATTTATTTTACGCCTATGGAAAAGGCATTGGAGAACCCGGGCATCGATCCCGGTACCTCTCGCATGCTAAGCGAGCGCTCTACCATCTGAGCTAGTTCCCCATCAAGTTTGCTTCGCCTTTGCCACTCCGCAAATGTTACGTTATTCATCCTCTTTCGACAAGACATTGTGGTGAAAGTTAGTTCACCATCGTACCAAATAATTGTTACGCCCGATGAGGGACTCGAACCGGCGACCCTCAGATTAAAAGTCTGATGCTCTACCGACTGAGCTAACCGGGCGTAAATCTGTATTCCCGGACAGTCCCGCGAACGCTACTGACGTGAAACGAAACATTGACAAGATAAAAAGAACCTCCCCGGCGGGGAATCGAACCCCGGTCTCCCGCGTGACAGGCGGGGATACTTACCACTATACTACCGAGGACGAGTTCATATTTAAATAATATGTTCGCGATGGCGTCAATGCCCGAATGCCACACGGTCGATCATGTTAAAAGCTGAAACTGTGTATACTGTCAATGCGAAATTAAACAGCAAGAAATGCTCTAGACATATGCAGCGCGGTTTAGTATTATTATTATTATTATTAATACCAGGTAATCTTAGGAGCATCATAAATCCTCTTATGACCATTGGCAACTACTGAAATTAGTATAAAAATAAATAAATTAAAAACATCGTCTTGGAGGATCCGGGCATCGATCCCGGTACCTCTCGCATGCAAAGCGAGCGCTCTACCATGTGAGCTAATCCCCCTGGAAATGGTAAAAAGGTCATAGTTCGAGTGCTGTTCGCAATACTAAACTACACCTTACATCAGACACATTTCAGCTTACCTACCTTCAGCAGAGTGGCGCAGAGGAAGCGTGCTGGGCCCATAACCCAGAGGTCGGTGGATCGAAACCACCCTCTGCTACGTGCGAGCTATCGCATCATTTTAAAAACCACGTCATACTACAAACGTGACATGACCTGCATAGTCCTGCACAAGAACTGTACGATGCTACATCCACCGATAGCTCAGTTGGTAGAGCGGAGGACTGTAGACGAACTTATACCACTCAGGCATCCTTAGGTCGCTGGTTCAAATCCGGCTCGGTGGACTTGCATTTTAGGCCTAAAATTTTGTGTGGCAGGGAAAAGTTGTCGGAAGTGGGATTCGAACCCACGCCCTCATTCGAGGACCAGAATTCTCCACGCGATGAGTGGAAGAACATTTTGTCTTGAGTCTGGCGCCTTAGACCGCTCGGCCATCCCGACATGACACGAACGCTGCTGCAAATTGCTCTGCGCAAATTTCATTTATTTTACGCCTATGGAAAAGGCATTGGAGAACCCGGGCATCGATCCCGGTACCTCTCGCATGCTAAGCGAGCGCTCTACCATCTGAGCTAGTTCCCCATCAAGTTTGCTTCGCCTTTGCCACTCCGCAAATGTTACGTTATTCATCCTCTTTCGACAAGACATTGTGGTGAAAGTTAGTTCACCATCGTACCAAATAATTGTTACGCCCGATGAGGGACTCGAACCCGCGACCCTCAGATTAAAAGTCTGATGCTCTACCGACTGAGCTAACCGGGCGTAAATCTGTATTCCCGGACAGTCCCGCGAACGCTACTGACGTGAAACGAAACATTGACAAGATAAAAAGAACCTCCCCGGCGGGGAATCGAACCCCGGTCTCCCGCGTGACAGGCGGGGATACTTACCACTATACTACCGAGGACGAGTTCATCTTATATATTAATTCCCTTGCGTGACTAAAACTGTGAGTCCACGACACGGAAATCACGGGTTACTTTCTTATGACGTGGCCGTACGCTAAAATTTAACTAAAAAAATTAGGGTTGTACTGCATAGAAATCGCACATAAGGTGTAAATATATAACCCGCTGCTAATAACGATATAAATATATATACCCTTATGCCAAAAAAAACTCTATGTTAGCATATATATATAGGTATCGCTACATATGAAACGGTATTAGATATTCACAAAGCATACGGACTGTTAAATGAAGTTCCTAGCATAAAACGGAAATTGTGTTTACGAAAAAGATGGCTGTTCTTTTTGAGTATTCTCTACTCTTTCATTCAAAATAAATCTTTAAAAAAACATTTGAAGAAGAGCATGGTTTTATAAATTAATCATAGCAAGGTTCTGTAAGGTTTTTTCATGTTTTATTTTCAGTTTTGATTATATTATTGTTGCCAGACATGTTTTATAGCTAGCATCATAAAAAGCCAACCACCACCAACAACTAGCTAGCTAGCTAGCTAGGAATATATATATATATATATGTAGCCATGTTCTTTATACCTAGCTAAGTCTCCAGTTTATATTTAAGTGACTAGCTATTAGCTGCTGTAGCTAGCTAATGCTAGCTTTAAACTAAAGATTCCCAGTATATATATTCCCACAAAACACATCTAACGTTATTAACCCTGAAAATTTTAAACATTTTCCTGGGTTTTTTTTGGTTTGCGAAGTTCTTTTCCTCCAAATATTCTGAAAATAAAGTTCAGAAATTACTTATTTTTAAAATGTAAATTTAATTTGTTTCAAATTGTGGGCAAAAACCTTAATCAGCATGCTAAAAGAACTGACTTTTCTTAATTTAAAATTACTAAACACAACCATTTTCTTACATTTAGTGTAAACTTTTGTGCGTATGGCTTATATTTAATACACCAAAAGAGCTACTTTGTTGATTTCAATTTTATACTCTTTGTAAGCTATTTTTTTCTTCTTTTTGACATTTCTGTTTTACCACTCAATTTTTACATTTTATAAGTTATTTGGAACAGAATGGTATGAAATAGACCAAAATACCTGATCTTAGTTGTTTTTAATTTACAGGCTGTGTCTGTGAAACCTTAAGGGGAACATTTGGTGGAAGACAATGGCATGACATATACTGATAACTGATTTTTGTTGTGTTAGATGTTATATCTGAACCTTTTTGACATTTTATGTTAATTTTGCGAGGAAGGACCATATATATATACACAGAAGAAGAATTCAATATTACACCTTGCAAGCTTTGTTTTTCTATATTTTGTATAAATTCTTACTGGGGAGGACTCCGTGCAATATATCGAAATGACTGATCCTTCTCGATTTAAATTTGATGTGTTCTAAATCGTATATAGTTTTGGAAATTTTGTGTAAGATTTAATGGGTAAGGGCTAGATGCAATATGTCAAAAAAACTTTTTTTGTTGAATCAGAAGCACTCCCTACAACCATTCTTTTTTTTACAGTTTGTGAAGCTTTTGTGAGGAAAGAGTGTATGCAATATTATCGAAATAACTGATTTTTGTTGCAAACTGTTTTTCTTTGGCATTTTGGATTAAAATATTGTTTTAGAGGGCATATGCAGTAGATATATGTACTGAAATAGTTAAATTTTGCAAACTTTGATTTTGTCGTTACCTCTCATTTTTTACATTTTGATTAAACTTTTGTGGGAGACCTTCGGTATGCGAAGGACCAAAATAAGAGATTTTAGTATTATTTAGAATTTGTATTTTGTGTTGCAAAATTGGTGCAAAAATTGACATAAAATGAACTTATATACAGATTGATTGCTGTTGTTTAACATGACTCATTATGACTTATATATATATTTTATGAAAATTTGTGACAGAATACTATGTGAGATTTGAAATTTTGTTTACTTTATTGATGGTAAAACAGCATGCAAATTGCTAAAAGGACTTTATTAATTTTAGATTTAAACACCGTTATTTTGTTGGCATTTTGTCTAAAGTTTGGTGAAGAAGGACTGTATGCAATATATCAAATAATGTTTCATTGCATTATAATTTGTCCTTGCAAATCCCTTTTTTTCACCTTAGATAAAAAATTCTGTCAGAGGCACAATTTATTTTATTTTTTTCATATTGTGTGTCAACCTTTGGCAGGGTTTGCAATAAACTAACTGATTTTAACATATACAATGAGAGAGATTTGTGTTTGACATTGATCAGCTTTTTTGTATATATGTGGCGTTTTGAGTGATTTAAATTTTATGGGTGAGATGTATGTTGAAAACTTCTTTCCGAATAATTTTCGCATTTGTCAGATGGTCAGAGCAAGTAATTTTAGTAGATTTAGATTTTAAATGTCACATAAATACTGCAGTTGTTGAAAACCTTCAATTTTTTTGGTCATTTATATAATAATGCAGATGTAAGATGCGCACTGCTGTATTGTTTGATTTTTGATGGACATATATCTGCTACATAAATTAAATGGAATACAGTGGATTCTTCCACGGGAAACAGCTAGTATTTAAATAATATGTTCGCGATGGCGTCAATGCCCGATTGCCACACGGTCGATCATGTTAAAAGCTGGAACTGTGTATACTGTCAATGCGAAATTAAACAGCAAGAAATGCTCTAGACATATGCAGCGCGGTTTAGTATTATTATTATTATTATTAATACCAGGTAATCTTAGGAGCATCATAAATCCTCTTATGACCATTGGCAACTACTGACATTAGTATAAAAATAAATAAATTAAAAACATCGTCTTGGAGGATCCGGGCATCGATCCCGGTACCTCTCGCATGCAAAGCGAGCGCTCTACCATGTGAGCTAATCCCCCTGGAAATGGTAAAAAGGTCATAGTTCGAGTGCTGTTCGCAATACTAAACTACACCTTACATCAGACACATTTCAGCTTACCTACCTTCAGCAGAGTGGCGCAGAGGAAGCGTGCTGGGCCCATAACCCAGAGGTCGGTGGATCGAAACCACCCTCTGCTACGTGCGAGCTATCGCATCATTTTAAAAACCACGTCATACTACAAACGTGACATGACCTGCATAGTCCTGCACAAGAACTGTACGTTGCTACATCCACCGATAGCTCAGTTGGTTGAGCGGAGGACTGTAGACGAACTTATACCACTCAGGCATCCTTAGGTCGCTGGTTCAAATCCGGCTCGGTGGACTTGCATTTTAGGCCTAAAATTTTGTGTGGCAGGGAAAAGTTGTCGGAAGTGTGATTCGAACCCACGCCCTCATTCGAGGACCAGAATTCTCCACGCGATGAGTGGAAGAACATTTTGTCTTGAGTCTGGCGCCTTAGACCGCTCGGCCATCCCGACATGACACGAACGCTGCTGCAAATTGCTCTGCGCAAATTTCATTTATTTTACGCCTATGGAAAAGGCATTGGAGAACCCGGGCATCGATCCCGGTACCTCTCGCATGCTAAGCGAGCGCTCTACCATCTGAGCTAGTTCCCCATCAAGTTTGCTTCGCCTTTGCCACTCCGCAAATGTTACGTTATTCATCCTCTTTCGACAAGACATTGCGGTGAAAGTTAGTTCACCATCGTACCAAATAATTGTTACGCCCGATGAGGGACTCGAACCCGCGACCCTCAGATTAAAAGTCTGATGCTCTACCGACTGAGCTAACCGGGCGTAAATCTGTATTCCCGGACAGTCCCGCGAACGCTACTGACGTGAAACGAAACATTGACAAGATAAAAAGAACCTCCCCGGCGGGGAATCGAACCCCGGTCTCCCGCGTGACAGGCGGGGATACTTACCACTATACTACCGAGGACGAGTTCATATTTAAATAATATGTTCGCGATGGCGTCAATGCCCGAATGCCACACGGTCGATCATGTTAAAAGCTGAAACTGTGTATACTGTCAATGCGAAATTAAACAGCAAGAAATGCTCTAGACATATGCAGCGCGGTTTAGTATTATTATTATTATTATTAATACCAGGTAATCTTAGGAGCATCATAAATCCTCTTATGACCATTGGCAACTACTGAAATTAGTATAAAAATAAATAAATTAAAAACATCGTCTTGGAGGATCCGGGCATCGATCCCGGTACCTCTCGCATGCAAAGCGAGCGCTCTACCATGTGAGCTAATCCCCCTGGAAATGGTAAAAAGGTCATAGTTCGAGTGCTGTTCGCAATACTAAACTACACCTTACATCAGACACATTTCAGCTTACCTACCTTCAGCAGAGTGGCGCAGAGGAAGCGCGCTGGGCCCATAACCCAGAGGTCGGTGGATCGAAACCACCCTCTGCTACGTGCGAGCTATCGCATCATTTTAAAAACCACGTCATACTACAAACGTGACATGACCTGCATAGTCCTGCACAAGAACTGTACGATGCTACATCCACCGATAGCTCAGTTGGTAGAGCGGAGGACTGTAGACGAACTTATACCACTCAGGCATCCTTAGGTCGCTGGTTCAAATCCGGCTCGGTGGACTTGCATTTTAGGCCTAAAATTTTGTGTGGCAGGGAAAAGTTGTCGGAAGTGGGATTCGAACCCACGCCCTCATTCGAGGACCAGAATTCTCCACGCGATGAGTGGAAGAACATTTTGTCTTGAGTCTGGCGCCTTAGACCGCTCGGCCATCTCGACATGACACGAACGCTGCTGCAAATTGCTCTGCGCAAATTTCATTTATTTTACGCCTATGGAAAAGGCATTGGAGAACCCGGGCATCGATCCCGGTACCTCTCGCATGCTAAGCGAGCGCTCTACCATCTGAGCTAGTTCCCCATCAAGTTTGCTTCGCCTTTGCCACTCCGCAAATGTTACGTTATTCATCCTCTTTCGACAAGACATTGTGGTGAAAGTTAGTTCACCATCGTACCAAATAATTGTTACGCCCGATGAGGGACTCGAACCCGCGACCCTCAGATTAAAAGTCTGATGCTCTACCGACTGAGCTAACCGGGCGTAAATCTGTATTCCCGGACAGTCCCGCGAACGCTACTGACGTGAAACGAAACATTGACAAGATAAAAAGAACTTCCCCGGCGGGGAATCGAACCCCGGTCTCCCGCGTGACAGGCGGGGATACTTACCACTATACTACCGAGGACGAGTTCATTTTTAAATAATATGTTCGCGATGGCGTCAATGCCCGAATGCCACACGGTCGATCATGTTAAAAGCTGAAACTGTGTATACTGTCAATGCGAAATTAAACAGCAAAAATGCTCTAGACATATGCAGCGCGGTTTGGTATTATTATTATTATTATTAATACCAGGTAATCTTAGGAGCATCATAAATCCTCTTATGACCATTGGCAACTACTGAAATTAGTATAAAAATAAATAAATTAAAAACATCGTCTTGGAGGATCCGGGCATCGATCCCGGTACCTCTCGCATGCAAAGCGAGCGCTCTACCATGTGAGCTAATCCCCCTGGAAATGGTAAAAAGGTCATAGTTCGAGTGCTGTTCGCAATACTAAACTACACCTTACATCAGACACATTTCAGCTTACCTACCTTCAGCAGAGTGGCGCAGAGGAAGCGCGCTGGGCCCATAACCCAGAGGTCGGTGGATCGAAACCACCCTCTGCTACGTGCGAGCTATCGCATCATTTTAAAAACCACGTCATACTACAAACGTGACATGACCTGCATAGTCCTGCACAAGAACTGTACGATGCTACATCCACCGATAGCTCAGTTGGTAGAGCGGAGGACTGTAGACGAACTTATACCACTCAGGCATCCTTAGGTCGCTGGTTCAAATCCGGCTCGGTGGACTTGCATTTTAGGCCTAAAATTTTGTGTGGCAGGGAAAAGTTGTCGGAAGTGGGATTCGAACCCACGCCCTCATTCGAGGACCAGAATTCTCCACGCGATGAGTGGAAGAACATTTTGTCTTGAGTCTGGCGCCTTAGACCGCTCGGCCATCCCGACATGACACGAACGCTGCTGCAAATTGCTCTGCGCAAATTTCATTTATTTTACGCCTATGGAAAAGGCATTGGAGAACCCGGGCATCGATCCCGGTACCTCTCGCATGCTAAGCGAGCGCTCTACCATCTGAGCTAGTTCCCCATCAAGTTTGCTTCGCCTTTGCCACTCCGCAAATGTTACGTTATTCATCCTCTTTCGACAAGACATTGTGGTGAAAGTTAGTTCACCATCGTACCAAATAATTGTTACGCCCGATGAGGGACTCGAACCCGCGACCCTCAGATTAAAAGTCTGATGCTCTACCGACTGAGCTAACCGGGCGTAAATCTGTATTCCCGGACAGTCCCGCGAACGCTACTGACGTGAAACGAAACATTGACAAGATAAAAAGAACCTCCCCGGCGGGGAATCGAACCCCGGTCTCCCGCGTGACAGGCGGGGATACTTACCACTATACTACCGAGGACGAGTTCATATTTAAATAATATGTTCGCGATGGCGTCAATGCCCGAATGCCACACGGTCGATCATGTTAAAAGCTGAAACTGTGTATACTGTCAATGCGAAATTAAACAGCAAGAAATGCTCTAGACATATGCAGCGCGGTTTGGTATTATTATTATTATTATTAATACCAGGTAATCTTAGGAGCATCATAAATCCTCTTATGACCATTGGCAACTACTGAAATTAGTATAAAAATAAATAAATTAAAAACATCGTCTTGGAGGATCCGGGCATCGATCCCGGTACCTCTCGCATGCAAAGCGAGCGCTCTACCATGTGAGCTAATCCCCCTGGAAATGGTAAAAAGGTCATAGTTCGAGTGCTGTTCGCAATACTAAACTACACCTTACATCAGACACATTTCAGCTTACCTACCTTCAGCAGAGTGGCGCAGAGGAAGCGTGCTGGGCCCATAACCCAGAGGTCGGTGGATCGAAACCACCCTCTGCTACGTGCGAGCTATCGCATCATTTTAAAAACCACGTCATACTACAAACGTGACATGACCTGCATAGTCCTGCACAAGAACTGTACGATGCTACATCCACCGATAGCTCAGTTGGTAGAGCGGAGGACTGTAGACGAACTTATACCACTCAGGCATCCTTAGGTCGCTGGTTCAAATCCGGCTCGGTGGACTTGCATTTTAGGCCTAAAATTTTGTGTGGCAGGGAAAAGTTGTCGGAAGTGGGATTCGAACCCACGCCCTCATTCGAGGACCAGAATTCTCCACGCGATGAGTGGAAGAACATTTTGTCTTGAGTCTGGCGCCTTAGACCGCTCGGCCATCCCGACATGACACGAACGCTGCTGCAAATTGCTCTGCGCAAATTTCATTTATTTTACGCCTATGGAAAAGGCATTGGAGAACCCGGGCATCGATCCCGGTACCTCTCGCATGCTAAGCGAGCGCTCTACCATCTGAGCTAGTTCCCCATCAAGTTTGCTTCGCCTTTGCCACTCCGCAAATGTTACGTTATTCATCCTCTTTCGACAAGACATTGTGGTGAAAGTTAGTTCACCATCGTACCAAATAATTGTTACGCCCGATGAGGGACTCGAACCCGCGACCCTCAGATTAAAAGTCTGATGCTCTACCGACTGATCTAACCGGGCGTAAATCTGTATTCCCGGACAGTCCCGCGAACGCTACTGACGTGAAACGAAACATTGACAAGATAAAAAGAACCTCCCCGGCGGGGAATCGAACCCCGGTCTCCCGCGTGACAGGCGGGGATACTTACCACTATACTACCGAGGACGAGTTCATATTTAAATAATATGTTCGCGATGGCGTCAATGCCCGAATGCCACACGGTCGATCATGTTAAAAGCTGAAACTGTGTATACTGTCAATGCGAAATTAAACAGCAAGAAATGCTCTAGACATATGCAGCGCGGTTTAGTATTATTATTATTATTATTAATACCAGGTAATCTTAGGAGCATCATAAATCCTCTTATGACCATTGGCAACTACTGAAATTAGTATAAAAATAAATAAATTAAAAACATCGTCTTGGAGGATCCGGGCATCGATCCCGGTACCTCTCGCATGCAAAGCGAGCGCTCTACCATGTGAGCTAATCCCCCTGGAAATGGTAAAAAGGTCATAGTTCGAGTGCTGTTCGCAATACTAAACTACACCTTACATCAGACACATTTCAGAGTGGCGCAGAGGAAGCGTGCTGGGCCCATAACCCAGAGGTCGGTGGATCGAAACCACCCTCTGCTACGTGCGAGCTATCGCATCATTTTAAAAACCACGTCATACTACAAACGTGACATGACCTGCATAGTCCTGCACAAGAACTGTACGATGCTACATCCACCGATAGCTCAGTTGGTAGAGCGTAGGACTGTAGACGAACCTATACCACTCAGGCATCCTTAGGTCGCTGGTTCAAATCCGGCTCGGTGGACTTGCATTTTAGGCCTAAAATTTTGTGTGGCAGGGAAAAGTTGTCGGAAGTGGGATTCGAACCCACGCCCTCATTCGAGGACCAGAATTCTCCACGCGATGAGTGGAAGAACATTTTGTCTTGAGTCTGGCGCCTTAGACCGCTCGGCCATCCCGACATGACACGAACGCTGCTGCAAATTGCTCTGCGCAAATTTCATTTATTTTACGCCTATGGAAAAGGCATTGGAGAACCCGGGCATCGATCCCGGTACCTCTCGCATGCTAAGCGAGCGCTCTACCATCTGAGCTAGTTCCCCATCAAGTTTGCTTCGCCTTTGCCACTCCGCAAATGTTACGTTATTCATCCTCTTTCGACAAGACATTGTGGTGAAAGTTAGTTCACCATCGTACCAAATAATTGTTACGCCCGATGAGGGACTCGAACCCGCGACCCTCAGATTAAAAGTCTGATGCTCTACCGACTGAGCTAACCGGGCGTAAATCTGTATTCCCGGACAGTCCCGCGAACGCTACTGACGTGAAACGAAACATTGACAAGATAAAAAGAACCTCCCCGGCGGGGAATCGAACCCCGGTCTCCCGCGTGACAGGCGGGGATACTTACCACTATACTACCGAGGACGAGTTCATATTTAAATAATATGTTCGCGATGGCGTCAATGCCCGAATGCCACACGGTCGATCATGTTAAAAGCTGAAACTGTGTATACTGTCAATGCGAAATTAAACAGCAAGAAATGCTCTAGACATATGCAGCGCAGTTTAGTATTATTATTATTATTATTAATACCAGGTAATCTTAGGAGCATCATAAATCCTCTTATGACCATTGGCAACTACTGAAATTAGTATAAAAATAAATAAATTAAAAACATCGTCTTGGAGGATCCGGGCATCGATCCCGGTACCTCTCGCATGCAAAGCGAGCGCTCTACCATGTGAGCTAATCCCCCTGGAAATGGTAAAAAGGTCATAGTTCGAGTGCTGTTCGCAATACTAAACTACACCTTACATCAGACACATTTCAGCTTACCTACCTTCAGCAGAGTGGCGCAGAGGAAGCGTGCTGGGCCCATAACCCAGAGGTCGGTGGATCGAAACCACCCTCTGCTACGTGCGAGCTATCGCATCATTTTAAGAACCACGTCATACTACAAACGTGACATGACCTGCATAGTCCTGCACAAGAACTGTACGATGCTACATCCACCGATAGCTCAGTTGGTAGAGCGGAGGACTGTAGACGAACTCATACCACTCAGGCATCCTTAGGTCGCTGGTTCAAATCCGGCTCGGTGGACTTGCATTTTAGGCCTAAAATTTTGTGTGGCAGGGAAAAGTTGTCGGAAGTGGGATTCGAACCCACGCCCTCATTCGAGGACCAGAATTCTCCACGCGATGAGTGGAAGAACATTTTGTCTTGAGTCTGGCGCCTTAGACCGCTCGGCCATCCCGACATGACACGAACGCTGCTGCAAATTGCTCTGCGCAAATTTCATTTATTTTACGCCTATGGAAAAGGCATTGGAGAACCCGGGCATCGATCCCGGTACCTCTCGCATGCTAAGCGAGCGCTCTACCATCTGAGCTAGTTCCCCATCAAGTTTGCTTCGCCTTTGCCACTCCGCAAATGTTACGTTATTCATCCTCTTTCGACAAGACATTGTGGTGAAAGTTAGTTCACCATCGTACCAAATAATTGTTACGCCCGATGAGGGACTCGAACCCGCGACCCTCAGATTAAAAGTCTGATGCTCTACCGACTGATTTAACCGGGCGTAAATCTGTATTCCCGGACAGTCCCGCGAACGCTACTGACGTGAAACGAAACATTGACAAGATAAAAAGAACCTCCCCGGCGGGGAATCGAACCCCGGTCTCCCGCGTGACAGGCGGGGATACTTACCACTATACTACCGAGGACGAGTTCATATTTAAATAATATGTTCGCGATGGCGTCAATGCCCGAATGCCACACGGTCGATCATGTTAAAAGCTGAAACTGTGTATACTGTCAATGCGAAATTAAACAGCAAAAAATGCTCTAGACATATGCAGCGCGGTTTAGTATTATTATTATTATTATTAATACCAGGTAATCTTAGGAGCATCATAAATCCTCTTATGACCATTGGCAACTACTGAAATTAGTATAAAAATAAATAAATTAAAAACATCGTCTTGGAGGATCCGGGCATCGATCCCGGTACCTCTCGCATGCAAAGCGAGCGCTCTACCATGTGAGCTAATCCCCCTGGAAATGGTAAAAAGGTCATAGTTCGAGTGCTGTTCGCAATACTAAACTACACTTTACATCAGACACATTTCAGAGTGGCGCAGAAGAAGCGTGCTGGGCCCATAACCCAGAGGTCGGTGGATCGAAACCACCCTCTGCTACGTGCGAGCTATCGCATAATTTTAAAAACCACGTCATACTACAAACGTGACATGACCTGCATAGTCCTGCACAAGAACTGTACGATGCTACATCCACCGATAGCTCAGTTGGTAGAGCGGAGGACTGTAGACGAACCTATACCACTCAGGCATCCTTAGGTCGCTGGTTCAAATCCGGCTCGGTGGACTTGCATTTTAGGCCTAAAATTTTGTGTGGCAGGGAAAAGTTGTCGGAAGTGGGATTCGAACCCACGCCCTCATTCGAGGACCAGAATTCTCCACGCGATGAGTGGAAGAACATTTTGTCTTGAGTCTGGCGCCTTAGACCGCTCGGCCATCCCGACATGACACGAACGCTGCTGCAAATTGCTCTGCGCAAATTTCATTTATTTTACGCCTATGGAAAAGGCATTGGAGAACCCGGGCATCGATCCCGGTACCTCTCGCATGCTAAGCGAGCGCTCTACCATCTGAGCTAGTTCCCCATCAAGTTTGCTTCGCCTTTGCCACTCCGCAAATGTTACGTTATTCATCCTCTTTCGACAAGACATTGTGGTGAAAGTTAGTTCACCATCGTACCAAATAATTGTTACGCCCGATGAGGGACTCGAAACCGCAACCCTCAGATTAAAAGTCTGATGCTCTACCGACTGAGCTAACCGGGCGTAAATCTGTATTCCCGGACAGTCCCGCGAACGCTACTGACGTGAAACGAAACATTGACAAGATAAAAAGAACCTCCCCGGCGGGGAATCGAACCCCGGTCTCCCGCGTGACAGGCGGGGATACTTACCACTATACTACCGAGGACGAGTTCATATTTAAATAATATGTTCGCGATGGCGTCAATGCCCGAATGCCACACGGTCGATCATGTTAAAAGCTGAAACTGTGTATACTGTCAATGCGAAATTAAACAGCAAGAAATGCTCTAGACATATGCAGCGCGGTTTAGTATTATTATTATTATTATTAATACCAGGTAATCTTAGGAGCATCATAAATCCTCTTATGACCATTGGCAACTACTGAAATTAGTATAAAAATAAATAAATTAAAAACATCGTCTTGGAGGATCCGGGCATCGATCCCGGTACCTCTCGCATGCAAAGCGAGCGCTCTACCATGTGAGCTAATCCCCCTGGAAATGGTAAAAAGGTCATAGTTCGAGTGCTGTTCGCAATACTAAACTACACCTTACATCAGACACATTTCAGCTTACCTACCTTCAGCAGAGTGGCGCAGAGGAAGCGTGCTGGGCCCATAACCCAGAGGTCGGTGGATCGAAACCACCCTCTGCTACGTGCGAGCTATCGCATCATTTTAAAAACCACGTCATACTACAAACGTGACATGACCTGCATAGTCCTGCACAAGAACTGTACGATGCTACATCCACCGATAGCTCAGTTGGTAGAGCGGAGGACTGTAGACGAACTTATACCACTCAGGCATCATTAGGTCGCTGGTTCAAATCCAGCTCGGTGGAATTGCATTTTAGGCCTAAAATTTTGTGTGGCAGGGAAAAGTTGTCGGAAGTGGGATTCTAACCCACGCCCTCATTCGAGGACCAGAATTCTCCACGCGATGAGTGGAAGAACATTTTGTCTTGAGTCTGGCGCCTTAGACCGCTCGGCCATCCCGACATGACACGAACGCTGCTGCAAATTGCTCTGCGCAAATTTCATTTATTTTACGCCTATGGAAAAGGCATTGGAGAACCCGGGCATCGATCCCGGTACCTCTCGCATGCTAAGCGAGCGCTCTACCATCTGAGCTAGTTCCCCATCAAGTTTGCTTCGCCTTTGCCACTCCGCAAATGTTACGTTATTCATCCTCTTTCGACAAGACATTGTGGTGAAAGTTAGTTCACCATCGTACCAAATAATTGTTACGCCCGATGAGGGACTCGAACCCGCGACCCTCAGATTAAAAGTCTGATGCTCTACCGACTGAGCTAACCGGGCGTAAATCTGTATTCCCGGACAGTCCCGCGAACGCTACTGACGTAAAACGAAACATTGACAAGATAAAAAGAACCTCCCCGGGGGGGAGTCGAACCCCGGTCTCCCGCGTGACAGGCGGGGATACTTACCACTATACTACCGAGGACGAGTTCATTTTAAATAATATGTTCGCGATGGCGTCAATGCCCGAATGCCACACGGTCGATCATGTTAAAAGCTGAAACTGTGTATACTGTCAATGCGAAATTAAACAGCAAGAAATGCTCTAGACAAATGCAGCGCGGTTTAGTATTATTATTATTATTATTAATACCAGGTAATCTTAGGAGCATCATAAATCCTCTTATGACCATTGGCAACTACTGAAATTAGTATAAAAATAAATAAATTAAAAACATCGTCTTGGAGGATCCGGGCATCGATCCCGGTACCTCTCGCATGCAAAGCGAGCGCTCTACCATGTGAGCTAATCCCCCTGGAAATGGTAAAAAGGTCATAGTTCGAGTGCTGTTCGCAATACTAAACTACACCTTACATCAGACACATTTCAGCTTACCTACCTTCAGCAGAGTGGCGCAGAGGAAGCGTGCTGGGCCCATAACCCAGAGGTCGGTGGATCGAAACCACCCTCTGCTACGTGCGAGCTATCGCATCATTTTAAAAACCACGTCATACCACAAACGTGACATGACCTGCATAGTCCTGCACAAGAACTGTACGATGCTACATCCACCGATAGCTCAGTTGGTAGAGCGGAGGACTGTAGACGAACTTATACCACTCAGGCATCCTTAGGATGCTGGTTCAAATCCGGCTCGGTGGACTTGCATTTTAGGCCTAAAATTTTGTGTGGCAGGGAAAAGTTGTCGGAAGTGGGATTCGAACCCACGCCCTCATTCGAGGACCAGAATTCTCCACGCGATGAGTGGAAGAACATTTTGTCTTGAGTCTGGCGCCTTAGACCGCTCGGCCATCCCGAAATGACACGAACGCTGCTGCAAATTGCTCTGCGCAAATTTCATTTATTTTACGCCTATGGAAAAGGCATTGGAGAACCCGGGCATCGATCCCGGTACCTCTCGCATGCTAAGCGAGCGCTTTACGATCTGAGCTAGTTCCCCATCAAGTTTGCTTCGCCTTTGCCACTCCGCAAATGTTACGTTATTCATCCTCTTTCGACAAGACATTGTGGTGAAAGTTAGTTCACCATCGTACCAAATAATTGTTACGCCCGATGAGGGACTCGAACCCGCGACCCTCAGATTAAAAGTCTGATGCTCTACCGACTGAGCTAACCGGGCGTAAATCTGTATTCCCGGACAGTCCCGCGAACGCTACTGACGTGAAACGAAACATTGACAAGATAAAAAGAACCTCCCCGGCGGGGAATCGAACCCCGGTCTCCCGCGTGACAGGCGGGGATACTTACCACTATACTACCGAGGACGAGTTCATATTTAAATAATATGTTCGCGATGGCGTCAATGCCCGAATGCCACACGGTCGATCATGTTAAAAGCTGAAACTGTGTATACTGTCAATGCGAAATTAAACAGCAAGAAATGCTCTAGACATATGCAGCGCGGTTTAGTATTATTATTATTATTATTAATACCAGGTAATCTTAGGAGCATCATAAATCCTCTTATGACCATTGGCAACTACTGAAATTAGTATAAAAATAAATAAATTAAAAAAATCGTCTTGGAGGATCCGGGCATCGATCCCGGTACCTCTCGCATGCAAAGCGAGCGCTCTACCATGTGAGCTAATCCCCCTGGAAATGGTAAAAAGGTCATAGTTCGAGTGCTGTTCGCAATACTAAACTACACCTTACATCAGACACATTTCAGCTTACCTACCTTCAGCAGAGTGGCGCAGAGGAAGCGTGCTGGGCCCATAACCCAGAGGTCGGTGGATCGAAACCTACCTCTGCTACGTGCGAGCTATCGCATCATTTTAAAAACCACGTCATACTACAAACGTGACATGACCTGCATAGTCCTGCACAAGAACTGTACGATGCTACATCCACCGATAGCTCAGTTGGTAGAGCGGAGGACTGTAGACGAACTTATACCACTCAGGCATCCTTAGGTCGCTGGTTCAAATCCGGCTCGGTGGACTTGCATTTTAGGCCTAAAATTTTGTGTGGCAGGGAAAAGTTGTCGGAAGTGGGATTCGAACCCACGCCCTCATTCGAGGACCAGAATTCTCCACGCGATGAGTGAAAGAACATTTTGTCTTGAGTCTGGCGCCTTAGACCGCTCGGCCATCCCGACATGACACGAACGCTGCTGCAAATTGCTCTGCGCAAATTTCATTTATTTTACGCCTATGGAAAAGGCATTGGAGAACCCGGGCATCGATCCCGGTACCTCTCGCATGCTAAGCGAGCGCTCTACCATCTGAGCTAGTTCCCCATCAAGTTTGCTTCGCCTTTGCCACTCCGCAAATGTTACGTTATTCATCCTCTTTCGACAAGACATTGTGGTGAAAGTTAGTTCACCATCGTACCAAATAATTGTTACGCCCGATGAGGGACTCGAACCCGCGACCCTCAGATCAAAAGTCTGATGCTCTACCGACTGAGCTAACCGGGCGTAAATCTGTATTCCCGGACAGTCCCGCGAACGCTACTGACGTGAAACGAAACATTGACAAGATAAAAAGAACCTCCCCGGCGGGGAATCGAACCCCGGTCTCCCGCGTGACAGGCGGGGATACTTACCACTATACTACCGAGGACGAGTTCATATTTAAATAATATGTTCGCGATGGCGTCAATGCCCGAATGCCACACGGTCGATCATGTTAAAAGCTGAAACTGTGTTTACTGTCAATGCGAAATTAAACAGCAAGAAATGCTCTAGACATGTGCAGCGCGGTTTAGTATTATTATTATTATTATTATTAATACCAGGTAATCTTAGGAGCATCATAAATCCTCTTATGACCATTGGCAACTACTGAAATTAGTATAAAAATAAATAAATTAAAAACATCGTCTTGGAGGATCCGGGCATCGATCCCGGTACCTCTCGCATGCAAAGCGAGCGCTCTACCATGTGAGCTAATCCCCCTGGAAATGGTAAAAAGGTCATAGTTCGAGTGCTGTTCGCAATACTAAACTACACCTTACATCAGACACATTTCAGCTTACCTACCTTCAGCAGAGTGGCGCAGAGGAAGCGTGCTGGGCCCATAACCCAGAGGTCGGTGGATCGAAACCACCCTCTGCTACGTGCGAGCTATCGCATCATTTTAAAAACCACGTCATACTACAAACGTGACATGACCTGCATAGTCCTGCACAAGAACTGTACGATGCTACATCCACCGATAGCTCAGTTGGTAGAGCGGAGGACTGTAGACGAACTTATACCACTCCGGCATCCTTAGGTCGCTGGTTCAAATCCGGCTCGGTGGACTTGCATTTTAGGCCTAAAATTTTGTGTGGCAGGGAAAAGTTGTCGGAAGTGGGATTCGAACCCACGCCCTCATTCGAGGACCAGAATTCTCCACGCGATGAGTGGAAGAACATTTTGTCTTGAGTCTGGCGCCTTAGACCGCTCGGCCATCCCGACATGACACGAACGCTGCTGCAAATTGCTCTGCGCAAATTTCATTTATTTTACGCCTATGGAAAAGGCATTGGAGAACCCGGGCATCGATCCCGGTACCTCTCGCATGCTAAGCGAGCGCTCTACCATCTGAGCTAGTTCCCCATCAAGTTTGCTTCGCCTTTGCCACTCCGCAAATGTTACGTTATTCATCCTCTTTCGACAAGACATTGTGGTGAAAGTTAGTTCACCATCGTACCAAATAATTGTTACGCCCGATGAGGGACTGGAACCCGCGACCCTCAGATTAAAAGTCTGATGCTCCACCGACTGAGCTAACCGGGCGTAAATCTGTATTCCCGGACAGTCCCGCGAACGCTACTGACGTGAAACGAAACATTGACAAGATAAAAAGAACCTCCCCGGCGGGGAATCGAACCCCGGTCTCCCGCGTGACAGGCGGGGATACTTACCGCTATACTACCGAGGACGAGTTCATATTTAAATAATATGTTCGCGATGGCGTCAATGCCCGAATGCCACACGGTCGATCATGTTAAAAGCTGAAACTGTGTATACTGTCAATGCGAAATTAAACAGCAAGAAATGCTCTAGACATATGCAGCGCGGTTTAGTATTATTATTATTATTATTATTAATACCAGGTAATCTTAGGAGCATCATAAATCCTCTTATGACCATTGGCAACTACTGAAATTAGTATAAAAATAAATAAATTAAAAAAATCGTCTTGGAGGATCCGGGCATCGATCCCGGTACCTCTCGCATGCAAAGCGAGCGCTCTACCATGTGAGCTAATCCCCCTGGAAATGGTAAAAAGGTCATAGTTCGAGTGCTGTTCGCAATACTAAACTACACCTTACATCAGACACATTTCAGCTTACCTACCTTCAGCAGAGTGGCGCAGAGGAAGCGTGCTGGGCCCATAACCCAGAGGTCGGTGGATCGAAACCACCCTCTGCTACGTGCGAGCTATCGCATCATTTTAAAAACCACGTCATACTACAAACGTGACATGACCTGCATAGTCCTGCACAAGAACTGTACGATGCTACATCCACCGATAGCTCAGTTGGTAGAGCGGAGGACTGTAGACGAACTTATACCACTCAGGCATCCTTAGGTCGCTGGTTCAAATCCGGCTCGGTGGACTTGCATTTTAGGCCTAAAATTTTGTGTGGCAGGGAAAAGTTGTCGGAAGAGGGATTCGAACCCACGCCCTCATTCGAGGACCAGAATTCTCCACGCGATGAGTGGAAGAACATTTTGTCTTGAGTCTGGCGCCTTAGACCGCTCGGCCATCCCGACATGACACGAACGCTGCTGCAAATTGCTCTGCGCAAATTTCATTTATTTTACGCCTATGGAAAAGGCATTGGAGAACCCGGGCATCGATCCCGGTACCTCTCGCATGCTAAGCGAGCGCTCTACCATCTGAGCTAGTTCCCCATCAAGTTTGCTTCGCCTTTGCCACTCCGCAAATGTTACGTTATTCATCCTCTTTCGACAAGACATTGTGGTGAAAGTTAGTTCACCATCGTACCAAATAATTGTTACGCCCGATGAGGGACTCGAACCCGCGACCCTCAGATTAAAAGTCTGATGCTCTACCGACTGAGCTAACCGGGCGTAAATCTGTATTCCCGGACAGTCCCGCGAACGCTACTGACGTGAAACGAAACATTGACAAGATAAAAAGAACCTCCCCGGCGGGGAATCGAACCCCGGTCTCCCGCGTGACAGGCGGGGATACTTACCACTATACTACCGAGGACGAGTTCATATTTAAATAATATGTTCGCGATGGCGTCAATGCCCGAATGCCACACGGTCGATCATGTTAAAAGCTGAAACTGTGTTTACTGTCAATGCGAAATTAAACAGCAAGAAATGCTCTAGACATATGCAGCGCGGTTTAGTATTATTATTATTATTATTATTAATACCAGGTAATCTTAGGAGCATCATAAATCCTCTTATGACCATTGGCAACTACTGAAATTAGTATAAAAATAAATAAATTAAAAACATCGTCTTGGAGGATCCGGGCATCGATCCCGGTACCTCTCGCATGCAAAGCGAGCGCTCTACCATGTGAGCTAATCCCCCTGGAAATGGTAAAAAGGTCATAGTTCGAGTGCTGTTCGCAATACTAAACTACACCTTACATCAGACACATTTCAGCTTACCTACCTTCAGCAGAGTGGCGCAGAGGAAGCGTGCTGGGACCATAACCCAGAGGTCGGTGGATCGAAACCACCCTCTGCTACGTGCGAGCTATCGCATCATTTTAAAAACCACGTCATACTACAAACGTGACATGACCTGCATAGTCCTGCACAAGAACTGTACGATGCTACATCCACCGATAGCTCAGTTGGTAGAGCGGAGGACTGTAGACGAACTTATACCACTCAGGCATCCTTAGGTCGCTGGTTCAAATCCGGCTCGGTGGACTTGCATTTTAGGCCTAAAATTTTGTGTGGCAGGGAAAAGTTGTCGGAAGTGGGATTCGAACCCACGCCCTCATTCGAGGACCAGAATTCTCCACGCGATGAGTGGAAGAACATTTTGTCTTGAGTCTGGCGCCTTAGACCGCTCGGCCATCCCGACATGACACGAACGCTGCTGCAAATTGCTCTGCGCAAATTTCATTTATTTTACGCCTATGGAAAAGGCATTGGAGAACCCGGGCATCGATCCCGGTACCTCTCGCATGCTAAGCGAGCGCTCTACCATCTGAGCTAGTTCCCCATCAAGTTTGCTTCGCCTTTGCCACTCCGCAAATGTTACGTTATTCATCCTCTTTCGACAAGACATTGTGGTGAAAGTTAGTTCACCATCGTACCAAATAATTGTTACGCCCGATGAGGGACTGGAACCCGCGACCCTCAGATTAAAAGTCTGATGCTCCACCGACTGAGCTAACCGGGCGTAAATCTGTATTCCCGGACAGTCCCGCGAACGCTACTGACGTGAAACGAAACATTGACAAGATAAAAAGAACCTCCCCGGCGGGGAATCGAACCCCGGTCTCCCGCGTGACAGGCGGGGATACTTACCGCTATACTACCGAGGACGAGTTCATATTTAAATAATATGTTCGCGATGGCGTCAATGCCCGAATGCCACACGGTCGATCATGTTAAAAGCTGAAACTGTGTATACTGTCAATGCGAAATTAAACAGCAAGAAATGCTCTAGACATATGCAGCGCGGTTTAGTATTATTATTATTATTATTATTAATACCAGGTAATCTTAGGAGCATCATAAATCCTCTTATGACCATTGGCAACTACTGAAATTAGTATAAAAATAAATAAATTAAAAACATCGTCTTGGAGGATCCGGGCATCGATCCCGGTACCTCTCGCATGCAAAGCGAGCGCTCTACCATGTGAGCTAATCCCCCTGGAAATGGTAAAAAGGTCATAGTTCGAGTGCTGTTCGCAATACTAAACTACACCTTACATCAGACACATTTCAGCTTACCTACCTTCAGCAGAGTGGCGCAGAGGAAGCGTGCTGGGCCCATAACCCAGAGGTCGGTGGATCGAAACCACCCTCTGCTACGTGCGAGCTATCGCATCATTTTAAAAACCACGTCATACTACAAACGTGACATGACCTGCATAGTCCTGCACAAGAACTGTACGATGCTACATCCACCGATAGCTCAGTTGGTAGAGCGGAGGACTGTAGACGAACTTATACCACTCAGGCATCCTTAGGTCGCTGGTTCAAATCCGGCTAGGTGGACTTGCATTTTAGGCCTAAAATTTTGTGTGGCAAGAAAAAGTTGTCGGAAGTGGGATTCGAACCCACGCCCTCATTCGAGGACCAGAATTCTCCACGCGATGAGTGGAAGAACATTTTGTCTTGAGTCTGGCGCCTTAGACCGCTCGGCCATCCCGACATGACACGAACGCTGCTGCAAATTCCTCTGCGCAAATTTCATTTATTTTACGCCTATGGAAAAGGCATTGGAGAACCCGGGCATCGATCCCGGTACCTCTCGCATGCTAAGCGAGCGCTCTACCATCTGAGCTAGTTCCCCATCAAGTTTGCTTCGCCTTTGCCACTCCGCAAATGTTACGTTATTCATCCTCTTTCGACAAGACATTGTGGTGAAAGTTAGTTCACCATCGTACCAAATAATTGTTACGCCCGATGAGGGACTCGAACCGGCGACCCTCAGATTAAAAGTCTGATGCTCTACCGACTGAGCTAACCGGGCGTAAATCTGTATTCCCGGACAGTCCCGCGAACGCTACTGACGTGAAACGAAACATTGACAAGATAAAAAGAACCTCCCCGGGGGGGAGTCGAACCCCGGTCTCCCGCGTGACAGGCGGGGAACCTTACCACTATACTACCGAGGACGAGTTCATATTTAAATAATATGTTCGCGATGGCGTCAATGCCCGAATGCCACACGGTCGATCATGTTAAAAGCTGAAACTGTCTATACTGTCAATGCGAAATTAAACAGCAAGAAATGCTCTAGACATGTGCAGCGCGGTTTAGTATTATTATTATTATTATTAATACCAGGTAATCTTAGGAGCATCATAAATCCTCTTATGACCATTGGCAACTACTGAAATTAGTATAAAAATAAATAAATTAAAAACATCGTCTTGGAGGATCCGGGCATCGATCCCGGTACCTCTCGCATGCAAAGCGAGCGCTCTACCATGTGAGCTAATCCCCCTGGAAATGGTAAAAAGGTCATAGTTCGAGTGCTGTTCGCAATACTAAACTACACCTTACATCAGACACATTTCAGCTTACCTACCTTCAGCAGAGTGGCGCAGAGGAAGCGTGCTGGGCCCATAACCCAGAGGTCGGTGGATCGAAACCACCCTCTGCTACGTGCGAGCTATCGCATCATTTTAAAAACCACGTCATACTACAAACGTGACATGACCTGCATAGTCCTGCACAAGAACTGTACGATGCTACATCCACCGATAGCTCAGTTGGTAGAGCGGAGGACTGTAGACGAACTTATACCACTCAGGCATCCTTAGGTCGCTGGTTCAAATCCGGCTCGGTGGACTTGCATTTTAGGCCTAAAATTTTGTGTGGCAGGGAAAAGTTGTCGGAAGTGGGATTCGAACCCACGCCCTCATTCGAGGACCAGAATTCTCCACGCGATGAGTGGAAGAACATTTTGTCTTGAGTCTGGCGCCTTAGACCGCTCGGCCATCCCGACATGACACGAACGCTGCTGCAAATTGCTCTGCGCAAATTTCATTTATTTTACGCCTATGGAAAAGGCATTGGAGAACCCGGGCATCGATCCCGGTACCTCTCGCATGCTAAGCGAGCGCTCTACCATCTGAGCTAGTTCCCCATCAAGTTTGCTTCGCCTTTGCCACTCCGCAAATGTTACGTTATTCATCCTCTTTCGACAAGACATTGTGGTGAAAGTTAGTTCACCATCGTACCAAATAATTGTTACGTCCGATGAGGGACTCGAACCCGCGACCCTCAGATTAAAAGTCTGATGCTCTACCGACTGAGCTAACCGGGCGTAAATCTGTATTCCCGGACAGTCCCGCGAACGCTACTGACGTGAAACGAAACATTGACAAGATAAAAAGAACCTCCCCGGCGGGGAATCGAACCCCGGTCTCCCGCGTGACAGGCGGGGATACTTACCACTATACTACCGAGGACGAGTTCATATTTAAATAATATGTTCGCGATGGCGTCAATGCCTGAATGCCACACGGTCGATCATGTTAAAAGCTGAAACTGTGTATACTGTCAATGCGAAATTAAACAGCAAGAAATGCTCTAGACATATGCAGCACGGTTTAGTATTATTATTATTATTATTAATACCAGGTAATCTTAGGAGCATCATAAATCCTCTTATGACCATTGGCAACTACTGAAATTAGTATAAAAATAAATAAATTAAAAACATCGTCTTGGAGGATCCGGGCATCGATCCCGGTACCTCTCGCATGCAAAGCGAGCGCTCTACCATGTGAGCTAATCCCCCTGGAAATGGTAAAAAGGTCATAGTTCGAGTGCTGTTCGCAATACTAAACTACACCTTACATCAGACACATTTCAGCTTACCTACCTTCAGCAGAGTGGCGCAGAGGAAGCGTGCTGGGCCCATAACCTAGAGGTCGGTGGATCGAAACCACCCTCTGCTACGTGCGAGCTATCGCATCATTTTAAAAACCACGTCATACTACAAACGTGACATGACCTGCATAGTCCTGCACAAGAACTGTACGATGCTACATCCACCGATAGCTCAGTTGGTAGAGCGGAGGACTGTAGACGAACTTATACCACTCAGGCATCCTTAGGTCGCTGGTTCAAATCCGGCTCGGTGGACTTGCATTTTAGGCCTAAAATTTTGTGTGGCAGGGAAAAGTTGTCGGAAGTGGGATTCGAACCCACGCCCTCATTCGAGGACCAGAATTCTCCACGCGATGAGTGGAAGAACATTTTGTCTTGAGTCTGGCGCCTTAGACCGCTCGGCCATCCCGACATGACACGAACGCTGCTGCAAATTGCTCTGCGCAAATTTCATTTATTTTACGCCTATGGAAAAGGCATTGGAGAACCCGGGCATCGATCCCGGTACCTCTCGCATGCTAAGCGAGCGCTTTACCATCTGACCTAGTTCCCCAACAAGTTTGCTTCGCCTTTGCCACTCCGCAAATGTTACGTTATTCATCCTCTTTCGACAAGACATTGTGGTGAAAGTTAGTTCACCATCGTACCAAATAATTGTTACGCCCGATGAGGGACTCGAACCCGCGACCCTCAGATTAAAAGTCTGATGCTCTACCGACTGAGCTAACCGGGCGTAAATCTGTATTCCCGGACAGTCCCGCGAACGCTACTGACGTGAAACGAAACATTGACAAGATAAAAAGAACCTCCCCGGCGGGGAATCGAACCCCGGTCTCCCGCGTGACAGGCGGGGATACTTACGACTATACTACCGAGGACGAGTTCATATTTAAATAATATGTTCGCGATGGCGTCAATGCCCGAATGCCACACGGTCGATCATGTTAAAAGCTGAAACTGTGTATACTGTCAATGCGAAATTAAACAGCAAGAAATGCTCTAGACATATGCAGCGCGGTTTAGTATTATTATTATTATTATTAATACCAGGTAATCTTAGGAGCATCATAAATCCTCTTATGACCATTGGCAACTACTGAAATTAGTATAAAAATAAATAAATTAAAAACATCGTCTTGGAGGATCCGGGCATCGATCCCGGTACCTCTCGCATGCAAAGCGAGCGCTCTACCATGTGAGCTAATCCCCCTGGAAATGGTAAAAAGGTCATAGTTCGAGTGCTGTTCGCAATACTAAACTACACCTTACATCAGACACATTTCAGCTTACCTACCTTCAGCAGAGTGGCGCAGAGGAAGCGTGCTGGGCCCATAACCCAGAGGTCGGTGGATCGAAACCACCCTCTGCTACGTGCGAGCTATCGCATCATTTTAAAAACCACGTCATACTACAAACGTGACATGACCTGCATAGTCCTGCACAAGAACTGTACGATGCTACATCCACCGAT